>NC_136984.1:5815876-5838376 GCF_032717465.1 Coenobita brevimanus | reverse complement strand
GATGCCAAGCAGGGACAATGCCTTACACCGCATAACCTCCCCCCCCCCCAGTGTCTCAGCAATTCACCTGTTACCAGTGACCTGGCCAATAAAGACATTCAGGGCCAGAGTGATTCCCCAATCGATGACAATGTGGAGGGCAAAGTTTACATAGCATTAGAAGAAGAAACAGTCAGAAATGATGATCAGGTAATGTGGCAAAAGAAGGTCAGGAATGGTGATGAGTTAGTGAGTGAAACAATGCTTATAATGCCTATATTACTGTTTGAAAACCAATATACTCTTGTACTACATATAAATTCGTACCAAATAAATAAATACATGCCGTTTATGAGTTGTGTGGAATAGTTATCTTCCCATAGAATTCGTTTTCTTTGCAGCCAGCCTGATAGAAAACCCTGTAAGGTAAGGAGGTACTCCTACCTGTATCAAGTATTTTAAACCTCAGGTGAGCGATTTCTCTGTGAATTTTCGATGTTTCTCACCAAAAGCGGAGGTTTTAGCCAAAATAAATTTTTTAATAAAAATTGTCGGGACTGGGGGGTGTCGGAGGTGTGAAAGTGCTCGAGACGTGACGGGTTAAGTACTCCCTCAGAATTCCATACTATACTTATAGCATTTAAAAAAAAAAAAAAAAAAAAAAGCAAAAAAAGAACATTCAGCAGCTCTCCATCCACACCATACATCCGCAACGAAATTCATAATGCTTCCCTATTCACCCTCTCATACACCTTTTCCAGATCCATAAATGCTATAGATACTGTACCCTCCTTCACACTTGTATTCTCCACTTTCTCATTGTAAATATTTGATCCACACATCCCTTACCACACTTGAGCCTGTATTAACGTTAGTAAAGGAAGTTCCCTAGCACCTTTTCCTTACCTGTTTATTTTTGCATTTAGTTCATTAATAAACCCGTTTGTGTTATTTTGGCCATCAATGTTGGTGTTTAAAAGAAAATACAACATAAAAGACAGCCGTAAGTCTTAGTAAGGAAATAAATCACTAAGGAAAAGGCATTAGGGAGCTTCCTTAGAAGCGGAGAATACGTGTCTTGTAAACAAACTTTTCATCACTAACCAGACATTCTGATATATTCCCCACCTTTCCTTTAATTTTTATTCCATATAAGATTCCTAAATACACTTACCAGACTAATTATACTATATTTTCATTTACACTCACTTCATTCACCTTTATTTTTGCACAGGAACATAAATAAGGTATTCTTACACTCAATAATTTCTCTATTACTAATTTCTAGTATAATCCCTAAGAAATATTTATATCACTCTCCCCGCTACACTCAGACCTGTATTCTAAGGTAAGGAAGCTCACTAACACCCTTTCCTGAGTGATTTATTTTGTTTATTACACCTTACTGTCCTTCGCTGTGTTACATAAACTATTTCAGTATCGCCATAATCTGTATAAGTAACGTATAAAAGGATAATAACCAGCCATATCAAAAATAGATCGCTAAGGAAAAGGTATTAGGGAGCTTCATTACCCGATGAGAATAAGAGCACATAATTATCACATCAACACCTGCTGCATTTACGCTGTTTGATTTCATCACAGCATTAAGATAAACAAATAAATCCCACTCACCTAACTTCCAATCAAACAGGTCCCTGAGATTAAACCTGTATGGACTAACAATACGACAGCCCATGATTGCCGTCTCGTTCGTTGATTGAGAGGCTGCCATCATCATCATCATCATCATCATTATCATCATCACCAGAGTCATCAGTGCCTTCATGATGGACGATTAAGCAGCGACTTTTCAATCTGTAGAAGAGTTAGGTTAAGTTAGGTTAGTCAGGTCAGGTTAAGTTATTGTGGCTGGATTAGGTTAGTGTCGATAGGTTAGGTTAGGTTAGGTTATTTATGTTAGGTTTGGTTTGTTTAGGTTATTTATATTAGGTTATGTTAGGTTTGGTTAGTCACGTTAGGTTAGGTTAAGTTTGCTTAGGTTAGGGTTGTTAGGTTTGTTTTGTTAGGTTAGGTTACATTAGGTTAGGTTAAGTTGTTTAGGTTAGGTTAGGTTACGGTGTGTTTTATTAGATTAGTTCGTTAGGTCAGTGTTGTTAAGTTACATTAGGTTAGTCTACTAAGAGTTGGTTAGATAGATTAAATTAGGTTAGAATAAGCCTTAATTTATTGCCTATCGAATGCATGACAGCGTTTTCATTCTAAGGCAAGGAAGAAGGAAGCAATGACTAGAAGCCCGCAAATTGTTCCCTCCAAGAATAAATGAAAACAAAACTAGAGGCCCCCTCAGAGAGGGAATCACACCAGCCGGGAGCCGATACATATCTAGCACGGCTCGGACTATGACCTAGACCTTGACCTACTTTCACCAATTTCGAATTCGCAGGAGATTTTCATCCCTACTACACACCTGTAAAATTTTGTAATAATATTTTGAGCGGATGTGAAGTTATCATGGTAACAGACACATAGACCTTGACCTACTTTCACCAATTTCGAACTTGTGATCGATTTTTTGCCTTACTGCACTCATGTAAAATTTGTGATATCTTAATCGGTTGTAAAGTTATCGTGCTAACAGAAACACAGACAGACAGGACAGACAGACAGACAGATTTAAAGCAATACCAGCTTCGCTATCGTGGCTGGTAATAACAGACAGTCAAATTCAAGATCCATCATTTTGAGACAACTGGACACACTTTAAAATACTGGAGGTCATATATAGTAGGAAATACAGACAGGGGAAGACAGTCCCAGAGTTGATCTGTTGCATACATGAAAGACTGGGAGTAACGGTTAACTCTTGCATTAGAGAGTTAGAAATAGGATGACAATCTGTGCTAGACGGGTGCACAATGCATATGCTGTAATGATGGAGGGACACAAGCAGACAGTCCAGGGAAACAGTGACCATTGAGGTGGCGATAGAAATCAGATAAAACTGAAACAGTGCAATGAAGAGAAAGAGGTTGAAGGGAGCCAGTACCAGGAGAAGAGGTAATGAAACGATAAGCCTTTTACTTTACCTTGTCTTGAAGAGCTGTATATGAGGAGCCTCTCCACACATGAGAGTTGTACTCTTCACAGGGTTGAGTAAAACCTATGTATAAAGTCAACAGTTGTGCAGGAGTGAAGAAGGAACGAAGCCGGGTTAGCCCATATCTCTTGGAAGCATGTTTTACATGAAATACGATATTCCAAGATAAATCCCGAGTGAATGAAACACCACATATGTTCAAAGATGATGCAGGATTGAGCTGGATATTGTTAAAAACTAGAGGATATTCCTATGGTAGTTAAATGACAGGTCGAAAGGTTTAGAACTGAGTTTCTGATGCATTAAGAGCAACAAGATTACTTTTGCCTCAACCAGAGATATGAACCAAGTCAGACATTAAGTGTGCCATAGCCTCATCCCTTGTCTGTTGAAGTAACTGCTGATGTAGGCGCTGCAGGAACCAGATGGAAAGGTGAAGGATGGAATCATAAACGTGTGAGTGAGAAAAGTTAGATGTCAGTCTTAGAAGGTCACTGATGAATAGAAAGAAAAGAGTTAGTGACAGGATAGAGCCCTGAGGAACACCACTACTGATAGCCGTAGATGACAGCAGCTATAGATCGACCAGAAAGGAAGCTAGAGACAACGGCACAGATAGAAGGATAGAAACCGTAAGAGATCAGTTTGGAAAGTAAAGATATATATCACACTCGATCGAAAGCCTTTGAGATGTCACGTGCAATGGCAAAGCTTTCTCCAAATTCCCGAAAGTAGGATGACCAGGAGTCTGAAAGGACGGTGAGATGATCGCCAGTGGAGCATCCTTATAGGAACCCATACTGATGATCGAAATGAAAGTTATGGTAGGAAATGCCCCTCCTTTTTTTTTTTTTTTTTTTTATAACTTAAATTTAAACATTAAGAAATACAAACTGCTAAAGCAACTGGGTGGCAGTTAGAAGGCTGGGAATGGTCCCTCTTCTTTGGGACAAGCTGGAATGAGAGCAAACTTCCAGAAACAAGGAAAGGTAAAAGTTGATAGACAAGGGCAAAAGAGTTTACCTAGGCAGAGTGTAAGCTCAGAAGCACAGTTCTTGAGGACAACAGGAGGGACCCATTCAGGCCCATGTGCCATGTTATTATTGAGGCCTGTGACAGCAGAAAATACATCAGTTGAAGAAATTTTAATGTCAGCCATGAGGAAGTCAGAGAGAGAAAGTGATGGAGAAACAGCACCAGTATTGTCTAAGGTGCAATTTATGAAGGTCTGAGCCAAGAGTTCTGGTTTATCAGTAGGAGAAACAGCTACAGTCATCAGAGCAGAAAAAGAAGAGGGGATGATGATGAAGTAAAGCTGTTAGAAAGGTTTTGACAAGGTGACAAAAGAAATTGGAAAAATTTGAATTGGAGAGTTTGGAGCATTTAGTACAAATGATTTTTTTTTTTTTTTTGGGGGGGGGAGAGCGTTGAAGGACACACTTAGCACGATTTGGGACAGAAACTTAAAAGAGATGAGATTCAGGGGTGAGATGGCTCCGGTACATTTTGTAGGCCTTTTCCTTGTTGCAGACAGCATTACAAATGCGTTATTAAACCAAGATGATTCTGCATTAACTGCAGGATCATGGCCAGGAATGTATGTTTCCATGCCCGAGAGAATAACCTGCATAATGCACAAGGCACTCTCAGATGGCTGTTGGCCATGGAGGCAATTATCATTCCAGGGAAAATCAAAGAAGTATTGCCTGAGGACCTCCCATTCAGCATCTCAAAAGTGCCAAAGCCACCCATTCTTGGGAAGGTCCACATGCCTTACTGGAGCGATAGGAGAGGTTAAGGCAATAAGGTTGTGATCAGAGAAGCCCAGTAGAGAGAAAAGATTAACAGAATGAGCGAAGGATTAGTTGTAAGGAAAAGGACAGGTATGTTGCAACTCTCCAAGGCGGTCAGGGATACAAGTAAAGTGCTGTACAAGCTGCTTAAGGTCATTAAGGAGAGGAAAGATGTTGGTTTGTTCACTAGGTGGATCAGTGAAAGAAGAGAAGAGACAAACGTTGTTGGGAACATTGAATCGCCTAGAATGGAGGTTTTAAAGAAAGAAATAATTCATATGATGTGCTCCATCTTAAAAGCAAGATAGTCAAAGAAGGTTTCTCAGTAGAATTTGGGCTAAGTAAAACAGCACATATACATTTATGCATAATATAACAGGATAGCCAGGATCAGAGAGTAGAGAATTCAGAAGATTCAAGTCCAGGAACACGAGAGCACGAAATGTTGCTATCTATCTATTGTCAGACTCCTAAATCCTGTAAGGGGTGGCTACAAATAAATAGCCTCCATGTTGCTCTGTTCCCTGCCATTTCATTGCCCTGCTCTCAGCTCACACCCCCTCTCCCATATACCTCTCACCTCCATCACTCCATCTCATCCTTGGCCTCCCCCTCCTTCTCCCCCCCTCGGCCTCACTCACATACACTCTCCTCATCAGTCTCTCACTCTCCATCCTCTCCACATGGTCAAACCACCTCAGCGTGTTTCTCCTAACGCTTCCTATCACATCCACATGCTGTGAACATATATAAAACAATCACCTGTGGCTTTTAAGTGAGCAGAGAAAGTAGGAGGATACAGAGGAAGGTTTGCTATCAGTTGCCTCAGACAACTGAGTCTCAGTAAAGAAGAAAAGGTGAGGTTGAGCGGAAAAGAGGTGGTGTTCAACGGAGAGAAAATTAGAGGAATGACCACGAATGTTAGAGAAATGAAAAGGAAGTGAGTAGACAATGGTTCCGAGCATTTCTCTTGACTGTCATCTGGTGAGGTGCTTATGGTGGGGGCTTTTATAACCCAACCTTTCCTCTGCAGACTCTGAGGCTGAATGTTGAGATGCCATTTAGTTTGCAATTTAGAAAAGGAAGTGTAGTGAGTACTGTGTATGTAGTTTGTTGTTGACAGCTAGAGGATATTGTACAGGAGAGTATGCTGACCTGCTCACTTTGTTTCTGAAACACCAAAAAAGTTCAGCATATCCAGATGGCCAGATGCTAGTCCTGAGGGATGAAAAGGGAGCTCCATCTCTCACTATCATCAGCTTTCCATCCACGTTCTTAATGTACCCAGTATATTGTATCGTATAACAGCTGTGGTAAGAGCCACTAATGGAACGATCAGATATTAACCCGAGACATCCCGACGACGTATGGGTACATTGTAACATTTTGCATTTGCCAGTCTCAACGACGTAATGGTACGTCATGCAATTGCAAGGTCCCTAATTTGCACAATTTTCAATTTTCACAAGTGATTTTTCGTATGTATGCATGGGACATCTTCCTCTATTCCTCTACAAGATGCCAAGCAGGGACAATGCCTTACACCACATAACCTCCCCCTCCCCCGCACGCCATTGTCTCGGCAATTCACCTGTTACCAGTGACCTGGCCAATAAAGACATTCAGGGCCAAAGTGATTCCCCAATCGATGACAATGTGGAGGACAAAGTTTACATAGCATTAGAGGAAGAAACAGTCAGAAATGATGATCAGGTAATGTGACAAAAGAAGGTCAGGTATGGTGATGAGTTAGTGAGTGAAACAATGCTTATAATGCCTACTGTTTGAAAACCAATATACTCTTGTACTACATATAAATTCGTACCAAGTAAATAAATAAATACCGTTTATGAGTGGTGTGAAATAGTTACCCTCCCATAGAACTCGTTTTCTTTGGTGCTGGCCTGTTAGAAAACCCAGTCAGGTAAGGAGGTACTGGTACCTGGATTGAGTATTTTAAACCACAGGTGAGCGATTTCTCTATGAAATTTCGATGTTTCTCACCAAAAGCGGAGGTTTTAGCCAATTTTTTTTTTTTTCGTAAATACCTCGGGATTGGGGGGTGTCGGAGGTTCGATATAACTCGGGACGTGACGGGTTAATGACCAACAATAGTAGGTCCAACTGCAATTCCCATTTTTTTTTTTATTCATTCTCCTTCAGTACTTTACTGCAAATATTCTTTGGTGCCATGAAGATTTTGGTGATGTTTACCATGCTGGCTGAAAGATTTTCTTGCGGTGTGTATATCTATCTATCAATCTATCTATCTATCCATATAAACCCATTCGTACACGATGACACATTAGGCGTCATTAGGGTGTTGTTACATAAATACGCGTTGACGTGTTTGGCATCATAAAAGCTTAAAAATCTTTTGCCAAGAAGTAAGTTTTCTGCCAATCAGCATCATTTCTGGACTCATCAAAGCTTCCACACCACTCATCAAAATTAATGACTTGGCAACTGTGGGTACTAAGACATGCGGCAGCACGGGCAGGTTAATTACTACCACATTGGCTGTCAAAGGAGAAGGTAGTGCACGGCAGCGTCCCTTTAAATTTTTCTCTACCCCGTCCTGGGCATGCGTCATATTTCACTATACCAATAGTGCTTGTGTCTACTTTTTGGGCACTATTGTGATTAGATTAGGCATTTGCAATAGGATATTGGGTTTTTATGAATCATTCATGGCTGTTATCAGTCGTTGACCAAATGAAGATTGTGCTACCTCTTTTTTGCCGTGGCCCAACAACTGCACTACCTCTACCCTGCACCCAATGTGACTATTCAACCATTAAACACTAGTGACAGTGAATTAGGTGAATATAGTGTGCAATGGCTGGTAAGCAAGGACATAGTGAAACGTTCAGCAGCTTAGGGGGAGGCGGGAAACCACCTTATGACACGGCGTCGTCATGAATGGAATAATTGGCAAGTGTTGCTGAAATCATTGTTTTAGGCTAATATATGGTGGATAATGTTATTGTGCAATATATAGGAGTACAATGCAATGAGTGTACATGATAAAATATTGGCTAGGGCATGAGTCACATAGGCCTTACAGTCACGACATGCCGTTGTCATGAGGGGATAAAATAGAGGTTTATAGGGATATTTCATTTTATTTTCATATACTGCAGTAAAATAGGAGTACAGTGCAACGAAAGCACGTGATAAAATATTGGCTAGGGAGTCATGTACGCCTTACAGCCACGGCATGCTGTTGTCATGAGGGGATATAATAGAGGAGGTTTAAAGGGATATTTTATTTCATTATATTGTTACAATTATTCCGTATGCTTCTTGTGTGAAATAATGCATGAGTGTTATAGTGATATGTTTATCGTATGCTTGTGTGGAAGAATGTAAACACTACACCACGTGCTCGTCAGAAAATATTGTCTGTGATACCTTAGGTATTCCAGATGTCACCTGCAGAGCACGTTCATGTACTGTTGTGGTGAAATATACTGTTTCTCTTAAAAAGATGCATTTGGTTACGTCTCATGTGAACAATACACGTAAACAGTGCAGCATGTTCTTGTAAGGAAACACACCATCTGCTACACCTTAGTGCACAGGTAAGGGCCACCTCCGTGACATAAGGAAGATGTGCATGTACTTGTAATGGTGAATTGCACTGTGTTTCTAATAAATTGATGTATTTGGTTATGTGTAATGTGAAAAGGAAATGAAAATGAACCACGTTCTCATCAGAAAATATCATCTGTGATACCTTAGGTATTCCAGATGTGACCTACAGAGCACGTTCATGTACTGTATGGTGAAATACACTGTGTTTCTCACAAAATGATGCATTTGGTTATGTCTCATGTGAACAAAACACATAAACAGTGCAGCATGTTCTTGTAAGGAAAGACATCGTCTGCTACACCTCAGTGCACAGGTAAGGGCCACCTCCGTGACTTACGGAAGACGTGCATGTACTTGTAATGGTGAACTGTACTGTGTATCTCATAGATTGATAAATTTGTTTATGTGTAATGTTGGGGCAATGTAGGATTGGATGATGATGATGATGATGATTTAATGTGAAAAGAAACGGAAAGTGAACCACGTGATCGTAACACATTGTCTCGTACACCTGAGGTAGCACAAAGCTAGCGAAACTCAACGTGACTTACGGAACACGTGTTTGTACATGTTCAGTGGTGAAATATACTGTGTATCTCATAAACTGATAAATTTGTTGATGTGTAATGTGAAAAGAAACTGAAAGTGAACCATGTGATTGTAACAGAGTCTCGTACACTGGAGGTAGCACAAAGGTAGCGAAACCCAATGTGACTTACAGGACATGTGTATGTACATGTTTAGTGGTGAAATTTACTGCATATCACATAAAATGATAGATTTGTTTATGTGTAATGTGAAAAGAAAATGAAAGTGAACCATGTGATCACAACAAAGAGTGCGTCTTGTACACCTGATGTAGCACAAAGGTTGCGAAATGGAACTTGACATACGGAACACATGCATGTACTTTTATAAGTGGTGAAATATACTGTGTGTCTCATAAACTAATAAATTTGTTTATGTGTAATGTTAAAAAAAAACTGAAAGTGAACCATGTGATCGTAATAAGCTGGACGTCTCATACACCTGAGGTAGCACAAAGGTAGCGAAACCCAACGTGACTTACAGAACACGTGCATGTACTTGTAGTGGTGAAATTTACTGTGATTCTCATAAAATGATGTATTTGGTTATGTCTCATGTGGAAAAAGCGTAACCTGTGCAGCATGTTCATGTAACAAATTCTCGTGTGGATGACAGGTAGCACTACCTTTGCGCTAGGTCCTTGCGAGAACATGATGCACAGTTTACGCTTTTATTTCACATGACATAACCAAATCCATCATTTGATGAGAAATACAGTATATATCGCCACTACAAGTACATGCACGTATTCCAAAAGTCACGATTGGTTTCACTACCTTTGTGCTAACTCAAGTGTACAAAGCACTCTCTTTCTTACGAGCATGTTGTTCACTCTTTCATTTTCTTTTCACATTACACATAACCAAATCTATCAATTTATAAGAAACACAGTACATTTCACCACTACAAGTATATGTACGTCTTCCGTAGGTCACGTAGGTGGCCCTTACCTGTGCACTAAGGTGTATCAGACGATGTCTTTCCTTACGAAAACACGATACACAGTTTATGCTTTTATTTCACATGAGACAACCAAATTCATCATTTTATGAGGAATACAGTATACTTCACCACTACAAGTACATGCATGTTCTAAAACTCACGTTCGGTTTTGCTACCTCCATGCTAACTCAGGTTTACAAGATGCTCTCTTTCTTATGAGCACTCTGTTCACTCTTTCATTTTCTTTTCATATTACACATAACCAAATCTATCAATTTATAAGAAACACAGTACATTGCACTACTACAAGTACATGCACGTCTTCCGTAGGTCACGTAAGTGGCTCTTACTTGTACGGTAAGTCAGGTGTAGGAGATGATGTTTTTCAAGGACATACACCTATATCATAAATCTTTGCGTTGCACCAGTATTGAGCAAATTTCTTGCCTGGCTGTGAATTCAATATCTTGACTCCTATACAATATCTTGACTCCTATGCAATATCTTCACTCCTTTTTTTCAGCTCACACCCCTAGCACAGCAATGATTTCTCCATTTGGCTTGCAACAACTACAGGTCTTTTGCAAAGATGAAATACGGGTTGGCACCAGAGGAGTGAACCAAGATCCTCGATGAGATAGAGTCATAGAGCGACAGCAAGAGCGACCATTCTGGGGTGGGGGAGGTTGAGCTGACGCCATCCAGTCAGCAAGTGGAGCTGCCCCGTTGCCTTCCACCACAGCAGACAATGCCACCATCAGCAGCATTCCCCATCGGTTAGCACTCCTCACCTCTAGGACCTGATGGTCCCACCACTGTCTTCATCGGCTCTCAATCTCCAGGCCCCTCCGCCCCCTTGGGCGAGCCACTGTCACCGGAAGCCGGGCCGTCGTTTGTTGTCATGGCCCCTCCGCCCGCATCTGCTGTGCAGGATGCTAAGGTGACATCCTCGCCAGCCAGGCTGAGGAGAATGGTGTCCCCAGAACCCTCAGTCTCATCCTCGTCCTCGTCTGAGCCGTCCCCTCCAAGACGAGGGCACCGTGGTCCGCTGCCTGGACACGGGGAATGTCCAAGGGGTCGGAGGGCAGGCCGACCAGCTGCTACTGCCACCACCACCACTGAAGAGGATCCCGGGTGGAGCAGTGGCCCATTAACACTGAACCATGGGCCATTCACTTGCTCCCCAGGGATTAAGGTGGATATCCCAACAACTCTACTGCAGTTCTTCCAGCTCTTCTTCACCAGGGAGTTGTTGTCATCTCTCACCGTGGAAACCAATCGGTATGCCACATTTCTGGGGACTCGGCTGGTTGTCTGGTTCACCTGTAATGAAGAGGAGATGGTCAAGTTCCTGGAGTTATACCTGTTCATGGGGGTCGTGCACATGCCAACCATCAGGCATTACTGGAGGAGCACAGAGCAGCACGGCTACCCTAGGTTCCAGTGGGCAATGAGTGGAAGGCACTTCAGTGCCATCCTGAAGCATTTTCATGCCTTCAACTCGCTCGCCCTACCCCGGGACAACCAAGATCGGCTCATCCACATTCGCACGGTAATGGAGCACCTCCTGCAGTAGTTCCAGTCAACGTATCAACCCGAGGAGCAGCTCAGTCTCGACAAGGGCTCTCTGGGATGGAAGGGTAGGCTTGCCTTCCACATGTACAACCCCCAGAAGCCCACCAAGTATTCCATCAAGCTGTACATCATGGCTGAGTCACCCTTGGGCTACATCTGGAACCTTGAGGTCTATATGGGGGTGCAGCAGACCCTCGAGAACACTGTGTGGGGCCTCATGGAACTGTTAAAGGACCAGGGCTATAAGTTATTCATGGACAACTTCTACAATTCTGTAGCCCTGTGCAAACATCTCTTCACCGCAGGGATTTACGTGTGTGGGACCCTACGGCTGCCTAGAGGAGCACCGCACCAGCTGCAGGCCATCGCCAGGGCTAAGAGCCTGCCCGAGGGGGACATGGTGTACAAGCACTAGGACAATGCACTAGTCCTGCTGTGGAAGGACAAGTGCATTGTGAACATGGTGTTCACCTTCCACAGTGCAGATACCATTCCAAAGAGGGTTCGAGGGAAGGTGGGGGGTAATGACAGGCGGACAACCTATGTAGAGAAGGTCATTAACAAACCCTTTGTACAACATGTACATGGGTGAGGTGGATCATTTCGATTAGATGGTCCAGCACTACCCCATTTAATGGTGAACCGTCAAGTGGACGAAGAAGATCACCTTCTACTTCATCCACATGGCACTGTTCAGTGCATTTGCTTTGTACAAAAAGTACAGACACACGACAGTAAGTCTCCTTGAATTTGTGGAGCAGATCATCTGTGATCTCCTGCATTTCCATGAAGAGGACTGACCCGCATCTGGACACATAATCCATCACGCCCCAGACTTACCTACCCGACGGCCAGCACCAGCAAAACCTGGCACCCAGCAGGCACTGGCACCAGCGCCAGGATGGGCCCAGCCACCACCAGCACCAGCACCGCCTGCAGGAAGACCACCATGGGCCCCATCACCATCATCAGCACCGCCTGCAGCAGGCCCATCACGATGCCATCACCACCATCAGCACCGCCTGCAGGAGGCCCATCACGGGTGCCAGCACCGCCACCACCTCCAGTTGCTGGTCCATCAGGAGAACCCACATCTGGGCCTGCAGGTCCAACATGACAGGACCACAGAGCACGAGGGCATCCAAGCAAGTGTCACCAGGTCATCGACGACGATGTGAGGTTGGACCGCACTCCGGGCCACCACCGGGTGAGGATCCCCAATGGGAAGAGGCTCAGGTGTACCTTGTGCTTCAGGTTGGGAGTGAGGAAGTACACAAGGAACATGTGTCCTGTATGTGATGTGCTGCTTTGCATGGGTGATTGTTTCGAGCGATACCATGCCAAGCGATACCTTCACTTCTGGAGCACAAGCACACACACACACACACACACACACACACACACACACACACACACACACACACACACACACACACACACCACTCACTGGTGCAGTGGTAACGCTCCCGCTTGCCAACTGGTGGACGGGAGTTCGCGCCTCGCTCAGGTTGCGAAAGGTTCTGACGAAGTGGGTGGTTACTGTCCCCCTTGAGCAAGGGGACGGGTGTGTGCGTGTGTGAAGGTCACAGTCTTGCCCTTAGATCGGACTATATGAGCTCTCAGCTCCCTTCCGGGAGGGTAAAAGCTGACGATCACGACATCGAGTGATCCTGATCGACCCAGTGAATTACACACACACACACACACACACACACACACACACACACACACACACACACACAGTACAAAAGTCCTCACTTCCAAACCCACCTAGTTCTGCAGGAAGAGCATCGCCACTGGAGAAGAGTGATTTTTTAAAATATATCTATTTACCTATCTTTATGTCAGTACTGTATATTTACATATTAATATACATTGTTGTTTACGTAAACACAAACGACAGGGAAATAATTACACCTTCAGTTTCAGATGCAAGCAAAAGGTGTAGTGGTTATGTGTGGTTTCTGAGAGAAATAAAAACAAAACAGAAGTAATTTTATAATAGTTGTTGATATAAAAATTAAAAAAAAGTAGCTATCAAGCATAAAAAATGTTTGTGCGCTATGGGAAAAATAACGTGAGCGTGGCTCACGGCAGTTCAGCGTGCTGGTGGGTACATCGTAGTTTTTTGCAATTTTCTCGAAAACTATTAGGCCTATGATCACCGTTTTGGTCTCAAATGAAAGCCCATGAAATTCAGCATAGGAAGAAAAAAATAAAAACATAACACCGTCAAGAAAAGTTTTTCGATAGAGCTCCCCGAATAAAAAATCTGTTGTCTGTCGGAAATGGGTTTTACTTTTTCGTTTATTACTCGAACACCATACCTCGTATCAACCGGGACCCCAGCCATTCGAAAGCTAATAAAATTCTCTCTCGACTGATGGATAATATGTAGAGTTTGATTAGTAAACTTTTGAGTTATGATGTTGGGAAGTGAGATTAATGTTCCCAAATGTTTATTCACACCGCCCTAATATAGGTATAGAGTGTGTTTTAATTTTTTGCTTATCGTGTACAACAAACATCGACCAATAGCAATATGTGGGTTTTATGGTAAAATAAATATGTTTGGGTGGTGAAAATAAGCCTAGAATACACCTTTTTGGAGTGCACAGTGGGTGGCGGCAGGAGAAAGATGATGTGTTATGGAACGCGAAACTTACCAAAACTTTTCGTGCGCGAAAGGGTATATATATATATATATATATATATATATATATATATATATATATATATATATACACTGTTACGAAACAGAGAAAGATAAAGTACACTTTAAGTGAGAATACTAAAAATCACTACTGTCCCGTAAAGTTCCAGGTTCAAAACAGAGTTAGGTAAAATTACAAGTTAAAGTTTAATGCCCAAACTAACAACAAAACATTCAGGACTCATAAGGATTATGTAATGGCAAAAACAGGTTAAATATATGGTTAACTGCAATAGCCTCTATTAACACGAAATTAGCATGAGTAAATTTATCTAAGTCAGCCCTGATAAAATGACAATACCAGATAACACTCAGTGATTGCAAGATATATTATTACAGAGACAAAATATTATTAATAATGACTGACATCAAAAACCTTTACATTAATTACAAAAAACCTTCCTAGGCCTAAGAATTAACACCCTATGTTACACAGTACAAGAAAAAATGCAATATCACTTATACTCAAATTACACAGCTGCTAGATGGCTGGAGACTTCCTGAGCACTCACAATAATAACAACTGTACAGGGGAGGACAGAGATGTGAACAAAATGAGGAGTAGATCTAAGTGGCAATTAATGTAGAGACTGAGCTCATTATATAGGGGCCGGTAGAGCTTGATACAACTTGTAAGAAGGACGCGCAAATGAAGCCATGGGGACAAAGAGTTGACAATCCTGCTCTGAACAACAGAAAGAACGACTTACTCTACTATAACGGTAGAAGGGGGGAGTGAGGTAGAACACGCTCGTGATCAAACATGCAGCATACTGTACGTTAGATTTACACAAAGGATGATTAAATCATAGGCTATGTAACACCTCCCCACAAAGAAAAAGAAATTTACAAAGGAAATTTCTTATTACTCTAAAACAATCTGTCTAAAGTCTAGATAAGCAATCTGCAATAACATTTTCTTTCCCCTTGACATGTTGTATGTCTAATGAATACTCCTGAAGAAGTAGACTCCATCTTGTCAATCTCTGATTTTTATCTTTAAACTTACTAAGGAATTTCAGTGGGTCATGATCGGTATAAATGACTATGGGGTCAAAACCAGAACACAAATAAAATGAAAAATGCTGTAAACCCAAAATCAAGGCCAAAAGCTCTTTCTCAATAGTTGAGTAGTTCTTTTGAGGTGGAGTGAACTTCTTACTGTAATAAGATACAGGGTGTTCAATACCCTGATCATCCTCTTGCAGCAAAACAGCCCCAGCTCCTGTATCACTTGCATCAACAGCCATCTTAAAAGACTTAGCAAAATTTGGAGTAGCGAGCACTGGCTGACTTAACAGGATAGCTTTAAGTTTGCTGAAAGAGGATTCACAGTTATCGGTCCAGACAAATTTAACTCCCTTTTTCAGTAGGTCTGTAAGTGGTGATACAAGAATTGAAAAGTTAAGAACAAATCTCCTGTAATAACCTACCATTCCCAAAAATCTTTGTAGCTCTTTCCTACTTTTAGGTCTGGGAAGATCACTTATAGCCTGAACCTTAGCTGCTGGTGGTGCAACATGTCCATCACCAATTACATACCCAAGGTACTGAACTTTAGCTTGACCAAACTCACACTTTGATAAATTAGCTACAAGATTAGCCTGAACCAAACGCTCAAGAAATTTACTGACATGGCATAGGTGATCTCTCCAGTTGTCACTGAAGATTAATACATCATCAATATAAACAACACACCCTGCCAAACCCTCTGTTACAACATTCATGAGCTTCTGAAATGTGGCTGGTGCATTCTTCATACCATATGGCATTACAGAATATGCAAAAGTCTATCCTAGTGTTACAAAACATGAGATCTCCCTAGCACGTTCAGTCATAGGTACTTGCCAGTATCCCTTTAACAAATCAGACTTACTTATGTACCTAGCCTTTCCGATCTTGTCTATGCAATCTTCCACACGAGGGAGAGGGTCAGTGTCTGTTTTGATTATCTGATTAACACGTCTGTAGTCGATGCAAAGCAGCTGTGACCCACCTGGCTTAGGGACTAGAGTGACAGGAGAACTCCACTCGCTCTGACAGGGCTCAATCATCTTGTGGTCCAACAGGTAGCCAAGCTCCTTCTGGATGAGAGGAACTTTCACTGGGTTCACACGGTAAGGAGGCAATTTAATTGGCTTTGCGTCTCCAACATCGACATCATGCATCAACACAGTAGTTCTTCCTGGAGTGGCACGGAACACTTGCGGGTACTCCTGCAGTAATGCCGAAAACTCCTGCCTTTCCTCGGGAGGTAGATGAGAAAGCTTAGTCTGGAGATCATTCATGATATCAGGATTCTTCCCCAAACTATCACTCAGGCTCATGCTGCATGGGAGAACTTCACTTGCAGACTCGGGTGGAACAGCTACAGTGCATACTGGGTTATTTTCGTCTCGCCTGTGATATAACTTTAGCATGTTGATGTGACAAAGTTGCTTGTTCTTTCTACGATCTGGTGTGGCGATGACATAGTTGACATCACTGAGTTTCTTCTCCACGAAATAAGGACCACTAAACTTGGCTTGAAGAGGTTGCCCATGCACCAGTAGCAGAATCAAAACCTGATCTCCTGGCTGAAAGTGGCGTAACCTGGACTTCTTATCATACCAAGTCTTCATCTTCTCCTGAGCAGCTCCTAAATTCTCTCTCGCCAGCTGTAAAGCAGTGGACGACCATTCTTTGAACTTCATCACATACTCCAGCAGGTTGACGTCATCTTCCTTCGACAGCCAGCATTCCTTGAGTAGCTTAAGGGGTCCTCTTACTTCATGGCCAAACAGTAGTTCAAAGGGTGAGAAGCCCAGTGATTCATTTGGAGATTCTCTTGCGGCAAACACAACGAATGGAAGACCTTTATCCCAGTCTTTCTGATGTTCCAAACAGTATTTCTTGAGCATCGATTTGACTGTTTGATGATATCTCTCCAACGCTCCTTGGGTCTGGGGATGGTAAGCTGAAGACGTGATCTGGGTGATGCCCAACTCTTTCAGAGACTGCCTGAAAACATTTGACATGAAATTACTTCCCCGGTCTGACTGTACCTCCTTGGGCAGACCAAACTTGGTGAAGAACCCCAGCATTTCCTTAACCACGTTCTTTGCTGAGATATTTCTAAGTGGAATGGCTTCAGGATAACGAGTAGCCATATCAATCAGGGTCAACACATAAGAAAATCCTGAAGAAGTCTTAGGAAAAGGGCCCACAATATCCACCAACACACGGGTGAAAGGCGCCTCAAAAGAAGGAATGGGAACTAGAGGTGCAACCTTTTCGGTCTGATTACACTTCCCCACAACTTGACAGGTGTGACAAGACTTACAATACCAGGAAACATCTCTGAAGATACCTGGCCAGTAGAAGTGTTTCAAAATGCGTGCCACAGTCTTCCTCACTCCAAGGTGTCCTGCCAAACTGGAATCATGAGCCACTCTAATGATATCCTGCCTACAAACACGAAGGATGACAACTTGATGTACAACCTCCCATTCACAGTCGGCTGATGCTGTTGGGTGTCTCCACTTCCTCATAAGTACTCCTGACTTTATATAATAACAAGTAGAAGCACTAGCTGACTCTTCCTCACTGCAAGCAGAGTTAGCTAGACCTTTCAACTCAGGGTCAGCAACCTGCAACTCAACCAACTCTTGACGAGACAAATTATCAACACTACTGGGTACTGCCTCATCTGGTGAGTGGTCCAAATTAGCAAGAAAAGTGTCAGCTAGGATAACATCATCATCATCATTATCCTCTAAGTCACCAGTAACTTTAGAATTAGCCATAGTGACAGCACATGCAGGGAACACATCAGGGACATCACAATCATGGGTCGCAGCCACTGGCTCACTAGACAACTGAGGAGCTGGACACACTTGACTTCCACCAATATCATTTCCAAGTAAGAAAGTTACACCTGACATTGGGAGTGTCTCAACCAACCCAACCATAACGGAACCATTAACAAAACCAGACTCTAAATTCACTCTGCACAGAGGGACAGAGAAGTAATCATTCCCTACACCTTCTAAGATTACAGTTTCATCAGAGGAATTAACATTAGAGCCTAGAACACTGGTCAGCATAAGGGATTGGCAAGCACCTGTATCACGATATATTTTAACTGATTTCCTGTCATTACTGTCCAGAGGACTGACAAAACCATCAGACAGGAAATTAGCATATGAACTCTTGAAAGTGTCACCCACGTTACTGCTCAAAAGAGGAGCTCCATCATGAGAATTTAATTTACCCCTTAAAGCAGGTTCAGTTAACTCAGTTAAAGAATTCTGGGAACTCTCAAGGGTGGACACTAGACCAATTGACTGAATATTTAAAGACTCCTTTTTGTTCACATCACGCTGTCTCCTGAAACATTTCTCCGTAGTATGGCCAAGCTTACTACAATAAGTACATTTACATTTCTGAAATCTAGAGGTGAAGCTGGTATTTACTTCCTGAGAAACATCATCCTTATTCTCTTTTCTGTTACCTGTACTCTGAGTAGAGGCAACGTACTTACTCTCAGCTTTCCTTTTTTCTGTAGAATATCTCTTGTGAGTGAGAACATATTCATCAGCTAAAACTGCAGCATCAGACAAATTATCTATTCTTCTCTCATCAAGATATAGGCTTACATCTTTACTAATACATCTTTTGAAGTCCTCCAGCAAAATCATCTGCTTAAATTTACCAAAATCAGAATCCACATTCTTAGAATTTAACCACTGCTCGAACAGATCTTCTTTGATTTTTGCATACTCAACATGGGATTGCTTATCTTGCTTGTAAGTTGTCCTAAATTTTACTCTATAGGCTTGAGGAACAAGCTCATAGGCCTTAAAAATCAAGCTCTTAACTACATCATAATTATCACATTGATCCTGAGGCAAAGATGCATAAGTTACTTGAGCTTTACCGGTGAGAACAGTTTGAAGGAATACTGGCCAATACTTTTTGGGCCAATTAAAACCTGTAGCTACCCTCTCAAACAACTGAAAATACTTTGTTAAATCAGATTCATTAAAAGGAGGGACAAGTTTAACATTTTTAGCCACATCAAAATCATCAGAGCTAGATGATCCAGTTCCACATTGTTTCATGCGATACTCGTGGTCTGCCTGAATCCTTGCAATTTCAACTTGTGCCTCAGCCTCCTTAGCACGGGCCTCCTGCAGGGCTAGCTGTAACTTAGCTAATTCAATCTGCGTTTGCTCATTTGGAGGAGTTACATTAAACAAGCTTTCATTAATCATGTCAACAATTTGATCTTTAGAATCATGAAAGCGAACAACAATTCCCAATTGTTGAGCAACAAGCTTAAGTTCATTCTTTGTTCTGTTTTGTACATCACACACTGTTTGCACATTTGACAAAAAATCTTTGGCTTCATCAAGCGTAGTAATAGTAGACATCATGAATATATCAGAGTCACAAAATATCAAGCAATATCCTTTTGATTATATCCTGAATATCCTGATAAGAGGTCGCCAAATTTATGTTACGGAACAGAGAAAGATAAAGTACACTTTAAGTGAGAATACTAAAAATCACTACTGTCCCGTAAAGTTCCAGGTTCAAAACAAAGAGTTAGGTAAAATTACAAGTTAAAGTTTAATGCTCAAACTAACAACAAAACATTCAGGACTCATAAGGATAATGTAATGGCAAAAAACAGGTTAAATATATGGTTAACTGCAATAGCCTCTATTAACACGAAATTAGCATGAGTAAATTTATCTAAGTCAGCCCTGATAAAATGACAATACCAGATAACACTCAGTGAATGCAAGATATATTATTACAGAGACAAAATATTATTAATAATGACTGACATCAAAAACCTTTACATTAATTACAAAAAACCTTACTAGGCCTAAGAATTAACACCCTATGTTACACAGTACAAGAAAAAATGCAATATCACTTATACTCAAATTACACAGCTGCTAGATGGGTGGAGACTTCCTGAGCACTCACAATAATAACAACTGTACAGGGGAGGACAGAGATGTGAACAAAATGAGGAGTAGATCTAAGTGGCAATTAATGTAGAGACTGAGCTCATTATATAGGGGCTGGTAGAGCTTGATACAACTTGTAAGAAGGACGCACAAATGAAGCCATGGGGACAAAGAGTTGACAATCCTGCTCTGAACAACAGAAAGAACGACTTACTCTACTATAACGGTAGAAGGGGGGAATGAGGTAGAACACGCTCGTGATCAAACATGCAGCATACTGTACGTTAGAATTACACAAAGGATGATGAAATCATAGGCTATGTAACAACACACACACACACGAGGTGCTACCCAAAAGTTCTAGTAACACGAATATTGTAGGAAAATAAGTTATCTTACCTCCTACTTCTCACTTTTGTCTTCGAAGTAGACCCCTTGAGCATGTATACAATGGTCCCAGAGTTTTTTCCACGAGTCCATGCATTCCTGGAAGTCTTCAGGCATGATGGTCTTCAACACCTCCTGCTATTCTGTCTGGATCTCCTCAATCGAATCAAATCGACGCCCTTTCAGTTGTAATTTCAACTTGGGAAACAGGAAAAAGTCACAAAGGGCAAGGTTAGGCAAATAGGGTGGGTGGGGAATGACTACCGTGTTAGTGGAAGCCAGGGACTGCTGGACAACAATTGATGTGTGGGTGGGGGCATTATGATGCAGGATTCAGTCCTTGTTATTCCACTGTTCTGGACGTTTGCGGTGGATGTTCTCCATCAGATGCTGCAAAACTTCACAGTAAAACTTTCTGCTGACAGATTGACTGGGTGGATGAAATCCTTTGGAACAAGTCCTTGGATATCGAAGAAAACGATCAACATCAACTTGACACTGCTGCACCATTCGTCCACCATTGCAAAATCTCCAAACCACCTACACACCGCGTTATGATAGTAAGCATAGCTCAACAACACGTCTGCCCACAGACACGGCCGGGGCCACACTTACTTATACAAACAAATAGAAAGCCTGTACATATTTGGATGAGCGAAGTACCTCGTCCAACAGCACATCATCGACTGAAAGTGCCCAGTACCTTACTATATTACACAGTTTAACTCATCTACTGGTGACTGACAGGTGAGACACGTGGTTTAATGTAGGGGACATCAGTATAAGAAATAGATCAGTGAGAAGCAGGAACTATTTCATGTATGTCAAATGTCAACTCCAATTAAACAATATAATATGTACACTCGAGCCCGAAAATTCGCGACCACGTACCTTAGTTGTCTGTGGAAACTGTGCTGGTAACACTGAGTGGGGGAGGGGTCAGAGTACTTGGAATATATACCCCGCCCCCTCACAATCTCTACATGGTTTGATTTGGTTTCATAAGGTTCGTCTGCATAAACCCTTCAACAGCGGGCAAACCTTTATTCACTTTATTTCGTCTGTTTTCTGTCGATTTTATTCATTATGGATAGAGTAGAGGGTTAGGAGTCTAGAGGTTAGATATGAGCCTGATAAATCCCTCCAACACGATAGAACTCACTTAAAATAATAACATCGTCTGGAAATAACGAGGAACAAAGTAACAATTTAGTCACCCGCTATCGACATTGGATACTGATCCTAGATAAATCATATCGCCTTTATCAGTGGAAGGATATTGAGACATGAGTAGTATCAATTGTAGAGTTTAGCTTTTTTTACTAGGGATTGTATAGAGCTGTAATTCGTTCGAGTAACGATTCATTTGTCTCAGATTTATCCGAGGGAATTGTCGTAATGGCGCCTAATGCCGGAGATCAGTCTCCATACTTCTGCCTACCAGCAAACATGGCTCAAGACCCTCATAAAGTAAGCCTTCGTTCAAGGCTTGTTGCCAAGAGACAAGCAGTAATGTCTGTTGCTGCCATAGCAGAAGTTGAAGGTGTGTCACAAACAACAGTTAAGAAATGGTGGACTAGGTGGCAAGCAGAAGGCGATGTGTGTGACCGTCCGAGGAGCGGAAGACCTAGAAAAACAACACCTGAGGAAGACCAGAGAATCAGTGAGCAGGCAAGACGAACACCCATCATCAATGCCATGCAAATCAGGGAGCAGCTTCAGTTACAAGTGTCCAGAAAAACTGTATGCAAACGTCTTCATGAAGCAGGAGTGCATCATAGGATCCCAGCGGAAAAAGAAAAGTTAACTGAGAGGCATCGGAACGGCCGCCTTGTTTTCGCACAACAGAATGTGAACATGGACCTTGAATACTGGGGGCGAGTGATATTCTCTGACGAGAAA
>NC_136984.1:5790876-5810876 GCF_032717465.1 Coenobita brevimanus | reverse complement strand
GTCCCGACTAAAACAAAGAGTGTCCTAATTTGGCTTTATTTGTCTTGGAAACCTACTCAGTGATAAAAATGAAAAATGCATATCTCGCGTACAATTTGTGCAAAAAAAAAAAAAAAAAAAAAAAAAAAACGGGAAAAATGTGGCTCTGGAGACGAAAGAAAATGTAGTTTTCAATTTTTCGAGAAAAGTGCTATCTACTACTGAGAACAAGACACTTTCTAAAGGTTTGAAATATGCTCTTTATCTAGGAACACTAAATTTTGCTAGACACTTCATGAGTTTTGAAAAGTTGTACAAAATTATTAAAGTTCACCCCATTTACGATCCATTTGCTAAACGTTTGAACTAGGTTAAAGATTCCTTGTGATATTTTACTTATTGGTCTTTCTACCCACATGACAAGTTTCGTGAGGATTTTCTCACTAAGGAAGAATCCGGTGCCCTTAAGAGTCTCTCTCAAGTAAAGGAATTGATTGTTACTCGTCTAGATAAAGGTAATGGGGCAGTTTTAATTAACAAGTGTGATATGTAAATAAATTGTTAGATAATCTTCGCGATACCTCTAAATTTATTGCCTGGTGATATTTTCCATGTTATTTTGAAGTATGATGACAGAATTAATAGGTTTTTGAAAAGTAAAAAGATGCAGGAACAATTACCCAAGAAGTACTTTCCTAAATATTCTCCACTGGCTCTACACCTGGTATACTGTATGGTATACCTAAAATTCACCAACAAAGTGTTCCGTAAGGGAACATCTCTCTTTACCATCATACCACTGATCGATACAGTTATTAACTGTGTAAATAACTTATTTGATGGAGCTGAATATGGCGGAGGTTTTAACCGTGATCAGTTTAAGGAGATATTAAGGTTAGCAGTTGAAGATAAAGTGTTTATCTATCTATCTTTATACTAACGCGACTTTGATTGTACGTGGTTTAAAATACTGGACAAATATATGATTAAATATTTAATTTCAAATTGTGGGCGAGGGTAAACAATTCAAATACCGCGCCATTTCTAGGCTTGCGCCAGCGCGCGCGCGCACGCACGCACGCACACACACACACACACACACACACACACACACACACACACACACACACACACACACACACACACACACACACACACACACACGAGTATGTATGTATGTATGTACGTATGTACACTGGTATATCTCCATACCTACGTAATGTAAAAGATGAAGGGATACTAAACTAACCAAATAAATCTTGTAGTGTTGTATTGTGTAATGCACAGATAAGGGCAAGGCAAGAAACTACTTTATAAATTACGGTAAGTATCCTAATAAAGTTCATGCAGGCCCCTAAAATAGCCTAAATATGCACTATATATTCCACCATATTCGTGCCCATTTTTTTGTTTATAAATTAGGTAGTGTGAAGTTTGAAAAGTTCTGTGAAGGAATCTGGCAAAATGGACGTGTTTGTACTACTGTGGTAAAGTGGTTGTGTGGAGGAATCAACCACACACGCAGTCGCCTACAATTCACAGGCCCCTCAATTTACAAATTTTATCTTTGTGCGAATGTTAAAAGCCAAGCTTACCCACTCCAACAGTTATTTTAGGACATTTTCATAGCAAAGTACTCCTTAACAGTCATGAATAGCAAACGTCTTTGTGTTTAATAGCGGAATGAAAAGCTTGTGCATTACGACATTCAGTTTACCGAGTGCGGTGGACTGCTGCACCGCTGCGATGTGTGGTGAGGTGTCGGGGGTTGCTATTGTAAACACACAGACGCCTCGCCTGATAGGCGAATACAGTGTTGTTCACAGACGACTCCACTATTAATGATTTTTTATGTTAGTACCAAAAATTACCGTGTGTTAAAATCTGTTTAAACCAAATTTGTCAGTGTAGTACTTATCAGCAACGAAATCATTTGATAATTTATAAACATAATTGTGCTTTGGTGGCAACAGGCGGCTGATAGTGCACTGTGTGGTGATGGAGTTAAGCACCCATGCCTTGCACTGGGTAGGGTTGGACAAGATCAGCTCGAAGTTTACCAACCCTTTTGCAATTGACTGAAAAAAGTACTGTACCCAAACACCATTGCACACCATCACTGCTGTATGTATCATTGACAGACCTCATCTTGAATGGATTTTTGTCTGATGGCAGTTTTAGTTTTTCTTTTACATTCATCACATTCAGTTGCCAGATGCCAAACGAACCTCAGCTCCTAAAAAAAAATAATATCAATAATAAAAGAAGCTTTACGTATTAAGTGTACTGTATTCTAATGTTCTAGTGACAGTTTTGTTTTCTTAAGTTTGGGAACGATTTAGGGGTGTTAAGTGGGGGCTTCTGACTATAAGCAGTGTTTGGCTTTACGACAAGCATTGGGATCGTAAGTCACGTAAGTTGCGACTCGACTTATATATATATATATATATATATATATATATATATATATATATATATATATATATATATATATATAAACCAAAAGAACAACTTATTTGGAAAGTAATCGCCTAATGTTCTGTAATAATTATTGCCTTACTATCTCCTAACGATCTAATTAAACATAAGATGGAGTTTTCGGTGTGAAGATGGTAGATACAGCCTTCATTAAGAATTATTATGGTACAGTACCTGTTATCAAACCTGGCCTAAAATTACCATGTTTACATCTTCTGTGCTCAATTGTAGCAACAGCTCCACAATAAAATGTGATGCTAATCATGAAGACGTGCTATGGAAGAATGTACAGATGTTGTATTGTCCTTTTCTTTTACAGTACTGATATACTGTCGTGAGCAAAAGTTCGCCTCCAGCCCTCTACCAGAAGTGTGTTTCAAACCCCAACACACAGATGTCACTCTACGCCAGGCTGGGGAAAAGGGACAGTGGCGAGAGGGGGGAGGGGGTGGTATCGGATAGGGACGGCTCCACGTGAAAATGATAGACGGGGAAAGTATTAATAAACAGCTGACAGAGCCTTACAGACAGGCAAGGCAATATCCAGTGTTTGACGTGAGAAATATGGCTAAGACAATAATAAGCGTTAGTTATTAGGGGGGTGGAGAGAGAGAGAGAGAGAGAGAGAGAAAATGGAGAAATGAATTCCCCGAGCTAGGCAACTAAGGCCATATAGCCCCGCTGGGGTTACAGGAGGGAACTACCCCTCCCGGCAACGGTAGCCCGGGCGAGGCTCGAACTTGCGACCTCCCGATCACAAGCTCAACGCGCTACCACTGTGCTACCGCGCCCCCCAGAGAGAGAGAGAGAGAGAGAGAGGGGAGTAAATGTTAAAAGTCTGCCGACAGATGGCAGGTTAATTGCACAAGGTTACCCCCCACCCCCCCCAGTGTTCCTCTTCCAGGGCACTGGTTTGATTGTCGTAAAGATCCGAGGTTTACAGCTTCACTTACTGTCATGCCTTGGCGAATGTTCTGTCTGTCCTGATGCCATGTATAGCAACAAAACTTATTTGAAAGTTCCCAACGAAATAATGTTAATAATGACCCAACACCTCTTACACACGAGAGAACTGACTTTCAGTCATTTGTTTTTCATATAATTTCCTATTTCTCCGAAGGCTCACGCTACAATTCAAATAACTGCAACGAATGATCCTGTCTGTAAAGTTCTATGACTAAATTTTAATTAGCAGTGCACTGAAAATATGAATTCATATTTTAAAAATGACAGTTGGTTTGGCATGGTATTGATGGCTTTGTTTGTCTCTCTAATCCATAGTGGTGGGAAACACGGACAGGCTAACACAGTAGGAATACCATACAAAGTAACCTATTATGGATACAAGAATTTTTTACAAGAATACGAGTCTACCAGACTCTGTCATATTCATCTCAACTCTTGAACGAAGTCCAAAAGTCACACAACACCCTGACTTATGTATTGAATCTTTTTTTATGCAAGAAAGAAGGAACCAAAGGCCAGGAGCCTGCAAGAATGCGCCATCCAAGGAAAAACAAAAAAATAGAAAACAGAAAGCCAAATTCATGATCCATTCCTTTGAACATGCCTGGACACACTGTGTTTGAAGGACTGGATGTTATTGGCAATAGTAATACAGACAGAAGAAGACAGTTCCTGAGCTGACCTGTTGCATAAATGAAGGACTGGAAGTAACGGTTACCTCCTGCATTAGACGCGGACAGAAAAGGGATGTGAGCTTGTTGCCAGCCAGATGCTTTGTGCCAACCGCAGTGGTGGGCAGACAATTGAAGTTCCAATATAAAAGACATAAAGATGCAACAATGCGGCGAAGAGACAGAGGTTGAAGGGAGCCAGCAGGAGGAGGAGAGTAAATGAGATGAAAAGCCTTTGACTCCACCTTGCTGAGAAGAGCTGTATGTGGGGATCCTCCCCACAAATGAAAGTTGTACTCTACACAGGGGCGAATAAAACCCGTGTATAAAGTCAACAACTGTGTCGGCTTAGCACAAACAGTCTCTTGGAAGCAAATATTATAAGAGGTTGTATGATCTCTACAAAATGAATCCCGAGAGAATGAAAACCCAAGTATGTTTAAAGATGATGCAGGATTGAGTTGGATATTATTTAAAAAAAAAAAAAAAAAAAAAAAAAAAGAGGATATTCATGCGGAAGATTTTGATGGGTTGAAAGATTTAAGAACTGAGTTTTTGGTACATTAAGAACAACAAGCTTATTTTACCACAATCAGAGATACAAGCCAAGTCGGACACTAGGTGTGCCATAGCCTCATCCCTTGTCTGATGAAGTAACAGGTGAGAGAGACGCTGCAGGGAGTGAATGGAAAGATGAAGGTTGGAGTCAACAACATACTGTATGTGTGGATAGGGCTAGATGTACAGCTTTGAAGGTCACTGATGAATAAAAGGAAGAGAGTTGGTGATAGGACAGAACCCTAAGGAACACCACTGTTGATAGCTCCAGGAAAAGAACTGTGCCGTCTACAACAACAGCTATAGAACGACCAGGAAGGAAGCTAGAGATGAAGGCACAGATAAAAAGATAGAAACCGTTACGGTAGTTTGGAAATTATAGATTTATGCCAGACTCGATCGAAACATTTGAGGTGTCAAATGCAGTGGCAAAGCTTTTGCCAAAGTCCCGAAAGGAGGATGACCAGGAGTCTGAAATGTAGGTGAGAAGATCGCCAGTGGAGCGTCCCTGACGGAACCTATACTGACAATCAGAAAGAAGGTTGTGATAGGAAAGATGCTTTAAAATTGTTCTGTTAAGAATTGACTTGAAAACTTTTGAGACACAGGATGTTAAAGCAACTGGACGATAGTTAGAGGGTTGGGAATGGTCACCCGTCTTTGGAACAGGCTGAATGAGAGCAAACTTCCAGCAAGAAGGAAAGGTACAAGTTGAAAGAC
This sequence comes from Coenobita brevimanus, assembly GCF_032717465.1. Lineage (NCBI taxonomy): Eukaryota > Metazoa > Arthropoda > Malacostraca > Decapoda > Coenobitidae > Coenobita > Coenobita brevimanus. Next base: position 5,805,504 of record NC_136984.1, on the reverse strand, counting down.
AAAGGCGAAAGAGTTTACCTAGGCAGGGTGTAAACACAGCAGCGCACAGTTCTTGAGAACAACAGGAGGGACCCCATCAGGCCCATATGCCTTGTTAATATTAAGGCCAGTGATGGCAGAAAATGCATCAATTGAAGAAATTTTAATGTCAGCCACGAGAAAGTCAGAGGGGGGAAGTGATGGAGGATTAGCACCGGAATCGTCTAAGTTGGAAGTGGAAGAGAAAATCTGAGCGAAGAGTTTTGCTTTACCAACAGAAGAAATAGCTATGGAGCCATCATTTGAAAGAGGGGAGGGAAGGATGATGAGGTACATTTGTTAGAATGGCTTTCGGCATGGTGCCAGAAGCAGTGGGAATAATTTGAAATGGAGAGCTCAGAGCATTTAGCACGAATGAAATTATATTTAGCAGGGCAAAGAACAGATTTAGCACGAGTCTGGGTAGAAACATAAAAGAGATGAGATTCAGGGATGGGTTGGCTCAGGTACCTTTTGCAGGCCTTCTCCATGCTGTGGTCAGCATTAGAAAAAGCGTGATGAAACCCATTTTTTTTTTTTTTTTTTGCATTAGTTATAGGATGTGAGAAAAAGTCTGCTTCCACGCCCGAGAGAATAACCTCTGTAATGCGCAAAGCACACTCAGATGGCTTTCGGCCGTGGAAACAATAATCATTCCAGGGAAAGGCAAAGAGGTACAGCCTGAGGGCCTCCCAATCAGCAGCTCCAAAGTGCCACGGCTGCTGCTTCTTGGGAGAGCTCCAGGCCTTACTGGAGCAATAGGACAGGTGATAATGTAAACTCCCTCAAACACCTACTTATCCTGAGCTTTGCATGAATATGGATGATACGTATCCTTATCATAAGCAAGGTACTGACATGTTCTAATGCCGAACTGAGCCTCACCTCAAGGTCATGCAGAATCACAATATCACGCTAAATTTAACAAAGATCCCTAACCCTTTCCAGTTCGCTTGCTGACCAGACGTATTTGTAGTACAAATCTGATTAAACTAGTAACCAAGGAGATTCATTACTACTAATGATCATAGACCCAACGAAATCACCGGAACCACAAGAAAGCATTGAGGTTGTGAGAGTCCCTCGGATCCCTCAGATGAAGCAAATCTTTATCCAACTTTATATGTTTTACATGTGAATGATAATGCATCTGGCAATTAATAGATATACAGAAAATCTTCTTAGGCACACACACACACACACACACACACACACACACACACACACACACACACACACCAGAAACTATGTGGCAGGGAGGTGAGGTTATCTGCCACAATCCCCCTAACTGGCAGCGACTGTTGCCAACACGATTCATGCTCGTCAGCAATGAAGTGCAGGTTCAGCCTTATATTTAACTAAAATACGTGGTCTTATTATCAACTGGACTTCCGTTCACTTTTGTCTCCAGTCAGTATCTCCTCCACCAGCCCTGTTCCTCACAGAACCTCAGATCTCTCCCTCTACTGGCATATTCCCATTTTGTTAGGTTACCATCTCTTCATAAACTTCCATAACAAGGGTGGCACCTGTTGTTATAACAAATCTGAATTTGCAGTTGACACTGTTTTGAACTTCAACTAATTTTGATTATTCACTGTATAAACTAAATTATCTAAATATTACCAAATATATCTGTGTAGTTAATTGTTCCCCCAACGGTTCTTCAGAACCCAGTGTATTTGACTCCATATCCACACAGTTGAATAACCTTAACCTCACCCTTGTCACTGAAATTACCGTTTTGGGTGATTTTAATATACATAATGTAGAATGGTTATTGCATTCTGCCAGGACTGACAATGCTGGTCTAGAATGTAAGCTGTTTTCAATATCGTTTAATCTCACACAATTGTTAATACAACCAACCAGAATATCTGATAATCCTGACCATAACACCCGTTTCTTGGATCTATTCCTGACAAATAATCCAGATGAATCGATAGAAGTACTGTCACCACTTGGATCATCCGACCACAATCTCATCAAAGCCTCATTAGTCAGTTCCCTCAAACTTCCCCGTTCTGAACCTGTCAGGGTGACCAGATGGCAGTTTGATAGGGCAGACTGGGATGGATTTAGAAGTTACCTTGCTGATATTTCATGGCAGTCTTTCTTCTCCAGCAACGTCAGTTCTACCTAGTCCCACATTAATGACTTAGTACAAGCAGGTATGGAATTATTCATACTTAGTTAACAGTTCACTTAAAGATCGAACTCCCCAAAATGGTTTGACAGCAACTGTGCCTGAGTAACGACCCAAAAGTCATTAGCATATAACTCCTACTTAAAATAAAAAAACATCTGAATCACTTAGTCAGTTTAAAATTGCTAGAAAGCATGCAAAAGCAGTAATAAACGTCACTAAATCAAACAGTCTTCTCAACCAAGAATCTAAAACATTAAACAGTCATAATAACAATAGAATATTCTGGTCAGCTCTGAGTTCTTTCTATAATTTCAACAAGTCGTCATCCATTCCCCCACTAAAATCTTCAGATGCTAACATTACAAATGATCCGCATGGTAAAGTAAACATCCTTGCCAAAACATTTGCCAGAAATTCTACCATAGAGGAAGTCAGCCATAACGTCCCTGTACTATAACTTGACTCTCACGAAATTTCTCCACATAAGATACAGACTAGATATATTTAATCCATCCTAGACGATTTACCAACCAACAAATCTCCAGGTCCAGATGGAATTCCTCCAATTGTTTTGAAAAAGTGTTCCACAGAACTATTCAGACTATGCATACGCTCTTTATCATTCCCTGATTCTTGGAAATAAGCCAATATCCACCCAATTCGGAAGAAAGGAAGTTCCTCTGACCCCTCTGATTATAGACCAATAGTTATCACGTCTTCTCTTGGTTGAGTAATTGCGATTGTAATTAATAAGCACATAATAGCTCTTTGAATTATAATTAGTGATAGACAGTATTGTTTTCGCCACGAAAGATGTATTATTGATAAATTATACTCAGTCTGTTGACTCACACCATCCATCAGTCAATTGACCTACATGGAGAAACTAATGCAGTAGCCCTTGATATTTCTAAAGCTTTTGACAGAATGTTGCACCGTTTCCTGATATCCAAATTCCCTTGCTATGGCCTAACGTCTTTTGTTACTCTGCTTTCCTCATATCTCAGCAACAGAAAGATTAGAATTAAAGTAAATGATATATATTCCTATTTCCACTCGATTGATGCTGGCATGCCACAAGAATCATTTCTGGCTCCAACCCTATTCCTAATTCATATTAATGATAACGTTTCCATCACCCATAATCCCATCAATTCATATGCAGATGACCCAACACTTCTTGGTTCATTAACATTTAAACACCCATTCCCAAAGTTCAGTATCTCTAACTCACAACTCAGTACAGCAGTCTGCAAAAATCAAGACTTATCTAAGGTCACCGAATGGGGACAAAGTAACACTGTCTCATTTATGGTAATAAAACCAAATATATACAATTTACTAGTAGACGGATATTGTCTGATTCCTTTATTACCCTCAATGCTACCAATATTCCCATCTCTGAAAGTATTGAAATTCTCTGTGTTTCACTTAACAATGCCCTCAGCTGGACCTCTCTTATTAGATCACTTGCTAAAACCACCTCAAAGAAATTTAGATTACTGTACAGAGTCCGAACTTCTTCACTGATGAGCAGTTAGGTATAATTTACAATTCATTAGAGCTCTCAGCTGGAGTATTGCTCACCCTTGTGGGATGGATGTGGAGAGATTGCACTAAAACAAGACAAAACTTATAACAAAGTTGTTAGAATTATTATTAACCCTAGTATTACAAATGAACTACTTCCCCTACAAGTAAGAAGGAATGTTGCCTCCCCTGCATTATTTTACAGATACTTTTATGGCAAATGCTCAGACGAAGGTGCATCCATTGTGCCACCTCTCAATGCCTTCCACCACGCTACCCGGGCATCTGGTAGCGCTCATCACTGGACTGTCACACTGCCATATTGCTGAACTTCTGCCTATTGGAATTCTTTCATTCCCCGAACTGCACCTTTTTGGAACTTGCTTTCCCAGAGGGTTTTCCCTCAAAACTTCAACCTACGGCTGTTCAAGTCCAACTGTTTTACAGTTTTTTTTTTTTTTTTTTTTTATTATGAATGGTGGACACCTGCAATCTGGGTTATGGATTATTTTTGTTATCAATTTGTTTTTTTCCTTCCTCTGATCTGTTATCTAAAAAACAAACAAACATGAATTCCACGGTTAATGATTACTGGGGCGTTCCTGTTGAATCATCGTCTACTAAAGGTGCAACTGCACTGCCTCTTGTGCTTGCAGGCAGTTGTACCAACACAAATGAGTAGGCACTGTGTCGGCTATTCCAAGAGAGGGACATTAAACAAACTGAAGTTCATAAAGCTCTACACACACAGTGTAAGAAGCCTGGCAGAAGGTTACAGACTTGATATCCTAACGACTGAATTAGAACATTAGTCAGGAAATTATTGGTCGCAGTGAGATCCACAGAAAAAAAATAATTCAGCTTCAAGACAGCAAACACCTATTCTACTACAGAGGAAGTTAACTTTTAAGAGTTATTGGTGTAGGTTTTCTAATTAACTGAAATCATGCAGAGAACATTGTTAAATTCAGCAGCGTTTCTGACAGAATAGCATCGCTTGTAATTAGGCTAAGTAAAAGATACATCCTGAGAGTATTACAAGTATATGCACTGACTTATCAAAGCTCAGATGAAGAAACAGAAATACTCTTATTCTGTGATGACAACTCCCACATTATGGAAGAGGAAAAGACAACATGTACTCTACACATGGGAGATTTCAATACAAAAGTTTGCAAATTAAGAAATGGAGAAGCATGTACCGGAAAATTCAGAGTGGGGAAATAGAATGACAGAGGTGAAATGGAAGTAATTTAAATTTTGCTGAGAAGTAGAACATGAGGATAATAAACACATTCTTTCACAAATGAAAGGGAAAAAAATGGACCTGGAGAAGTCCTAAAGGAGAAACAGAGAATGAAATTGACTTCATTATGGCAGATAAGAATTACACGATCATAAATGTCAATATAGGAAGTGGTCATAGAATGGTGGGTTGCACAGCCAGATTCAATTTCAAAAGTGAAAGACAGAAGCTGATTAAAAATCAAATTATATGCCCAATAAAAGTAAGAGAAAACAAAGCAGCCTTTCAGTTAGAAATGACAAACTGATTTCAGGCTCATGATGAGTGTGACTTTGATGAGCTGAAAAACAGACTGACAAAGGTGCTAAGAGAATCAGCAAAGGTGGTAGAGAAAGCTGATAGAACCAAAGCCAACAAGTTTTCAAAAATGGCCCTGGAACTCATGAAAAAAGAGAAGCCAAAGTAAAAACAAAGATGAAACAGAAAGAGCTGTAGTAAATAAGCTCATCAGCAAGAGACAGAGACGAAAAAAGAAGGGGAAACATGGATTAGATCTGTAATGGGGTGTAGGGGATCCTCTCTTTGTCTCAGTGGTAACGTGCGTGCGTATGCAGTGCGGGGGCCTGAGATCCAATCTCGGGCAGGACAGTGACTAATTTGTTAAGTTTCATTTCAGTTATTACATCGGTTGGCAGCGGTGTGGGATGTGAGGCGGGGCTTGGTTGGCAATCTGATGTTTGTCCTTGGTTAACTGACAGCGTCTCTGTCCTTACATCCCAGGGATGGGCTGTTCGGTGTGGTCTGCAGCCTCCCCGAGGTGGCCTCCGATGCTGTGCTACCTTGTGTGTTCGAAACTCACCAAATTAATCACCAAGAGGAGAAAAGAAGTATGTAATGGGTGTATAAAAGCCCGTGTTGCCTAGAGACAGTGCGCGGGATCCTCTCTTTGGCTCAGTGGTAAAGTGCGCGCGTATGAAGCACTGAGATCGAATCTCGGCCAGGACAGTGATTAATTTGTAAGTTTCATTTTAGTTATTACAGATCAAAGAAACCATCAAAAAAAGAAAAAGGTTTGAAATAGGTCTGAATTACGAGTAAAATGGCACCAGGAAAGCAACAAATTATATCACTGAAAGACAAAAGTGGTGAGGGGATGGTGAAGAGCGTTGAAGAATTTTACAAAGAACTGTATGCATCAAAGACAGCCGTACCAATAGCTAACTTTTCAGTTGACATAGGCTTAATACCACAGGTAACACCAAACGAAGTAAACATTTCTCTTAAAAGTATGAAAAGAGGGAAGGCTCCAGAAGATGAAATAGTAGCAGATTTACTGTCGGATGCCGAAGTATAAAACAGGCTCGCTCTCTTCTTTACTCAGTGTATACAGAAGAAGAAAATTCCCAAACCATGGTGTAATGCAACACTTATTTCGATCTTCAATAATGGCGACTCAAAAGATCTTAGCAACTATCGACCCATTAGCTTATTACCAGTTATTTACAAACTCATCAGCTAAAGTCCTTACAAACAGAATAACAACAAATTTGGAAGAAACCCAACCTTTTGAACAGGCAGGATTCCGACTCGCGTATTCAACTACTGATCATCTACACACATTGAATCAGCTAATTGAGAAAACTACAGAATATAATAAACCACTGTTCTTAGGTTTTGTTGATTACGAAAAGGTTTTTCGATTCAGTGGAGCACATAGTAATTATAAATTCATTGCAGGAACAAGGAGTAAATGAGAACATTGTCACACTGCTCGATACCATGTATAAAGAAGGAACTACTACGGTTAAATTGCACAAACATTCGGAAAAAATGTAGACTGAGAAGGGCGTGTGTCAGGGAGATACAGTTTCACCAAAACTATTTACAGCATCCCTAGAGAGTATTTTCAGAAACCTTGACTGAGAGAACAAAGGAGTGAACATTGATGGTGAAAACCTAAACCATTTAAGATTTGCAGATAACATTGTCCTAATCTCAGAAACAGCAGAGACATTGGAAGAAATGTTAAATGACCTAAATAGAGAGTTCTCAAAGTAGGACTAAAGATAAACCGGAGTAAAACTAAGATAATGTTTAATCCAAATACACCAAATCTATAGAATAAATGAAGAAATTCATGAAGAAGTCGCGGAGTACAAATACTTGGGGCAAATACTAATACTAACGATATCCATGATAGTGAAACAATATGGCGCATTACAGCTGGATGGAAAGCTTTCGGTAAACATAGACACCATAAAAAGTAGTTTGCCAGTATGTATGAAACGGGAACTATATAATGAATATATAGTCTCGGTTATGTCATAAAGTTGTGAGACCTGGAAAATGAAAAAAACAAATCAATGGAAAATCAAATACTCCGTTCTCAAAGAGCAATGGAAAGGTCAGTGTTGTCAATATCCTTAAGAGACAGGAAGAGATCAACTTGGATGAGAGAGCAGACTAAAGTCAATGATATGATAAAATTACAAAAGAGTAAAAATGGAGGTGGATGGTCTTTTAGCAAGAAGAAAGGATAACCGATTGAGCAAGAGGTTGACTGACTGGACTCCAAGTAACTGCAAGTGTAGCTGGAAAAGGCCAGGCAGCAGGTGGACAGATGATATAGAGAAGTTTGCAACCAAACCTGGCAGTGACTGACTCAGTATATATATATATATATATATATATATATATGATTGACAAATTGTTTAAATATAAACTACATGTAGAATAACATCGTGCTGTAAGACACTCTCATCAGTGTGGGGCTCGAACCCACTTCGCCACCGCAGGTGTAATAAAAAGTGTGACCGTCATATACCGGTAACGTTTTTGTTTTTAGATCCACACCTATTTGCTAAATGACATCGTCTAAGGTAGCCAGGTTGAAATAAATGTTATAGGGGTAATATGTTAGACGCCTTCGGCCAGAGAAAATGTTATATATATATATATATATATATATATATATATATATATATATATATATATATATATATATATATATATATATATGTATATATATATATATATATATATATATATATATATATATATATATATATATATATATATATATATATATATATATATCGTTATTTGCATATACCTTCTATACTTTATCCTTGTTATCTCAAGATGTCTTCGGTCTGTTTGGGATAAACTTCTCGACCTGAAGAGACTACAAGAATTTTCCTCAATGCAAAAGATGCCTTCTAAGAGTAATAAAGCTTTCTGTTTTGTAGTATTATAACATTCAGAAAGGAATTAAAGAGCAAGTGATCGTCGAAGTGAGGATTTCTTTATAAAGATAAAATCATCTGTCTGGCTCAGCAACGCAGATGAAAATACTATATTATGATGAGGGGATTAAAAAGTCTCCACTAAAATCTCTTACTTGTAGATGGAGGTGAGATGAGCAGAGAGGCAACTGTGTGAGTGCTGAAGGGATGGTTGTATTTTCGCTCTTCACTTCCCGCTGCTTCTGTACCTGGTGAGGAGTGGAACACAAATGTGCTCTTACCAGGTGGGGTAGGCAGGTATACGGTAATGAGTTGCAAGGGTAGGGGCGGTGCTGGACCTCCCCCTCCCTCCGCTCCCCCCTTCTCTCTCTCTCTCTCTCTCTCTCTCTCTCGCCGGGATGCTTTTCCACACTAACACTGCCACCGTTAATTTGATGAAGCGTTTGATATTTATTAGTATTTTGAGAAAACAAATATTCACCATTATCATCATCATCATTATCATCACCATCATCATCATCATCATTATCATCGTCATCATCAATATACGAACTTGATTTCTGACCTCATACGTCTCTCACATTGACGGTGTTGGTGAAGGCGTTGTCTACTACATTTTGAAAATCCTATCCTAAACCAAATAAAAACATGTAACGTTAAATATGAATAAATAAGAATGACGACGTCGTTGATTATTCTCCTCGGTTATAGAAGGTCCCTAACACCTATTCCTTATCGATATAATTATGGCTACTGTTGGCTAATCTCTTTTTATACATTGTTTATGCAAAGTATGGTGATATTAGAATGATTATAGTAACATGGAAGAGGACGGCAATATGTAATAAACGAAATAAATTGCTTAGGAAGAGGTCTTAGGGAGTTTCCTTAAGAGACGAGAATACTGTCCAAGGTATAATATGATAAAGTTGATCATTCTAAAGTGCTGCGCAGTGTCCGATACCAGCGAGAAAACGACTGATCTTATAGGCTCGTCGGATAGGATTTAACCGCTTCATCATAACGTACTCTCTGCTTTATTATTGCTATCGACACGCGATTTTATGCAGGCTACGAAACACTTCCTGAATGGTATTTGTTATCTGTCTTCCTCTGTATTTCCTACTGCCTACGACCTGCAGTCTTTTAAACGCAGTGTCCCCGCTGAGGGGGGTCACCTTGACGTGGTGGCGGGGCTTGAAGCGTGGCTGGCACTGCCACCTACTTTGGAGGCATGCCTACCTTTGTAGGGTTCGGCATTTGTCAGTGTCGTGGACCAAGCACCCCCTACATCACTGGTAGAGGAGGCCTACTGGTGCTGTCAGTCCCTGCCCATTTGCCATCTAGGGCGGGTCTGTTGTCTCCCCACGTGTTTGCCGTGCGTGGCGTCCAGTAATGCTGGGAGACGGGAGTCCTGGAGGTTGAGTGATGCTGCATGGTGCTCCCTGCAGCTAGCAATACACCTCTTTGGTCCCTTATTCTGGCTAGACGGGTGGCCTGGTTGGGCCCGACCAGGTCAATCGGCTGGTCACTGGCTAGCCATCCAGGCTAGTCACCTAGTGGCTTTAGGGTCAAGCGGGCACCGGGGGACCTGGTGGCTCCTATCGTCCTGGAGTCACCCTTGTCAGGGTCCCTTGGTGGTTACCTGCGTATACTTTCCCACTACCTCTGGGGTCGCCAGTGGTGCTTTCCCTGGCATATGGCCTCCCCTTGTTGGGCTCCATGGTGGGTGGAGGGGTGGGGGAATGAAGGTAGTTTTTTTCTAATATGGCCACGAATAAAATTTCATCTGCTGACGACCCTGGTTCTGTCCCTGACCACCCTTTACAATCTCTCTCCTGTGCGCCTCTTGTGCCTCTGTCTGGTGAGGCCCATATTGCCACCCTGGATCCATACCTACCTGGTTCCAGTGGTTTACGGTCAGTGGCCACTACAAAGAAGAGCCGGACACAGACAACAACATATAGTGGACATGCCCGTGAGGTCCTGCCGGGTGTCTTTGAGAGGGTTGATTTTACAAGGTACTACACCATTCGTACTTTGGATGGTCAACCTATTGGGAATTTGGATATTTTTACTGTTCATCGGCGAATTATGTCAATCTGTGGGAGGGAGCCGAAGATTTCACCTCAGGGGGATGGTAGCCTACTAGTGGAGGTTACATCCCCTGAAGAGGGTTCCCGGCTGGCTGCCCAGTGTAAGGGCCCGGATGCGCTGTTTTCTTGTGTCCCTCATGCTTTTTTCAATCAGTGTCGAGGTGTTGTTTTCTCCAAAGACTTACTTCGCTACAGTGAAGAGAAGCTACTTGAAGAACTCCAGGTCCACAGGGTTGTCAAAGTGGAGAGGTTTCGGAAGAAGGTTGATGGTGTACTTACCCCAACTCCATCCTTGTTGCTGACGTTCGACTGTACTGTTCTGCCTTCATCCATCAAGGTGGCTTGGTTGTCCCTTAGGGTTAAACCCTTTGTTCCAAACCCACGACGCTGCTACCACTGTCAGATGTACGGGCATGTTGGGCGAGTCTGTCGTCGTTTGCAACAGGGCCTCCCAGTGGTGTGTGTCAGTTGTGGAGAATCCACTCATGCAGGACAGGACTGTCCCGGACCTGTTTGTTGTTTGCACTGTGGCGAGGCACATCCTGCTTCATCTAAAGACTGTGCTCGGTTTTGCTTGGAGAAGGAGATCCTCCTCATCCGTAATCGTGACAAAATAAGCTTTTCTGAGGCCAGGAGTAGAGCCATGTCATCTGTTTTCCGTAACGGAGTGTCTTATGCGTCAGTTTTGTCCGGTCATAGCCGTCCTCATCGACCTGTCCAGCAGCAGACTCGAGTTCCTCCTGTTGTGTCAGCTCCTATGCCTTCATCTGTTGATCCCATGCCAGTGCAACAATCTCCCGCACTTGAGACGGTTGCCGCTACAGTTCAAGACTCGACCTCTACATCTATGGTATCCCCTGTTAGTCATGGTGCACATTCTTCATTCGCTAAACGTCATCGTGGTTCCTCAGAGTCTTTGAGTCTTGAAGATCCTCCAAGCAAGGTGTCGGTCGTGGAGTCCACACCCTCTGTAGTCACTCCATCTGTGCAACAGCCCTCAGACCCTGCTTCTGGGTCTTCGAGGGCTTCTGGGGTGTCAGGTCAATCTGGCACCTCTTCCTCCGGGGTATCGGATGTTCCTCCTCTGGTTACCTCTGAGGATCCTGTCCTGCCCCCTCCACGTTTGGAGGCCAGGACCCCAATCCCTCCTGCTTGACCTCTTGGTTCACTGGGGGCCCTGGGCAGGGTTCGGAGTAGCTCTTCCTCTCCTGCTGGGCAGTGACGGGTGTCTGTGAAGTCTCCCAACACTTCGCAGACCCCAGGCCCTCGTTCTAGCCATGCTGCTGCCCGTGACAAGGCCCTTCGTGGGCGTATCCGCATTCCCAAGAAGATTGTCTCCCAGGGTCGCTCAGTGGTTTCCACTAAGTGACCCTTTCTTTTGGGTATATAGTTCCTCCATTTTAATATTTTTAGTATTTTTTTTTTTTATGGTTTTCTGTTTGTCCCTCTCCCCTGCCCCTTTTTATTTCAATAGTTTTAATGGCTAATATTATTCAATGGAACTGCCGTGGTTTACGAGCCAACTGGGAGGAACTCCTTTGGCTTCTGGCTGAGTATTCACCTGTGTGTGTTTGCCTACAAGAGACAATGGTTGGTGATGCTGCACCTCCCAGTCCACCTGGTTACCAGGTTTTTTATTCAGATCCTCTTCCTGGACAGGGTCATGGTGGGGGTGTGGCTATTCTAGTACGCAGTGACATACCTTTCACTGCTGTGAGTCTTAACACTCCACTGCAGGCTGTTGCTCTCCAGATTTTCCTTCCCCGTCATTATACTGTGTGCTCTTTGTACCTCCCTCCTAGTGCCACTATTCAGAGGGTTGATCTTGAAAATCTTATTCATGCACTTCCCTCACCCTATTTCTTGCTGGCTGACATGAACAGTCATCATCCCTTGTGGGGTGGCTCCACAGCTGACTCTAGAGGTACTATGTTAGCCTCCATTGTGGAGGATGTGGATCTGTACATTTTAAATTCTGGTGAAGTTACTTACTTCCATAGTCAAACGGGTATTTTTACTGCTATTGATTTGTCTCTGTGCTCTGCAGGGGTAGCCCTGAATTTTTCGTGGGCTGTATTACCGGACTTACATGGCAGTGACCACTTCCCTATTTTATTAAGATCGACACAGAGCGAGCCTCGGTGTCGTCTTCCCCGCTGGCGCTTGGATAGGGCAGTCTGGCCGGTTTTTGAGGAGCTGTGTTCCCCGAGCCGATGTGTGGAGGATTTTGTCAGCACTGATGCTGCTGTTGATTATTTCACAGACTTACTTCACTCGGCGGCACTGCAGAGTATTCCGAGAACAGCTGGTCACTTTCCTCGCCGTCCAGTTCCCTGGTGGACCGATGAGTGTGCTTCTGCTGTTCGGGCTAAACGTGCTGCTTTCTCCCGACTTCGTCGTCACTGAGGTGACCCTCGTTACTTAGTGGCATATAGGAGGGCCCGAGCTCATGCCCGGCGGGTTATGAAGGAGGCTAGGAGGAAGTCTTGGGCATCATTTGTTTCTTCAATATCTTCACAGACTCCTCTCACGAAAGTGTGGAAACGGGTGAGGAAGATTTCAGGGAAATTTCCCGTTCCCTCTCCTCCTGTTTTATCTCGTGCAGGTGTGGTGGTGGCTCATTCTTCGTCTGTTGCCGAGATATTTGCAGCTCATTTTGCTAATGTCTCTAGGAAGGACACCTCATCCCCGTCGGCACGCCGCCGACGGCACCTGGAATCTTTGGGCATTAGTTTTCCATCTACTGCAGAGGAGTCGTATAATGTTGCTTTTTCTGCTTCTGAACTTCAGATGGCATTGTCGCAGTGTCGCGACTCTTCTCCAGGCTTGGATGATGTCCCATATGCCTTCTTACACCACTTGCCTGATGCAGCCCTTCATTTTCTGTTGTCACTGTATAACAGAATTTGGTGCACTGGTGGGTTTCCAGCCTCATGGGGTGTTGCTGTGGTTCTCCCCATCCCTAAGCCGGGTAAGGATCACTTGCAGGCCACTAATTATCGCCCTATCTCGCTGACATCTTGCCTTTGTAAGGTCCTTGAAAAAATGATGAATAGTCGGCTCATGTGGTACTTAGAGAAGGGTGGTTACTTGTCTCCTGTCCAGTGTGGGTTTCGGAAGATGCGGTCGACCACAGATGCTCTCCTTTCTTTAGAATCTTCCATCTGCCAGGCTTTTGCAACTAACCAGCATCATATCACAGTGTTCTTTGATTTGGAGAAGGCGTACGACACTTCCTGGCGTCATGGTATATTACAATCACTTTATGAGTTTGGTCTCCGTGGGCGACTCCCCTCTTTTATCCGGGAGTTTTTATCTAATCGTATTATTCGGGTCCGAGTTGGGAGTGAGCTGTCTACTGCACATCCCCTTGAGGATGGTGTGCCACAAGGGAGCATACTAAGTGTTACCCTTTTCGCAGTGGCAATTAACAGCGTTATTTCTGTGCTCCCTGATGGTGTTCGTGGCTCTCTCTATGTTGACGATTTATCAATCTCTGTCACTGCCTCACGGATGTCAATGGCAGAAAGGAGGATGCAGATGGCTCTCAACCGTGTCTCTAGATGGGCTGATGACCGAGGTTTTCGATTTTCCTTCAGGAAGACCGTTGCCATGCATTTTTGCCGCATTCGTGGAGTCCACCCTGACCCAAACCTTTTTTTAGACGGGCGTCGTATTTCGTGTTTAAAGGAAACCCGGTTTTTAGGGCTGATTTTTGACAGCCGGTTGACTTGGGTCCCTCACCTGAGGTACGTAAAAGCTGAGTGTCTCAGAGCATTGGGTCTCTTGAAAGTTTTAGCGCACACATACTGGGGAGCTGATCGCAAGACCCTCCTCCTCTTGCATCAGTATCTGATTTTATCCAAACTTCATTATGGATGTGAAGTTTATTCTTCTGCCTCAGAAGCCCGGCTTCGTAGTTTAGATTCCATACATCATGCTGGTGTTCGTCTCGCCACTGGGGCATTCCGATCTTCCCCGATTTCGAGTTTGTTGGCTGATGCTGGTGTCCTTCCTCTAGACTTGCTCCGCTCTTCCCTTTTGATGCGATGTTGGTATCGCTTATCTCGTCTCCCAGACTCTGTGTCCTTTGTCAAGGTCTCTCAAGATTCTCGGTCACCTATTTTTGCCACTCGGCCATCCTTTCCAAAGCCCTTTGGTTTCAGGGTGCAGTCAGTTATGTCTAGCTTCTCTGTTCCTTCTCTGCCGATCACTCCCCACCGTGTCCCGAGGGTGGGCTACTGGCTTCTCCCCAGGATGACATTTTGTCGTTTCTTCTCATCCAGTAAGGCCTCCCTTCCTTCTCAGGTTTTATTTTCTCTGTTTTTAGAGCATGCCTCTTCT
>NC_136984.1:5328376-5785876 GCF_032717465.1 Coenobita brevimanus | reverse complement strand
ATTCAGTATGCGATACTTTTCTTAGGTTACATAAAGTCGTCTTAACACAGCAAGTGTAAAATTATGATGTTATGGGATTGAAGGGGTTAAGTTATCCAAGACTGAATATTGCCGGAAAGTACACAGCGGCATTTAAGCCATTCAGTACGATGACGTCTTTGTTTACTCAGCTTTGGAGAGACTTACAACTGGAGGATTTACATATATTCCTCATTAACCTCTTCACTACTAAAGGTCCGTCCTAAGCTAAGTAAAGTCGTTTCCTGATAGCAAGACTAAAAGAAAATACGTCATTGGATTGAAGGAGTTAACAAAGGCTGCTACAGTATGACTCCCAGCTGAATTAAATAGACTGGCGTTGGCTGGGGTAAAATACTAGAGTTTTCCCAGCGATGTAACGGTTAATGATGATAGAATTAAAACTTTCAAACTGATACGATCCATTCACAGCTGAATAACATCGCCTGAAATAGAATACTGAACCGGCCTGATCACGAGAGTGTTAACAGTAACAGCAAATTTCACTGTCCTAGGACTCACTCTAATATTAAGAAAAAAAAAAAAAAAAAACTTATCTGGAACACAGTACTAGAATTGTGCCAACTATGAAATACAATGGTGGCAGTATTAACACTCTCAGGCCATTGTGACTCACTCTCAGCAGAGTAAAGTGGTCTGTTATTACATGGAGTGCAATAGAGGAGAAGGTTAATGGTGACAGTGTACCGTACGTGTATTTCACTGAAGCTTCATGACTTACTCCCAGCTGAATATGATTGTATGATTTCAGCAGCAACAGAAAGCGTTATCCAGACCATGAGAGGGTTAATGACAACAATATTAATTTTATTATCATTATCTCTTTGACGCTCCTGTGACTGAATTGCAAATAATTAAAATATTCTGCCGTTACCTGGAATACCATAGCAGACAATGGTAGTATTATGGGTGAAAGCATTAATGACGGCTGTATTAACACCCTCGGGATTCAGCAACTCTCTCAGATGAGTACAATCGTCCGGCGTTGGCTGGAAGAGAATATCAGAGATGAACCGAGCAAGAGAACGATATTTGTACTGATATTAATATTAAGGTCCCAGTATCTCACTTACACTGCATTAAATTGTCTGGCGTAAGCTGAAATACATTCCTAGATAACGTTCGACCATAAGAGCATTATTATAATAACTTTAGTAACTTTATCCATGAATTCTCGTGTGTGTGTGTGTGTGTGTGTGTGTGTGTGTGTGTGTGTGTGTGTGTGTGTGTGTGTGTGTGTGTGTGTGTTTAAATAAATGTTCGTAACCTATTGTACTCAACGCACCAACCACTAACCTAGGCAGCCTAGCCAGCCACTCGTGCGTCATGGTTGTTGGATCACGCTGTACAGCATAACAACACGTCATCCAGTTTTATGGAGTGTGATACCAAAGTCAGCACCATAGATCCTGAGGAATTTACACAGTCAGTAGTACAGCGTGACCCGCCTATGCTTGATGCTGATGTTGACACCGGGATTATAAATGTATGTGATGTGTTGTATAAATGTACGTATGATAATAAGGACCGAGGTTACATCCCCGACCAGGACGTACTGGGAAGCAGATGGGACCTTCTTTTACAGGATAACGATGATGCTCAGCTATGGCGTGCAATTAACTGGCGCGGTGAAGTAAACTACACCCCTGTCACACCTAATGCTGCCCTAATGACCGCAGACATAGAATTTAAGGAACATTTTGATCATATTATTAAACCCTTCAGGTGTACACGAATGCAGTATCAGTTCTTTGCAAAATGTTTACATGCCAGTGTTAGATTACCCTATAACCCTGCAAGAGGTCTCAGATCAGATCAAACGTTTGGAATGTAAAGCAAGCGGGCCAGATAGTATACCACCCAGAGCATTAAGATTACTACCAGTTTCCTGGGTTTTAATGATAACGACAATTTTTAACACTATAATTATAGGCACCACCTATCCATCGTCGTGGGTAACAGCAAGACTGTTTATCAATTTAAGCATGCCTCATGAGCGTTAGCATTAAATTACAGATGTATCAGTGTCATCAATTGCTTTGATAAATTTTATGACATGGTTCAATGTTCTAGCTAAACAGATGGTTTTTCTCCTACCGTGAACAGGCTGGCAGTCAGTCTGGGAAAGGATGTCTCGACTAGAGTATCTATGTACCGGGAGAGTAGCGACATAGGGGGTAACGGATGCACAGCTGATGGCCGCCATTTTCCTGCCAAATTCGCGCGCCGCCTGACTGAGATTTACGTGCAGGCATTCCGTTAGCATTAGTTCATGTTTTTTTGTTGCTGAGAGTGGGCATGATGCCGGGCTGTTCTGCCTATGGGTGTGCCAATCAACCGGAGAAAGGTTTTAAAGTGTTCACATTTCCATCTGATCCAGAAAGAAGGAAATTATGGAGGAATAAAGTCAATCGTCAGGGGTGGGAACCAACTTCTAAATAAGTCTTCTGTGAGGTATGGCATGCTTAATGAATGTTATCATGTAATTTGCTGGGAGTTTGTTCCTCTCTCCTGTAGAAATAAGTAAACTGTCGGTGTAAGAGGGAACCACTAAAGTAGATAAGAGTATCAGGACGGGTTAACCCCTCACGTCCCGAGCACTTTTGCACCTCTGACACCCCCCAGTCCCGACCATTTTTGGATTTTTTTTTTTTTTTTTTTAGCTAAAACCTCCACTTCTGGTAAGAAACATCGAAAATTCATAGAGAAATCGCTCACCTGAGATTTAAAATACTCGATACAGATAGGAGTACCTCCTTACCTTTCAAGGTTTTCTATCAGGCTGGCTGCAAAGAAAACCAGTTCTATGGGAGGATAACTATTCCACACCACTCATAAATGGTATTTATTTATTATTTGGTACGAATTTATATGTAGTACGAGAGTATATTGGTTTTCAAACAGAAATATAGGCATTATAAGCATTGTTTCACTCACTAACTCATCACCATTCCTAACCTTCTTTTGCCACATTACCTGATCATCATTTCTGACTGTTTCTTCCTCTAATGCTATGTAAACTTTGTCCTCCACATTGTCATCGATTGGAGAATCACTCTGGCCCTGAATATCTTTATTGGCCAGGTCACTGGTAACAGGTGAATTGCTGAGACAATGTGGGGGGAGGTTATGCGGTGAAAGGCATTGCCCCTGCCTGGCATCTCGTAGAGGAATAGAGGAAGGTGTCCCGTGTATACGTACAAAAAATCACGTACGAAAATTGAAAATTGTGCAAATTAGGGACCTTGCAATTGCATGGCGTACCAGTACGTCAACGGGACTGGCAAATGCAAAATGTTGCAACGTACCCATACGTCATTGAGAATGAATTTGCATAAGAAGTGATATTCACAAATTCACATTTTTTTGTCATACTATGTTGATATTAGTTGTTTATGGTTATTTATGCATCTCTTGCATATGTTTATTATACTTCCTCTTCAGATGAGTGCATTGTGTTACTTGTGTATTATGCCTACATGGAAAAAAATTATTATTCACAAAATAATAGTGCGCTCTTCATACCAAGGTAGCCTACCTTTGTGCTATCCTACTTTTATAATATCTTAGGCTACTGCTCATGTGTGTATGACATTTACCTTTCGTGTGTTTATTATCACACGTCTTGTGTTTTTACGCATATTCTTACGTGCATTATCCGTACAGAATCTTTTGATGTGTATTCTACATGTACTTTTATTATTTCATGTGTTGTTACAATACATGGAACGTGCATCGTGTTTTTTTTTCATGTGCTACTGTATACGTGTATTACGTGCATTTTATGTATATTATGTGGATGTGTACCTACGTGATTCTTCAGTCAACCGTCTACGAATGTTACAAATTTCTAAGGGGTCCAGTATAACATACAGTTTACCTAAGAGTACCTATATAGGTACTCTAATTTACCTCTAATGTTATCATTGGTTACTTAGAAGATGTAACACTTAACAGTTCATGTGAGTCTGAAGTCAGCATAATAAGCATCACAGTTAAAGGTCAGCAGGACTTGTCAGTGACAGAGAGTGATTATGTGTACAACTTTATGGGCTAATGTGTTCACAGTGCAAAAAACACAGAGACCACCTGTGGCGAGTGCCTGGGACATGTAATGTCATCACCCCATCAGACAGCTCATAAAGCAGCAAACCTCATTTTACTCAAGGAATACAAAAAAGGAGGACTTATTGCTGCCAGATAAAGTATATGAGATGCTGCATAAAGTAGAGCTGATGTTCAGGAAAGGTCAGTGTGATTTGACAGGAAAGGATAACATTAAGAAAACCCTGATGAATGAAGCAGTAAACCTAACCAGAAATTATAATATTCCTACCAGTCACAACCTCAAAAACAAACTTCTAAGCAAGTTTATCAATGCTCGCTTGCATTTCTGCTACAAAAAGATTAATGAAGAAGACAAAAGAAACACAAAGAAGAAAAATATAGAACTTAGTAAAAGTGTAGCAATGAGGAAACTTGTACAGAATGTAATCATCAAGTCCTGTCCTTCAACAGGTTACTGCTATAATAATAGTATATTGTTAAATATTCCCATATAAACATTGATTGTAAGCATCCTACTTCTCATTCATCACCTTCTCTTATATTATGCTTTCGTTAGTATTTATAGCAACTATCACCAGCAGGAGAGAGAGAGAGGACAGCAGGTCGCCAGGCAGGGAGTCGGTGCGTGCCCTGCGTTTGGGAGGAATATGGCGTCCTATTGCGGAGTTGTTGCTACTCTCAGTATACAGGTACTCTAGTCTCGACCATACAGTATCCTTGTGGCTACTATTTGATGAGGTGAAAAAGAAGAAATTCAATGTATCTTCATTGACTTTGCAGAAGCGTATGATTGAGTACCATGTGACAAAATGGTAGGTATTTTAAAACGTTTAGGGTGTGGTGCTACAATGCTGTTGGCAGTAGCTGCCACGTACAAGATAACCAGAGGGTTGTGGCCAGGGTACTGTGACAAGTGTTCACCAGGGATCTCCAAAATCTTGATTGTTGTTTGTTATTTTTGAAAAGTGATGAGACTGATGAAACAAAATTGTGGTACAGACGGCTTCCTAGCATGGTTGCACTTCCTCGTTTCTTGTCATCCAGGAAAGAGGGCATGATACATTAAATCAGCCTTTTAAACCAGATGTGTTAACTGCGTGGGATGAAAGTAAACGAAGACAAATTTATGTTTATGGTTCTGAATGAAAGTATTGTAGACCGGGGGATGGCGTGGCTGAATCGGTAGAGAGGCGGCCCGCAGTCCTAATGGACCCAGGATCAAATCCCGGCTGGGGCAGGGAACAGTTTAAGGATTTGAATTTCCAAAAAAGCAGACTTTCATGATCTACCAGATGACCCGGCGACATGTCGTAAAAATACCCCCGCTAATACCAATACACCAGTCCTGTATGAGACAGCCCTAGCATGTATTCAATATGGATGGTGGGTGTTAGGAAAAGTGTATGGTAGAATACTTATTGACGGAGTTAGGGAAATAACAGAGGAATTAGTTGGCGAAGAACAGGGAAGCTTTAGGAAGGGAAGAGGTTGTGTAGATCAGATATTCATTCTTAGATCTTTAGTGTAAAAATTTCTAGAGAAGGGAAAGAAGTTGTATGCGGCTTTCATGGATTTGGAGAAAGCATATGACAGGGTGGATAGACAAGGATTGTGGAAAGTATTAAGAATATATGGAGTAGATGGGAAGTTGTTGAATGCTGTGAAGAGTATGTATGATGGTGCTAAGGCTGTAGTGCGTGTGGATGGTGAAATGAGTGAATTTTTCTCTCTGAAGGTTGGGTTGAAACAGGTTGTTCAATCTGTACATGGATGGTGTAATAAAGTAGGTACAAGGTAGGGTAGTGGATGTTGGAGTGGCCCTGATTAGAGAGGGTAGTGTTTGGAAACTCCCTGAGCTGTTGTTTGCAGATGATACTGTGCTGTTGAGTGAAGACGAAGGGGAGCTGCAGGGCTTGGTGGATGTGTTTGGGAGGGTGTGTAAGAAACGGAATCTAAAGGTGAATGTAGGGAAGAGTAAAGTGATGGTCTTTGAGAGAGGTGAAGTCAGTGAATGTACAGCGAGGTTGGATGGTGAGGAATTGGAAAATTTGAGTACGTTTAAGTACCTGGGTAGTGTGACGAGTAAGGGTGAAGGTTTGGAGGGTGAAGTGCTTGAAAGGGTACAGCAGGGAAGAATGGTTGCTGGTTCTTTGAAAGCAGTGATAAGAAACAGGGAAGTGAGCATGGAAGTGAAAAAGTTCCTTCATGACAGTATTGTGATACCAACTCTAACGTATGGAAGTGAAGCTTGGACGTTGTTGGAAGGGCACAAGTCAAGAGTGAGAGCAGTGGAAATGAGTTATTTAAGAGGAGCCTGTGGAGTCACATGGAGAGAGAGGCTGACAAATGAGGATATAAAGGAGCGTTGTGGTGTGGATGTGGATGTGATAGGAAGCGTTATGAGGAACACACTGAGGTGGTTTGGCCATGTGGAGAGGATGGAGGGTCAAAGACTGACGAAGAGAGTGTATGTGAGTGAGGTGGAGGGGGGGGGAGAGGGAGGGGGAGGCCGAGGATGAGATGGAGGGATGGGGTGGAGAGGTATATGAGAGAGGGGTGTGTGAGTTGGGAGTGGGGCAGTGAAATGGTGGGGGATAGGGCGACGTGGAGGCAATTTGTTTGTGGCCACCCAGAACGGGATTGAGGCGTCTGGCAATAGATAAATAGATAGATAGTGTTAGCGCTGAAGTGGTGACATGTGGAGGTGTAGGAGGACTACTGGGCCTTGGGATAGCTCACTGCCCCCCAAGAAATAGGCCCTGAAGCCTTTGCCCAGATTCGGCCACATAAAAAAAAACAAATAAATAACCATACATAAATGTGAGTATTATATGTATCTAATCAGTCCTTTTACAGCTGATGGGTCTACATCTTCTGCTACTAGATAACTTGCCCAATTTTAGTTATGGCACGTACTAAGTTTTCTATGATTTGTAAACAACAACAATAATGTCACCTTTTTGTTAAAAAGAAAGTGCTTGGAGCTGCTCTCATATCTACGATGATATATGGCTGTGAATATTGTCTAAATGGAGACATGAAACCTATACATAAATATTTGTGTATTTGTCAGTACACGTACTCTTATTATGGAGCATTCTGTGTACCAAATTATTGTAATCTCTGTTATAAAAAATGTGGTCAGTAAAAATATCTCTTGTCTATCTATCTGTCCATTTATCTGTCTATCTATCTGTCCATCTATCTGTCTCACTCTCTTTCTGTGTGTGTGTGTGTGTGTGTGTGTGTGTGTGTGTGTGTGTGTGTGTGTGTGTGTGTGTAGGAGTGGTAACAGGTCCTGGTATTAATAGAACACAGGCAGTAATAAAACACATTATCTTATGTTATTGAGCCGTTTACATTTTACTGAGAATCAGAACACTTGCATTAACATTTTGGTTTGAACGTCTTGATTATGCAAAACGACTCTTCTTGAGCAACCGTAATGAACACCACTGGTTCTCTGCATATGTGTCTGAGTGCTTGCACAATGCTTATGTGCCTGAGTGCTTGCTCAATAGTTTCATTTCGCTAGAGGTGCAGTGGTTGTATAATTGATGAGGTGGTATTACTAATTACATCTTAAATACTGGCTTCTACAACACTTAAACTCATTATATTGATAATTATATAACACTGATGGACCATCACTGAATTTAAAGCTGTGCTTGCCACTTGGGCGATGAGGCATGCCTGGCTTCGTATGTGGTTTTGACAGATTTAGTGTTTTCTTGTAAATTCTCAGTTTATTTCCTACTCCCAGATTTTTCTTCAAAAGAATGTGTGAATTATGTAGCTGGATCACGACATCCAACATGTATAATCCTGATGAAATTAAAGAATAGTTCAATGAAGAAATTAGTTAAGAATGCAATTTCTTCTAAGCTTGGTGGCGGATGTGTGTCAGCTGCCATAACTTTCTAGTGTACAGTCCGTTGCTAAATTTAATTGTGTACAATGTGGCAGAAGCAGGTGCATCAGCTGCTATAAGCTTCTAGTGTACAGTCATGAACACTAGTAAAGGGCCAGGGTAGCCTGCCACCAGGGGGCAGGTTAATCGCACACGTCCACCCTCCCAAACCGTTTCTTTACCCCCATCAAAGCACTGATTTGCATGGCGGATGTATCGGAGATCAGCCTCACGTTAGCCGCATGAAGTATTTCTTTCATTTATAGTACTATTAGGTGTATTATTATGTGCATAGACCCTCCTTCAATTTCAATAAGAAATAAATAAGCTGAAGTTTTAGCTGATTTCAATAGAATGACCCCAGTGTATACAGTTTGATTTCGTAATATTCGTCCAACGTCTTCTAAACGATATACTAAAATCCACGTAACAATGACAAGTTGTATGATTTCTATCCGCATAATCTCTCTCCTGCCTTGTTATTTGGGAAGGCACATATCCACCAACTCACCTACTCATCCTACCCACCCGTTCCTTCAACCAACCGACCCGTCCACCCACAAGCCCAACCACGCTTCGTACCCAACCCCACACCCCCCCAACCGACCCACCTTTTCGAACCCTATTCATCCACCAAACTCATCTCATCCAAACCTAATTTACTGATCCCTCGCCAACCACCCACCGATCCAGCCGCTCACCCACTCAGCCCACCCCACGCCTCCACTCACAAACCCATTTACCCCAATAACTCAACCTAAACCACTCCTCAGACCACACCCAACAAAACCACCCCACCCTTACCAACCATCCTGCCCACCCACCCTGGCGATGCACCGAACAACCCCACCCACCTCTCCAACTTCATCCACCCCACCCACCCAACCAACTACTCACACACACACACACACACACACACACACACATACACACACGTCCAGCATAGTAATGTTTTGTTTGTTCTTTCGTGTGTGTATGGGAGTATACCGTACAGGGATATCAGGGGCGTATGGTTAGAGGTGGGGAGTTGTGTTCAGCGCTTTAGTGTGGGGTGAAAGGGAAAACCACTTCTTCGGCCAGTGCTACAGTCATAGTCAAGTGTGTGCTTTATTGCAAACATACTGAACAGCAATTATGAGGAATTAACCACAGAGATCCTTTGAACTTCTGCTAAATGCTATCTCTCATACCATGAAGAGATAGCTTCGTATTCCGATGTGTCGACAGGCAGGTTGTACAAGCTTTCCCAAAATTATGGTAATGTTCTATATAAGGTGTCCAAATAAATAATATTAGAATCCTCTGTCGTAAGGGGTGTTCGGTGTGTGACGTAAAACTGCTGGGCCCCAGGCAAGAGGTTGTTTGGTCTATGCCCAAGTCGGACACATAAAAAACACATTTAAATTATTGATTATGTGAAGCATACAGGACAAAATAAAGTATAAATCTACTTAAGTATTAGTGAATGATTACACACATTACTGATGCTTCCCTATGTAAGTCAAAATTGAAACTTAACACTATTAAGAGGGTGTGAGGACGTAATGTAAACAGAGCTGAGACATGCTGATGATACCGGTCAGGCGAGGCATAAGAATGGGAAGGGAAAGAGGATGACTGGGGGAGGGTTTGGGGACGGTGAAGGGGTAGGATGAGAGATGAAAGTGTCGAGTGTTGTTTTAAGAGCAGTTTACACAATATACTGACTCTTGTATCTTCATCAGGATTCCATGATATGCTATTCAGAAGGCAATTGCATTAATGAACTAATAATTCAGTTAAATATCATAACCATACACGAATCATTACTGCTTGCTGTTCAGACAGTTGAATGATTATACTGTCAACCATCAAACGGTAATTCATAAGACTTGGGACCTATTTTCCCTCGGGAAAAACAAGCACAGAGGATGATTAGCGGGTGAAGTCTTGTAAACAACTCTCTCTCTCTCTCTCTCTCTCTCTCTCTCTCTCCGTGCGTGCGTGTGTCAGTGTTGCCAACCGTAGGATATTTTTTTTTTTTTTTTTTTTTTTTTTATGTGACCGACTCTGGGCAAAGGCTTCACAGCCTGCTTTCAAGGCCCAGTAGTCCTCCTACGTACCGCACACCTCTACATGTCACCATTTACTCTACACGTAGGGTAATTTACCCCCATTTCCTGATCTGTAGGGCAGTAGGGTAATTTTACAAAATCTGAGCAAAACGTAGGGTAATTACGAGTTTTTTGTATGAGTGCTACTTATTTGCAGCCAAAGATAAATGCTATAGTATAAAGAAAGAGAATATGTTTGATCTTGAAATATTTATTGTTGTAAAAAGTATACCGAGTGCTTCTACAATAAAACAAGGTAGTGGATCTTACCAAACACCTTCTTCATCCAATTCTATAACGTACAGTTAGTGACCGTACATTCGTCGGTGTGGTCACACCGTGGTTATACATATGGGTGTAGCCACACTCCCTGTGATAAATATCAGTTATACTATATGCTATAAAATACAGAGGCATTTGTAAGATATATTCTATACAGGAGTAGGGGTTAGTATTAGAATAGTAAAAGAATTCAGTATATAAACATGAGAGTACCAGCACTGGCCGAACGTGTTAACATTGCACCGCAACACTTTCCCTCCATTGCAAATCTTGACTACTTTTACTTGTACATATATTTTATACATAACCTTCACTGGTACACAGTAGTGTTCTTCTTACATTGGCTTGAAGTGGTACATCTGTCAGCAGCTATGGCTAGGTAACATAGGGCACACACGCTCTCTGATATTACACCTCTCTCTCCGAGTTTCATGTCATCAAAACTTTGCTGATGATCATACTGTACAATATGTACATGACCCCCATTGGTAGATAAAAGCATGTTTTCCTTACATTGGATTATAAGTACATTTGTTAGAGACTGTGGCTAGGTAACGTGACACTTGATGAATGTTGCTAGTCTGTATAAGATCGATCGGAGGATGGCAAGTGTTTGTATGTGTAAAGAAACATGTCTGAATGTAGTTGATGTCACTGGACACTATATTGATAGACAGTAAACGTTTTGCAGTAGTTAATGCAAATGATTTGCATGGATGATGATGATTACACACTGATCATTAACTGAGTCGAATTTACCGCTCATTACCGTGTTCGGCCCAGTGGTAAACACATGGCGAGAGGAGACCCTAGAGGAGAGATAATGGGGGCCAGACTCTGAACGTGTCTGTCGTCACTCATGATAAGGAGTTGCTTACGGCATAGAAAGTGTAGGGAGAGAACATCAGTCTGGAGGTTGAAGCTGGAAAGTTAACAAAGAATCTGTGAGCTGATGCAGCTGGAAGTGTAGCAACAATATTGCCAGTAGCCACATACTATACTTATGGAGTCACAGGCCCTCACCACGTACGTTGCGTCATCACGTGTGTGGTAACATTTAAGTGTTTAAGGACTGATGTAGCTGTGACATGCACATGCATGTGTGTATGTATAAACAGTATATCAGTGATTATGATGGAGAAGATTGACCAGTGTGCTTATAATGATAAAATATATGATGTTTATGCTGTTTGTTAGCCAGGTCACACGAATGTACTATGGTCAGACTCAAATATGAAGTCCGTTTGGGTGGGGCCCGCGCGGGGATTTCCCTCTCTACAGTTCTGCCAAACCTCCTCTCTCTCTCTCTCTCTCTCTCTCAGTTGACTGAGAAAGTTTTTATATATTTATAAGTTGTGTTTTCTTCTATATTGTTTCGACCTTTTTTCCACACCACCACTGAGGTAAAAGTCTTGGCGCGTTTTTTTTGTAGAGGTTTCCCCAGTAGGCATAAGTCCTGTCTCTGATCTTTCTTCTAAAAAATACTTGTTCACATTGTAAATTAGTTCTTTCTCCCGACTGCGGAGCACACGAGAGTGAGTCGGAGTAGCTGCCATCGTGGGTGGGAATCAGGGAGGAAGTGACAGTTCACCTGTAGTCTGAGGTGGGTGTCCTTGACCTCTGGCAACGTTGGAAAGCGACGTTGTCACGTGGTGTGGAATTTATACAAATCATTGCTATTATCCTAAAAAGCGACAAATTCATAGCACTATATAGCCTTATTTAATATATTTAATAAGTACAGAATATTTAATATACAATTTCAAATAGTAAATAGCTGACATATGACAGAGGGAGAGATAGGTACTGGGGTTGATGCGGCAGAGCTGTAGAGAGGGAAATCCCCTCTCGGGCCCCACCCAAACGGACTTCATATTTGAGTCTGACCATATAGAGTCTCTCTCTGTTGTCGCAGGTTTGACAAATATAAGAAGTCCAATTGGCTGGTTCTGTTATTATCCTGAAGATTAGGGCATAGTAGTGTGGCGATTACAGTCAAACGTGAGCTCTGTCAAAGAGCAGGACCTACAAGCTGCAAGTGGAGTTTACTGTGAGACGATAATTCATCTTAAGGAGCTGCTGAGCGAGTCGGGCCTCGGCCTTATCAGCAGATTAACAATGACGAGTGTTCGGGCCTGTCCCGACCACGTGTGTGCATCACGCCCTGTGCACACGCACATTTTTTTGTTAATGCAAGGAAGAGGGAACCAAAGGCCAGGAGCCGGGAAACCATCCTTTCCAAGAAAAAAAAAACAAAAGCAGTACAAAAGAGAGCCAATTAAAGATTTATTCATTTCGAAATGCCTGGACACACTGCGTTTGAAAGTCCGGAGATCATAGGAAGTAGAAAATACAGACAGAGGGAGACAGTTCCAGGGCTGACCTGTTGCATAAATGAAGGATTGGGAGTATAGGTTAACTCTTGCGTTAGAGAGTTGGAGAAAAAAGGATGAGAGTTTGTTGTTAGTTGAGTGCAACGAGACCGTCGTAGACGTGGAGGGATGCAGGCAGACACTTCAGAGGAGCAGTGACTATTGAAGCAGCAATAGAAGAGAGATAAAGATGCAACGGTACGGTGAAGAGACAAAGGTTAAAGAGAGCCAGTAACAGGAGGAGAGTTAATAAGACGAAAAGCCTTTGACTCCACCCTACTGAGAATAGTTGTATGTCTGGAACTTCCCAACACATGAGAGTTTTACTCTACACAGAGGCAAACAAAACCTGTGTATAAAGTCATCAACTGTGCAGGGGTAAAGGAGGTACGGAGTCAGCTTAGCACATCTAATATCTTGGAAGCAGATTTTACAAGAGATGTAATATGATCTTTCCAATATAAGAACCGAGTGAATGAAACCCCAGGCATGTTCAAGGATGATGCAGGTTTGAGCTGGATATTTTGAAACATTAGTGTATACTCCTGTGGAAGATTTTGTAAGGTTGATAGGTGTAAAAACTGTCTTTGATGCATTCAAAACAAGATAATTTTTTCCCCAGTTAGATATATGAGCCAAGTCAGACATTAGGTGTGCCATAGCCTCATCCCTTGTTTGTTGAAGTAACTGCTGAGATTGACTTTCCAGGAACCGAATGGAAAGGTGAAGGGTGGAATCATCAGCATACCAGTGGATAGGATTAGATGTACAGCTTAGAAGGTCATTGATGAGTAAAAGGAAGAGGGTTGGTGATAGGACAGAACCTTGAGGAACACGACTGTTGATAGATCTAGGAGAAGAACGATGGCCGTCTACAACAGTGGCTACAGAACGGCCAGAAAGGAAGCTATAGATGTCCGTGAATGTGTGCACGTATGGTGCGCAGAAACAGTAGTGAACATCGAGTAAAACACACCGGTATGTGTTTAACCGTGAAGGAACGGCGTGGTGCTTGTGAGCTCGACTTGTTAACACATATAATAATGTGCAGATGACAAGTAATATACGGCATAGCCTACAGAGTTATTCGTGGGTGAGGACAGTGCGATACAGTGACACTTCGTATCCTAACGTCGAGCTGTGAGGTCTGTTATGTGAATTATTAGTACGTGAAGTGATGTGTGCAGATAACGAGTATTATACGGTGTAGCCTACAGATTTATTCGTGGGTGAAGACAGTGTGATACGGTGACACTTCGTAACGTAACGTCGAGTTATGAGCTCTGATATGTGAATTATTAGTACGTGAGGTGCTGTGTGCAGATGATAAGTATTTTAAGGTATGGCCTACAGATTTATAAGTGGGTAAGACAGTGCAATACGATGACACTCCGTATCGTAACGTGGAGTTATGAGATCTGTTATGTGAATTATTAGTACGGTACGTGAAGTGATGTGTGCAAATGATTAGTAATTTGAGGTATGACCTACAGATTTATTTGTGGGTAGACATTGCTATACTCAGTTTATTATGGTATTGGGTTTCCTCAGACATTGAGCGAGATGAGAGTCAAGTGTGGCTAGGCTTGAATGTACGAAATTAGATTGATTGATAATATTTATTGTTCGAAAGTTACAGTGTACTTAAACAACAAAAGAGGGTGATGTATCTATTCACACACCTCCCTCAACAAACACTATTTTTTATGCATGTAGTGTATAAAATGGCGCCATTTAATAATTATTACCTATAGTCTGCGCTGAAAGATGTAAATGAACATATAAAGTATTTTACATACAGGAGTGAGTAATAATAGCAGGGCAGCGTGGAAGTACAGCATGACAGCAGTCACTGCAGGCAAAGACGCTGACGCTGCGCCGCCCTATCAATGAGGCAAATGGGGTCGGTGAGTGATGGCCAAAACATCCTCCCACTCGACACAACATGCTCCCTCTGGCTGGCTCGCTCCCATCTTCACAAGTCTCTAATTATTTGTCCTATACAAGTCCATTGGTGGTACACACCAGTGTTTTCCTGTACATTGTCTTGTGTGGTATATTTGTTAGTGGCAATTGCCAGGTTGTTCGTAGTTTCTGCGGTTCTAATGGAGATAGACAAAGGACATTTAATACTGAATAACACCATTTTGTGTCTTAACTGCTTTGTGTGGTT
The DNA here is from genome assembly GCF_032717465.1 of Coenobita brevimanus. Classification (NCBI taxonomy): domain Eukaryota; kingdom Metazoa; phylum Arthropoda; class Malacostraca; order Decapoda; family Coenobitidae; genus Coenobita; species Coenobita brevimanus. The sequence continues at coordinate 5,770,939 of NC_136984.1, read as the reverse complement.
CGTTTATTTGCCCCTATCCCTCATTTGTACACGGTAGTGTTTTATCCCCTGCAATGGCTGGAGCAGGACCTTGAGCAGGACATTTATTACCGATTGTGGCTAGGTAGCGTAAAGCTTGGTGAATGTTGCTGGTCTGTGTAAGATAGAAATGTTTATCACCAACATAATGTAATTAGGTATGAAGATACTGACCAACACGAAAGTGAGATGCCAACAAATCTGACAGTAATCAATTTATAACATGGTTATCCTAAAAGAGTGTACCGTTATAATGGTATGTAGCGTGAGTGAGTGTCAGATGGTCTGACGAGTTAGCTAAGTGCACTATGGAGAGGAGAGTTAGTAGGCTACCTAAAAATGGCAAGTTGTGCAGAGTAAAGGCGGTGAAAGAGAGGAAATAGTTAACAAATAAATAGTGATAAGAAATGTAATGGAATGTATACTTGGAGTAAGGAAGACGGGAAAGTGCTGTGGACATTTTGTTAGTTAAAAGGAGAAAAAGAAATGTACAGCTGGTTTACGGGGGATGAAAACAAATGAGGACAAAGAGAAGAAAGATTTACACAACCACAGGTTAATAAAAGCAAAATTTCCAGTGGAAACAGAGAACATAAATTATAATGTTAAAGGAAAGAAATGGGAAGACGCTGCATGTTATACTGTAGTAGAGAAGAAAAGCCCGAAATGGGGGAAGAATTGCCAAAGAGGGACCCTGGATAATACCAGATCATCAGAGGAAAGGTTAAACAGATTAAAGGGAAATATCATACCCATGGAGAAGGAAGAAATAACGGAAAAACAAATTGAGGTTCCTTTGAACAGGATAAACAGAATGGTCGCAGGTCCAGATAACACCAGAATGGTACAAGGCTTTAAAGAAGGGTAAGGAATGAATGGCAGCTCTAACAAGGTGTATGCAAAAAGAGATGAAGAATAAACATAAGCCTGAAGTGTGGAAGAAGTTCAAAGCAAAATTAATACCAAATGGGAAGGAACCCACTGCAAAGGATTTCAGACCTATAGCAATGACAAATATTTCATATAAGTTATTCATGATGATGGCAGGTGGCAATATAGAAAACCTTTAAGTGGCAATATCGGTGGACTTCAGTAAAACATAATTATGATTCAGTAAAAGGAGAGAAGTTGATCAAAATAATGACAAAATATAAAACTGACCTGAGAATAATTGGAGCAGTAGTAGAGCTGTATGGTGGATATGGAACAATAATAGACTTGGGAGAAGGAAATCAATTAGAAATGGAAATAACAGTTGGTATAAAGCAAGGATGTACAGGATCCACAACATTGTTCAGGTTAATAGGTTCATAACATACCTTATAATGAAGGAACTGGAGGAAAAGGGAGAAGGTTTCGAAGGTGAACATCTAAAAGGGTGCAACCTTGTTTCTTGCAAATGATGGGCTGATTATTGCAGATACATCCAGAGAGGTGAAGCAAAAACTGTCACTGCCAATCCCTTTGACGTACATAAATGTGAATCAATTGCAAGGTCCTAATTTGCACAATTTTCAATTCTCGCAAGTGATTTTTGGTACGTATACACGGGACATCTTCCTCTACAAGACGCCAGGCAGGGACAATGCCTTACCCAGCATGACCTCCCCCACCCCCGCACGCCATTGTCTCGGCAATTCACCTGTTACCAGTGTCCTGGCCAGTAAAGACAAGTTGTGTCACGGTATGAAATTCTGGGCCAGAGTGATTCCCCAGTCGATGACACCGTGGAGGACAAACTTTACAAAGCATTAGAGGAAGAAACAGTCAGAAATGATGATCAGGTAATGTCGCCAAAAAATGTCAGGTATGTTGATGTGTTTCATGAATGAAACAATACTTATATTGCCTATATTACTGTGTGAAAGCCAATATACTCTCGTACTACATATAAATTCGTACCAAATAAATAAATACCGTTTATGAGTGGTGTGGAATGGTTACCCTCCCATATAACTCATTTTCTTTGGAGCCAGCCTGATAGTAAACACAGTAAGGTGAGGAGGTACTGCTCCCTGTATTGAGTATTTTAAACCTCAGGTGAGCGATTTCTCTATGATTTTTCGATGTTTCTCACCAAATGTGGAGGTTTGAGCCAAAAAAAAATTTTTCCCAAAAATGGTCGGGATTGGGAGGAGTCAGTGGTGGAAAAGTGGTTGGGATCGGGCGGGTTAATAAGGAGAAAAGCAGCATTATGATCTTTAATATGAAGGACCAATCAATGTAAATTACTGGAATAGATGTGCATAACTATATCTGGTATTTATGGGAATAAAGGTGGAATATAACAAATTTATTTAAAGGCACAAAAGAGATATGCCACAGAGAGCAAGGGCAGCAACCATGTTATACTCAGCTATGGAGAAGGGTTGTAATGAAGTACTAGTAGGCAAAACATTATGGCCAAGTGAAATTTGCCGTCAGTTTGTATGGAAAAAACGAAATATAATTCAGTTAGGGTGACATAAGGGCATTACAAAAGGTAGAAAGTGGAGTGTACAGAGCTATATTGTGTGCGCCTAAATATACGGCAGTCTGTGCTTTGCGAGGTGAAATACGATGCTCTGAAATGAAGACGAGTAATATTTGGGAAGCTGCAATACAGAAAATAGCACCATGAGGGGAGAAAATGAGTGGCAGAAGGAAATACTAAAAACTATGAAGGAAGACAGAAAGAGTAAATGGTGGATGAAGTTAGATGCAGATATGAAGGCAATTAATAGAAACTTTAATGAAGTATGTATTGAAAACAAAGAAGAATATTAAAGAATTGGTGAGGAAGTGGGACACAGAGATATGAGAAGGAGGAGTGAGAAATAAAATCTCTAGAGCTATACTAGTAGAGGAAAGGGGTGAATATGGGGGAAAGCTGGTATGATACGAAGCAATCATCAATAATAATGTTCAGAGCAACAAGTGGAAGTTGAGAGAGAGAGAGAGAGGAGTAAATGGATGGGAGAAAAAATTGTGAATTATGTGGGAAGGATAAAGAGTTCATTTCTATTTTGTTCGAATGTGAGGCACTGGCAGAAAGGAGAGATGAAATACAAGACTTTCAACTGCCATATACAGAAATTAAATCAAATCATTGCGGACTTTCTCTTGAGTATGGAGAAGATAGAGGAAAGGAAGAAGGGAAAATACCCAATGTCGAGGAAAAGGGACAAAGGCTAAGTGAGTTAGGCTGAAGCAACAAGGAGACCAGTACAATATGACAAATTGTGAAACAATAATCAAAACAAAACTGAGGAGGTGCCGTTGCAAAGCAAAGCCCCACAAAGCAACTGAAATGAACTGTAGTGCGGCATCGCTTTACTACCGACGGCCAATAGTATGGCATTGCCCCAACAGGCAGTGGCCAACAAGGTGGCATTGCTTCAACAGGCAATGGACAAGGTGGCATTGCCTCAACAGGCAATGGTCAACCAGGTGACATTGTCCCAAGAGGCATTGGCCAACAAGGTGGCATTGCCCCAACAAGCAATGGCCAACAAGGTGGCATTACCTCAACAGGCAATTGCTAACAAGGTGGCATTGCCCCAACAGGCAATGGCCAACCAGGTGGCACTGCCCAAACAGGCAATGGCCAACAAAGTGGCATTGCCCCAACAGGCAATGGCTAACAAGGTGGCATTGCCCCAACATTCAGTGGCCAGCTATGTGGTGTGGCCCTAACAGACGATGGCCAAAAAGGTGGCATTGCCCCAACAAGCAATGGCCAACTATATGGCATCACCTCACCAGGCAATGGCCAATAGTGTGGCATCGCCCCAACAGAAACAGGACCAGGTGGTGAAAGATAATCACGAAGTCCGTCACGGGCTCTCTTCTTTATTCTGACTAGATGTAACAGAGTTGTGCCCTGGGTGCCACACTGGTTTGAACTTTGAACTGAACAGAAAGCCGGCACGCTTCTTGCTCTAGCTTCTCAGACGCAAAAACAGCAGAATCCAGGGTAGCGTCTACAACTAGCTTGCCAAATAAAGTCACGTACACTTCTCACAACTACACATAGTTATAAGTAGCTACATGTTATTCATATTAACACATAAGAATAAACAAGGTTGACAAGTTTTACAATGTCCAGCTCATAAGAATATCCTTAGAAATCCACCAGGCAACAGCCAATCATGTGGTGTCATCCCAACAGGCGATAGTTGACAATGTGGCGTCACCACCCACAAAAGGTGACGGCCAATAGTGTGCCATAGCTCAACAGGCGATGGCCAATAGTGTGGCATCGCCCCAACAAGCAACAGCCAACTAAGTGGCATAGCCCCAACATTCGAGGGCAGAAAATGTGGTACTGCACCAACAGCTGATGGCCAACAGTGTGCCATCACTCAACAGGTGATGGCCAGTAGTGTGGCACTGCCCCTGCTGGCAATGGCCAATAGAGTGGCATCGTCCAACAGGCGAGGGCCAATAGTGTGGCATCGCCGGCTAGTAGTGTGACATCACCGGCCAATAGTGTGGCATCACCCAACAGGCAATAGCCAATAGTGTGGCATTGTCGGCCAATAGTGAGGCATTGCTGGCCAATAGTGTGGCATCACCCAACAGGCAATAGCCAATAGTGTGGCACTGTCGACCAATAGTGTGGCACCGCTGGCCAATAGTGTGGCATCACTGGCCAATAGTGTGGCATCACTGGCCAATAGTGTGGCATCGCCAGCCGATTGTGTGGCATCACCGGACAATAGTGTGGCATTGCCGGCCAATAGTGTGGCATCGCCCAACAGGCAATGGCCAATAGTGTGGCATCGCCCAACACGCGATGGCCAATAGTGTGGCATTGCCAGCCAATAGCGTGGCATTGCCCAACAGGCAATGGCCAATAGTGTGGCATTGCTGGCCAATAGTGTGGGATTGCCAGCCAATAGTGTGGCATTGCCAGCCAATAGTGTGGCATTGCCCGACAGGCGATTGCCAATAGTGTGACATTGCCCAACAGGAGATGGTCAGTAGTGTAGCATTGTCCCAACAGGCAACGGCCAATAGTGTGGCATCGCACAACAGGCAATGGCCAATAGTGTGGCACTGCCAGCCAACAGTGTGGCATCGCCCCAACAGGCGATGGCCAATAGTGTGGCATCGCTGGCCAGTAATGTGGCATTGCCAGCCAATAGCGTGGCATTGTCCGCCAATGGTGTGGCATTGCCCAACAGGCGATGGCCAATAGTGTGACATTGCCCACCAAGAGATGGCCAGTAGTGTGGCATTGTCCCAACAGGCGGTGGCCAAACAGTGTGGCATCACCCCAACAGGCGGTGGCCAATAGTATGGCATCATCCCAACAGGCAATGGCCAATAGTATGGCGTCGTACAACAGGCGATGGCCAATAAGCTAAGCACCATACCAAGCAGTAAAAAAATAGGGTGCTATATACATGATAAATGCATAAAATTCATTAAGTTACGCGGAGGGAACTGTGCTTATGGTTCCCACAGCAGATGTTCTCTGGATTCTAATTGATTCCTGTCAGGCAGGTACTAATGCCCATGATAACATTTACAACACCACAAAACGGAATGCATGGTAATTACCTCAAAGAGCTCGAAAGTCGACTGCATGAAGTCGGCATGGCTTAATGGATGTGCTCTTACCTTTGTTGATAAATTAACTTACCTCGCTCATATCATAACAATGGACAGAAAGGATAACTGTGACATACTAAAGCAGCTAAGGAAACTTACAGTAATTGGCAATACCATACTGAGAAATTCTCTTACAGTACTCAGGAGGTGAAGCTATAGCTGTCCAGGAGTTATTGCTATTCTACATACTGTAACTATGGTCAAATTACAGAAAGGCTACATTTAACGAGTTAAGAGTATGCTACAATGATATACTGAAAATGCTCTTGTTACCAAAACGGACGAGCTCGTCCTGAACTTCTGTCACATACAACGTAAAGACTTAAACATTATCAAAGAATCTATATACTATAGCCCTGAGTTAAAAACTGAACAATCATCCACCTCTGTTATCACTGCAGTTAAACAAAGCAATGCGTATGTAACTGGTACGATGCACCAGGAATGAATGAACTTATTATATATGTAGAAATATTCATATAATGAATATACGTATATTTTATCATTCCAGTGTACTATCGAACAATGTGCACCATTGTACTATACACGCAATGCATAAATATTCCTGGTTTCTAGTTGTAACTGTCTACTTTTGGACGAGATGAGGTTAGTATTATTATTAGTTATTGTTGTTGTTATTATTATTAATGTTAATATTATAATTAATTGTGTTGCACCGCCCAACAGGCAATAGCCAACAATGTGTGTTGTCAACAACAGAGAGTATAGCATCACCAAATAAGCAATGGCCAAAAGGTGTGACGTCGTTCAACAGGCGATGGTCAATAGTGCGACGTTGCCCCAACAGGCGATGGTCAGTAGTGTGACATTGCCTCAACAGGCGATGGTCAAGAGTGTGACATTGCCCCAACAGGCAATGGGCAATAGTGTGACATTGCCCCAACAGGCGATGGTCAATAGTGCGGCATTGCCCCAAAAGGCGATGGTCAATAGTGTGACATTGCCCCAACAGGCGATGGTCAATAGTGTGACATTGCCCCAACAGGTGATGGTCAATAGTGTGACATTGCCCCAGCAGGCGGTGGTCAATAGTGTGACATTGCCCCAACAGGCAATGGTCAATAGTGTGACATTGCCCCAGTGGGAGATGGTTATTAGGTACATCGCCCAATGGGTGCTGGCCAGTGTCACTGTAGCTGGTGTTTGTTTGAGCACGGCCATTCAAGGGAGGAGGTGTTATTGGTGCACGCTTTATTGATAGACAGTAAACGTTTTGCAATAGTTAAAGTAAATGATTCACAAGGATGAAGATGATTACACAGATGATTGACAATTAATTGCGTCGACTTTACTGCTCATTACCGTGTTCGGCCCATATGTAAACACATGGCGAGAGGAGTCACTAGAGGTGAGATAATGGGGGCCAGACTTGGAACGTGTCTGTCATCACTCATGACAAGGATTTGCTTACAGCATAGAAAGCGTAGGGAGTGAGCATCAGTCTGGAGGTTGAAGCTGGAAAGTTAACACAGAGTCCGTGAGCTGATGCAGCTGGAAGTGTAGTAACAGTGTTGTCAGTAGCCACATACTATACCTATGGAGTCACAGGCCCTCATCACTTAAGTTGTGTCATCACGTGTGTGGTAACATTTAAGTGTTTAAGGACTGATGTAGCTGTGACATGCACATGTGTGTATGTATGTATATACAGTGTACCAGTGATTATGATGAATAAGATTGACCACTGTGCTTATAATGATAAAGGTATGTTTATGCTGCTTGTTAAAGCTAGGTCACACAAATGTACTGTAGAGTCTCTCTCTGTTGTTGCCGGTTTGACAAGTATAGGAACAAGTCCAAATGGCGGGTCCTGTTATTATCCTGAAGGCTAGGGCATAGTAGTGTGGCGATTACAGTAGAGCTTGTTAGAACTGTGGTATAAAGTCAGGATATTCACTGAGAATCGGGAGTACTAGCATTTCATTGATTATCCATGTGATTTGTTCAGTCAGTGTCAACAGTTGTGAGTTTCTATACTTAGCCGTTAGTGGACATTCCATTATGCAATGATGCAGTGTGTGTGTGCTCAAAAAAGGTACTCATTTTAAAAAATTCTCCTTTACCCTCTAAAGTCAAAAGAAAAGCTGCTTCAACAATAAGCAATAGGTAGAGTTTATTCAACCCTCAGTTGCAATTGACCTGCAAATTTGAAGCAGAGTTCCCTCTCTTAGTTTCCTTAACCCATCATGTGCCAGCAATTTTTAGCCCTATGGGTTGCCTCCATGACGGCCATTTTTTTACCTTATTTTTGGCTAAAATGACAGACTTTGAAGTGAAAACAACGATGTTCAACATTAAAATACTCAACGAAGCTCGGAAATGGGTTTTATTGAGTCCTGTTTACTTGTATGCTGGTATTCCCACTCTCTCACGCTCGCCACGTAGGTGAGAGAAAGCTGTTTTCTATGTAGGGTAGACTCAAATATTTATGCTGGGAAGGTATAGCAATGTTCAGTACACTTTTCTGATTACTTATTACTTCAACATCTGTCACAATTTGCATGTCTTTCTCACTGTGAATGCATTGTCTTACACTTACTTGAAGATTTACAACCTGATTTCACTATATACAGTCCTGGCACTTACATGAACGTACTTACAACTTGAGTTCACTATGTATGGTACTTACGCTTACAAGAAAATATTTACAACTTGATTTCACTATGTATAGTCCTTACATTTACGTGAAAATATTTACAACATGTCTTCACTATGTACAGCACTGGGTTAGGCACACAGGCAGGGTGAGGCAGAGCGAGCAAGAGGAGGTGAGCGAGTGGGTGTATGGCCTTGACCGCCTGGGGCATGATAGAGGAACAGTTAACATACATGCCTGCCAATTTTTACCTGAGAATCTTGAAAAATGCTATCACAGTGAATGTTTTAATTTTAAGCTGTTTTAAAATGGCACTGGCACTGACCACAGATTTTTGTCAGACCGTTTTAAAACAGCACTGGCATGCAGCGGGTTAAGGAAAAATATAATCATATGTTAGACCAAGATTGTGATGTTCATGAGGAATGGAGAAAATTACTCCTTTACTCTAATGAAGACGGAATTAGAGCTAAAGAAGAAAACAAGCCCAGAGTTTTGGGTTTTCATAACTGATGTGAAGACCGTTGATGAGAAACCAACTTTCAAAAATTTTGTATGGTACCCTACCCATGTCCAATGCTGACACTGAAAGAATTTTTTCTATGCTAACTGACACGAAAATGAAGAAAAGAAATAAAATGGGGCCAAAACTACTGAATGTCATTCTTGTAACAAAGTCTAGCATGACAGCAAGGGCAGAAGATTGCAGAAATAAGATAATTAAACCTGAACACCTCAATCAGTGTATATATGTATGCATTCAAAAATGTAAGATATTAGTAGAATGATTTATAAATTACAATTGGGTGGTTCCATTTTCTGTTTTGGGCTGAAAAAGGATATAAAATTTATTCCAATAAAAATTCAAGAATGCTTTTTTTTTTTTTTTTTTCTAAGAATCTTGACTTTGATTTAGAAAGGCCCAGTATATACATTATATATTTAAATATTAGCTTTGCAGGAAGATATAATCTACAGTTATATTCAAATGTGGTAGGTGGTGGCAACCATCATCCACTCACTTGATGTAGTGCTGCCTACTTCTTCCTTAGCCTTAATCATTCTTTTCCTGTGCCTGTCCTCCTCTCTTCCTATTTCTCCCATCTTTCCTGTCACTTCTTATTGCTTTTCTTTCCTTTACAGGTGGCTTTACATTGAGTGACAAGCCAAATGGTTTCCTGTTAGCCAAGAAACCATTTACAAAGCTGGGTGGTAACCATATAACCAAACCATACGTGCTCCCTACGAGTCAACAAGTGGGTTGGTGGAGGGTTAGTGCCCCTCCCCGTAAAACAACTAACTCAAAGGCAAATGGCCACCCCTTAAGGGATTATGGCGTCTGGTTATAGGTAGATAGATAGATTTCAAATGATTTTTTTTTTTTTTGCAGAAAGATCAGATGTAGACCTAGTCTTGCGCTAAACAAGAGAAACCACATTTTTTGTTGTTGCTATATAAAGGCATATAAATAAAAACAGTACCAAAAAGCACAGTAATATTTCCATTCTGAGTGTAGGGAAATCAAGGGAAATGTGGGGTAATTTCAGTGTCTTTGTAGGGCAGAGAGGTCTTTGGGAGTTAGCAACACTGGCGTGCATGTCTCTCTCTCTCTCTCTCTCTCTCTCTCTCTCTCTCTCTCTCTCTCTCTCTCTCTCTCTCTCTCTCTCTCTCTCTCTCTCTCCTTATGTTCATGTGTGTGTGTGTGTGTGTGTGTGTGTGTGTGTGTGTGTGTGTGTGTGTGTGTGTGTTCTTATCTAATTGTTCTTACCTAATTGTATCTTTACAGGAATGAGTCAAGCTCGTACTGTCCCTTGTCTTAAACCATATTTATCGTACATATCCTTAAATTTGTGAATTGTTTTGGCACACACTATTTCATTCGGTAGTGCATTCCATTGATCAATTGCTCTGTTTGGGAAACTGAATTTCCTCACGTCTTTATCACCTCTCTTCTTATACAGTTTTTTGCAGTGTCCTCTTGCTGATGCTTCCCCATATGTTAAGTAATCATTTATGTCTATTTTCTCCTTCCCTGATATGCATTTATATAGCATTATCATGTCACCTCTTTTCCTTCTCTCCTGTGGTGTTGGTAGATTCAGTTTATTTAGTCTTTCTTCATAGCTTAGGTCCCTTAAGCTTGGTATCCATCTTGTAGCGGCCCTTTGAACTTTTTCAATCTTGTCTATGTGTTTTTTGAGATGAGGACTCCAGACTACTGATGCATACTCCAGGGTTGGTCTAATGAATGATGTTATTATCCTTCTCAGCATGTCTTCATTTATGTATGTGAATGCTATTCTCATATTTGCAAGCAGTGTATACATGTTCCGTACCTTCTCACTGATGTGGTCAGCCGGAGATAGTCTGTTATTGATAATCACATCTAGGTCCTTCTCTCTTTCTGATGTGTGTAGGGTTTTATTTCCTAACGTATAATCCCAATCAGGTCTTTTTCCACTTTTACCAAACTTGATTACATGAGGATGAGATGGAGAGATGGGGTGGAGAGGTATATGAGAGAGGGGGGTGTGAGTTGGGAGCAGGGGAGTGAAATGGTGGGGGACAGGGCGACTTGGAGGCGATTTGTTTGTGGCCACCCCAAACGGGATTGAGGCGTCTGGCAATAGATAGATAGATAGATAGATTACATGACACTTGTCCACATTGAATTCCATTTGCCATGTATTACTCCATTCATGGAGTTTATTTAATTCTTCTGGTAGCTCTTTACAAGAGTCTGTGTTAGCATTTCTCCTTTGTATTTTTGCATCATCTGCAAACATATTCAGATAGCTTTCATTTCCAGTGTTACTGTTTGTATCATTTATATACACTAAAAACATGATTGGTGCTAGCACTGAACCCTGTGGTACTCCACTAGTCACTTCTTTCCATGATGAGTAGTTTCCTCTTAGTACTGTTCTCATTTCTCTTTTTATAAGAAAATCTTGCATCCAACAAAACAGTTTGCCTCGAATTCCTCCTTGATGGTAGAGTTTCCATAAAAGTCTTTGGTGTGGTACTGTGTCAAATGCTTTCTTGAAATCTAAATAGATACTGTCCACCCATCCTTCTCTTTCCTGTATTGTATTTGTTACTCTGTCATAGTAGCTCAACAGATTAGTAACACATGATTTTCCTTTTCTGAAACCAAACTGTCTTTCTGTTATCATACTGTGTTCTTCTAGATGATTTACCCAAGCTTTTCTTATAAGCTTTTCTAATACCTTGCTTACAACACTGGTCAATGATACTGGTCTGTAGTTGAGTGGATTTTGTCTATTTCCTTTCTTGAATAAGGGGACAATATTTGCTTTCTTCTAAATATCAGGTAGTTTACCTTGCTTCAAGGATTTCTTGAAAATTAAAAATAATGGCTTACTTAACTCCTTTGCACATTCTCGTAGTACCCAACATGAAATTTCATCAGGACCACTTGCTTTTCCTCTGTCTAATTTACTTAACTCCTCCTGTATTACTTTTTCTGATATTTGTATATCTGGTAGTATGTGTGGACATGCATGTTCCACATAGTCCCTCTCAAATTTTTTTCTTCTGTAAAAACTAATTGGAAATTCTTATTTAGCGCTTCACAAATATCTTTCTCTTATGTATAGGTGATTCCCTCGTCCGTAATGGATTGTATTATATCTTTTACTTTGGTTTTGCTTCTGATGTAGCTGTAAAATAGCTTTGGTTGATCACTACTTTTATTTATTATATCTTCCTCAAACTGTTTTTGGGCTTCCCTCCTTATTCTTGTATAATCGTTTCTTGCCTGTTTGTAATTATTATACGCCCTTTCACAATTGTGTCTTCTGTATCTAATCCCCAACAAATCTCTTCTTTCTTTTGATTTTTTACGTTCTGTATTGAACCATTTCTGTATTTTCTTATCTGCTTCTTTGTGCTGTAGGATGTACTTCTGGACTCCTATTTCATAAAATTCACAGAATTTTTTATATACAGCATTTAAATCTTGTCCTCTAAGCTCATTTTCCCAATCAACTTCTAAGAAATACTTCTTTAGGTCTTGATAATTTCCCATTTTATAGTTTAGGCTCTTTTTGTAACTGCCATTGCTGTTAACTATATCATATGCTATCCTGAAGTTGTAATTTAGTACTGCATGATCGCTTTTGCCGAGTGGAGGGTGATATATTAAACTGTCAATATCATTTTCTTGCCTAGTAAATATTAGATCTAGCATTGAAGGTACATCGAGTCCTCTTTTTCTGGTGGTTTCCCTCACATGTTGCGTTAGGAAAAACTCTTGCACGAGATCCAGGAGCTTTTGTTCCCAACAGCTTTCTTGGCTAATTATATCTAGAGTATTCCAATTTATATTTGTATTAAAATCTCCAGTTAGTATAATTCTTTCCGATTTCTCTTCCATTTTATGTAGTAATGATCTTAAACTCTGAATTGTACTCTCTGCCAGGTCCTCATATTCGTCTCTTTCCCATGTGTTTGATCTGGGTGGCATGTACAAATTGGCCACAATTACTCTCCCTTCAGATGTGTTGATCTCTACTGCAATCAGTTCTACTTGTGATGGTATATCTAGTTTTATTTCATTGACTTTTAGATTTTTCTTAGTTAATATTATAATTCCTCCTCCTTTTTTTAAATTTCTGTCTCTTCTCCATATATTGTATTCCTCTAAGTTTAGTATGTCATTGGATATCCTTGGTGTTAATTTTGTTTCAGTTAGGCATATTATATGTGGTTCATTTTCTCTGACATAATAATTCATCTCTAATAATTTAGATACCATTCCATCCACATTTGAGTACATCAACTTAATCATCTTGTTTATATACTTGTCATGACATGGTTCTACTACCTTCCTCCTTTTTATTCTCTCCTGTTTATGTACCACTTTCGTACCTGCAATCCTATTACTTTGTATAAAAATGTGTTCTTCTCTTCTGATCTTCCCTCATTTTTTGTTTTTGCTTCCTCCCTCTTCTCTTTCAGTAATTCCAGTTCCTCTTGTGTTAGGCATCTTTTTATCCATACATTTTTGAAGTCTTCTTTTTCCATAAGATTCTTTGCATTTTTTAGTATCTCCTCCACAGTGTTTACACTCTGGAAAGTTACCTTTAGAGGTCTTGTCTTGCTTTTCTCGTATTTCCTTAACCTTTTGTGTTCCTCTATATCTTTTGTACAAATTTCCTCTGATACTTCTTTCAGTAAGCTCATTACATTTGCCATCTCCTTTTTGTCTCTTGTGATCTTGTTTTTTACTTCTTCCTCTTCTATACCAGTGATTACTATAGATTTGTTGATATCTACTGAATCTCTGACTAACTTTGGATTGTTTTGGATTATTCTTTTCACTTCCTTTTTAATGCTTTTTTCCTCTACCCTTGTTTCTAAGTGTGTGTGTGTGTGTGTGTGTGTGTGTGTGTGTGTGTGTGTGTGTGTGTGTGTGTGTGTGGTGAGGGAGGAGAGAACAGAGAGGGAAGAGAGAAGGAGACAGGACGTTAATTGGGTAGAATGGGAGGTTATGTCGGTATCAGAGAGTATCGTAGTCGTCTGCTGCTGATAAATATAGATAATAGTCGCAGCTTAGGCGAGGCACCTCTGTCGCCAGTGTGGATTAATGTTGGCTGCTACCAGTATAAAATGGCGAGGCGTCGGATAGCTTGTTGTGGGTTTTATCTTGATGTACACCCGGCGGCAAAAGTCCTGTTGCCTCGGCCGCCTCGCCGAGATCCGCGATATCCATAGACTCGAGAATGGTAACTGCAGATAACGTGCATATTTCTGCCAACAGATGGCAAACTGTGAGGTGTGTGGCGGCGAGGGTGGAGGACGATGGGGGAGAGGAGGGGTTGTAGCTGCTGGGGGTCTAAAGGTAGGGGAAGGAGGGAACATTTTATTTGAATGTATTTTCCATTTCTTATAATTAACTGAAAATATAACTACGTTTGTAACACATGGAACACAGCATGATAAACCACCAGACATTTTAAGCATTGTATGGAAATATACGAAATAACAAACAAAATACCGTCAATCAAACTCTCTCTCTCTCTCTCTCTCTCTCTCTCTCTCTCTCTCTCTCTCTCCCTAACGCAATCAACTGATGATAAAGTGCCCCTGTGGGTTTACCCTATCATGTAATTACTGACTGGGCATCAATCAACAAGTGATTTGCTGATATGGTCGCCTTAGATACGAGAAACAACCATTAGATCAGTGGTCAGATCAAACAATCATGGTGAGGCGGCTTGTTGAGGGTTCGGGATACAGGCCTAATCAACAGAAGTGATGTGTTGACGAACATCCTTCCACACGATCTGTTATACCCCATCACTCTTAACAGGTAAGACATGTTGTATAAGCGCCGTCTATACTGCTTTTTTAAATGCAAACTATTCCTCTTATATTCTGTATGGAACTTTGATACAACTGTATTGTCACTTGTTATATTGATATAGTATATATTTATCTCCGCCAAGGAGGTAATGTGACACCCCGCATATGTGTGTGTGTGTGTGTGTGTGTGTGTGTGTGTGTGTGTTTAATAGATAACTTAAGAGCTACCAAACAGATTTCGATGAAATTTTCAGGATATGTTGGAGCCAACCCTTGGCGGAGGGCTGTGCTCTCTGATCATACCCCCTCTAGTTATTAATGTAATAGCTGCATTCGAGCGTAGCCTGGAGGTTTGGTTGTTCATCTGGTGATCATCACAACTTCGCGTCCCGCTACCTAGCAGGTGGGGTGGTGCTCATCTTCTCTTAAGCTGTATTTTGGCGGACCAAGCGGCGGATCGGATTCGAAGCTGGTCTACGATGAAACCAAGCTACCCCGTTTTGGCGGATCAAAGGATACGAAGCTCGGCCCAATCCAAGGCCATAGAAACCAAGCACGTCCTCATATCTCACCGAAGCGTGATTGGGAGTAGTCTTGGTGGACACACAAGAAGGAGAAGACTGGTGTAGCAATTCACAATGGCCAGCAATGACAAGTAAGTAAATATATCATGAAATTATTCATACTTACATCTAGTTGCTGGTGACAAATACCAACGACATAATTATATAGAGGTTCAGTTGATATAATCATTAGGGCAGACTGTGAATTGTGAATTAATGTCACATCAAGCAGGTTAATTCTTGAGGTATTTTCACTCTTGCAGGGGACTGAAAAACAATTTTGATTTGTAGAAACTCTCTGTGATGGTCTTGCCTAATGCAGGTCTGTTGTAATCTCTAGAATGAAAGTACAGGTAAGAAGAGGCAAAACATAGTTATGGCTCGGTGGACGTCTAATGAAAACACCAAAAGTTTGGTAGATATAAAAAAGGACAGGAAGGGGAATTCACTCCAATTATTAACATGGTAGAAAAAAAAAAATCTTGGTAAAGCATCAG
Organism: Coenobita brevimanus; assembly: GCF_032717465.1. Lineage (NCBI taxonomy): Eukaryota > Metazoa > Arthropoda > Malacostraca > Decapoda > Coenobitidae > Coenobita > Coenobita brevimanus. The sequence goes on along the minus strand of NC_136984.1, from coordinate 5,755,316 downwards.
GTAATTGTTTAGTTCAAAACAGTTGATCACAGATGGTGGAGTTGTCCAGATCCGGGCGTAGGAAATTAGAACACTGTTCAGGTCAGATGGTGTAGAGTGCGTGCACGTGTCAAGTGAATTTTTCGGCGACCCCGTCTGTTTACACTGCGATCGGCAAGTGTAATTTTTCGGCTTTCTGTTTTGGCGTACAGAAACCAAGCGCCCCTAGACGAGCTTCGAATCCGAAGCTGTAGCTTGGACCGCCAAAATGCGGCTTTACTCTAGCCGCAGATTATGGTCTCTTGAAACCTACAGCGTGGATTAGTTTTCATGTCAGCTAAAAGTATCGACATATATATTTTACACTTATTATACGTCTACTTGTCCTGAGAGTACTGTAATTAAGAGATGAAATAATGTTCGTTATTATTATTATTATTATTATTATTATTATTATTATTATTATTATTTGAAGAGCATATTCCCATTAAAATATTCACGTTATTTGTGATTACTTGCCCATAGGCATGGGTGCAGGGAGAGCTAACTCTGTGGAGGCAATATGTGAACGGGGGCGGATTATTGGACTGTGGGAAAGTGGCATGCCTACTAGAGATATTGCGGCTACTACTGGAATATCACAAAGGACCGTGCAGAGGTGGATTAGAAGGTTCCGGGAGGAGGGATCACTGTTAACCAAACCAAGGAGTGGAAGGCCACGGGTAACAACACCTGACGATGATGGCCGTCTCCTCAACGCAGTGGAAAACCAGCCATTAACATCGGCAGTTCACCACACCCGTAACCTTCAGCTGCCCTGCCATCCTAGCACAACAAGGCGGCGGATCCACGAGGCAAGTATTCAATGCTGTATCCCCGCCAATAAAGAATTATTAACACCACAACAAAAAGAATGCCGCCTTGGATTTGTGCTTGAGTATCTATGTAGGGAACACTCCTTTTGGGAAAATGTCATCTTCACTGATGAAAAGTATTTTACATCGCTGGAAGCATGAGCACGGCACTGCTGGAGGAGAAGGACAACCAGATATCATGACGTTAATATTTCAGGAGAGAGCCAAGAGTGGAAGAGTGGGTGTTAATTTCTGGGGTTGGATGTGGGCTGAGGGTCCAGGGGAGTTGATATTGTCAGGACGATTCACAGGCAATGATTACGTAAAAGTGTTGGAGGATGTTCTCGTGCCAACAGTGAGGCGAATGGCTATTCCCGAACCACACCCTATCGTTCTAGTTCATGATAAGAGCCCCATCCATACCAGCACTGCGGTAAGAGACTGGCTAGAACAGCATCCAGAAATATAAGTAATAAACTGGCCAGCAAAGGGGTGTGACATGAATCCCATTGAAAACCTATGGTCAATTATGGTTGGTGACTGGAATGTGGGCGAACGACGAACCACCCAAGCGATAGAAACGCAAGCCTTTGAAGTGTGGGAATCAATAAAGCGTCGCTCTAATATATGTAGGAATCTTGTTAAGAGTATGCCCACACGTCTACAGGAGGTGTTCAATGCAAATGGTGGCTGGTCATCCTACTAAGCCTTAGTAGTAATAAGGTGTGTGCAGTAACCCTATATATTTCTGTTTACATTATATGGTGATATAAGAGAGGACTTTGATGGATGGTCGTGGAGTGTGCAGACGTGTTTCTCTGGCTCTCCTCTAGCTGCAGGGTTGCCTCACCGGCCTTAGCTTTTTGTTTTTCTCGCCACTAGGGCGTTTTTCAATAAAGTTAGGTTAGCTAGCATTCATATTCCTCCCTACCCTTACTAGAGATATAGTAGGTGTCTATATCTGTTCCCTGAGATTGCCTTTGCTTACTCACCTCTGGAGTGTACCCCCCACTGATCGCTCTGGGGTGTGAGTTACACACGGGCGCGTCCTCCCGAGAGTGGTTTGAGAGGGTAATCTCAGATTAGGTGTGTGATCCCCGGGCAATTTCTCCCTTGGTCGTTTTTCTCTCTCTTCCCACTTCCCCCTTACGGGGGAAGTGGTAACTATGGCGGATGCCACAACTGCCTCCCCCCCCTCCAGGGGGGGAGGTAGTCCTGACGACATCCATACCGTGACTGACCGGCCCCAGACTGACGGACGCCAGACTCGTTCCCCGCTTGACATACCTGTCAATAACGCGACCTTTGTAACTCTTCATGCTCTAGGTTCTACTCCCCTGTCCAGACTCAATCCCTTCATTGTCAAGAAGGTGATTGACCACTGTGCGGGAGAGGTGGAACAAGTTAAAAAACTTGGAAATGGAGACCTCCTGGTTAAGACGTTCAACTCCTCTCAAGTTAAAGACTTGCTAAAGCTGCGTAAGTTTCACTGTCATGATATCGAGGCCAAGATCCCAACATCCATGAATTCCTGCAAGGGTGTTATCACTTGCAGGGATCTCATGGTGATGAGTGAGGAAGAAATCATACAGGAACTTGCTCATCAGGATGTAATTGATGCCAAATTCATCACTCGTTATCAGGAAGGTGTAAGGACGAAGACAGCCACAGTTATCCTCACTTTTGGCAAAGTTTTGCTACCTAAAAATGTCAAAGTAGGATATGAAATTGTCAATGTAAGACCGTACATCCCGAATCCCCTTCGTTGTTCAAAATGTCAGCTCTATGGACATCATGAAAAGGCTTGTCGGGCTTCCAACATCGTGTGTGGCAAGTGTGCGGCTGTAGGTCACTCTGCTGACAACTGTACATCCGAGACTGAGTGCTGCTTTCACTGTAAGGATGCTCACTCCACTTCCTCGAGGGTTTGTCCCAAGTGGAAGGAGGAGAAAGAGGTCTGCACAGTGAAAGCGACTGAGGGCATATCCTTTTACGATGCTAGGAAGAAGGTGAAGGAGTTGCATGCAACTCCCAAGCCTAATGTCTTCTATGCATCGGCGGTTGTGTCCCGTCCCGTGATGTGCACTGTGGAGACACAGACTGACCTTACCTTCGCTCCTCATGCCACATGCCCTACCTCTAAGTCTAGACCCCCTGTACGTTCCAACTCTCTTACAGACATCCCTGTCGCCACTTCTTACTCTCAGGCTGCCGCTGCTCCTTCGCAGTCGGTGCGGCAAAAATCGAAGCCCGACAAGTCTGATAAGATTAATCTGACCACCCTCACAAAACAATCTCGTCCTCACGTTCTTCCAGTTCCCACTCCAGCGAGGGAGAGGAAGGTTAGCTCTTCCTTGGGGGAGTCTGGGAACCTCGTAATTGATGATAATATGGAGGTTTCCATGAACAAGCACCGGGATAGGTCCCCCGGTAGTTGCTCGCCTTCTGGCGGGCGACAAAAAAAGACGAAGCACACTGGCCCCCAACGAAAATCTTAAACCGCCGCATTCACCCTATTACAGTGGAATTGTAGAGGTATTGGGAATAAGTTACAAAATATAGCAATCTTGCTTTCTATACACAGGCCAGACGTTGTTTGTTTACAGGAGACGCGCCTGGAGGATCGTCCTGATCCTCCACAGTTCAAACACTACCACTCGTATAGAAGATATGAAGGTCACGGAGTTGCCATTTACACACACAAATCACACCCACAAACGGAAGTGATTCTAAATTCTACTCTGGAAGCTGTCGCGTGCAGAGTAAAATTTAATAACACGTATCTGTCTATTTGCTCTCTGTACTGTCCTCCACATGGCCCCATTGATAGTGATGCTTTAAATTCACTAGTGGAACATCTGCCTGGAAATAAGTTAGTGTTGGGCGATTTTAACGTCCATCACTATCAATGGGGTAGCTTGAGGATTGATGGTCGTGGGGAGCAAGTAGCCGACCTAATACTACAGTCCAACCTCTGTCTTCTGAACGATGGTAGAGCGACTCGTGTAGATGATCGTACTGGTAACTTTTCGGCCATTGACTTATCTTTGGCCTCCCCTGGTATACATCAAGATCTCTCATGGGACCCTTACGACGACTCCTTGGGAAGTGATCATTTACCCATCTGTCTTTCTTATACACGCGACATCATTTCGGACCCTCCACCTCCAAAATTTAACTATAAGAAAGCAGATTGGGGATCCTTCTCAAGGATCGCCAATTTAGATATATCTGGGGAGACCATAGATGTTAAGGTCGAAAATATAACCCAATCCATATTACACGCAGCTGAGGCTGCTATTCCCAAGACTTCTACAGTTCATGCGAAGCATAGAGCACATTGGTGGACGCCGGATTGCCGACAAGCATTAAGAAAACGCAATAGGAGATACAGGATTTTTGATAGTCAGCCCACTGAGAAAAATTTTATTGCATACAAACAGGCACGGGCTGAGGCAAGGAGAATAATAAGAAGGGCCAAACGTGACTCCTGGCGGTCCTTTGTGTCCACGGTGACTCGCACAACACCATTACGCAAAGTCTGGTCCACCATAAGAATATTAAATAATAAAGGCCCATATTTCCCCATTACCACCTTGCAAGTAAATAATAACATCTATGACGAGCCCGTGGACGTTGCTAACATCCTCGCCAGGAGTTTTTCTCATGTAAGTAGCTCAGCCAATTATGACCCGCGTTTCCAACATCATAAACGCACGGCTGAGCTACAGATATTAGACTTTGCCACAGAAGACGTAAACTCCCCGTACAACCAAGAGTTTATGCTAGATGAACTGCTCCTTGCCCTTAAATCCTGTAAAGACACCAGCCCTGGACCAGACACCATCACATACGGTATGATCCAGCATCTTAATCAGGACAACCTGATTAAGATGTTAGCATTGTACAATGAGATTTGGGCGTCTCGAACGTTCCCAAACTCATGGCACTTTGTGCACGTCATACCGATACCCAAAGAGGCTGGTCGTCTTATGAATCCCACTTCATTTCGTCCTATTGTGTTGACTTCTTGTCTATGTAAGGTCATGGAACGAATGGTTAACAATAGGCTTCTTTTTGTTTTAGAGTCGAAGAATTTGTTAAATGATCAACAATGTGGCTTCCGTAAATACAGAAGTTCCCTAGATCATTTAATGAATTTGGAGCATTGTATTGCAGAGGCATTTGCCAATAAAGAATTCATGATAGGGGTGTTCTTGGACATCCATAAAGCCTATGACATGACATGGCGACACGGTATATTAATGAAGCTCTATGCTTATGGTTTAAGAGGAAATTTGCCTGTTTTTATTTCAAATTTCTTAAGGGACAGAACTTTCTCTGTCAAATTGCCCCGTAACGTAACATCGGATATATTTATCCAGGAAAACAGGGTGCCGCAGGGAAGTGTGCTTAGTCCTACTTTATTTAGTATTATGATCAATGATATTCTGTCATCAGCTCCCATCCCGAGGAATCTTAAATACTCACTCTACGCTGACGATTGTGCAATATGGCACTCTTCCTGTAATGCACAATTTTCGGCTGGGCGGATTCAAGCAGCCCTTGACTCCGTCCACCAATGGGCCTTGCAGTGGGGATTTAAGTTTTCCGTACGTAAGTGTGCCGCTATAGTTTTCACTAATCGTAACGTACCTAATTTGTGCTTAACTTTGGATAATCAGGCGGTACCTTTTCAAAATTCTGTAAAATTTTTAGGAATACATTTTGATCGTAGAATGAATTTTAAACTTCACATTAATACTTTGCTTGCTCGTTGTGATAAAACGTTAAATGTCCTCAAGTACCTAGCGGGTACTACCTGGGGTGCCGACAGAAAATCTTTATTAATGATGTATAAGTCCCTTATTCGATCAAAGCTAGACTATGGCGCACAGGTGTATGGCTCGGCATCTGATGCCACGCTGAAAGGATTGGATGTGTTACAGAATAAATGCTTGCGAATGTGTCTTGGAGCTGTACGGTGTACCCGTGTGGCTCGTATGGAAGTGGAGGCGAATGTGCCTCCCCTCCGTATTCGCCGTAACCACCTGGCCTTGTCCTACGGCATAAGGACATTAAGAAAAAGTAATATCGGCAATGTGGCCTGTACCCCCCTGCGTCAATACCACCACCTTCTGCGGGGGGTGCGTCGGCCACTTGCCGCTCGCCTCCACTTACTGACTCAGGAGCTTGATGTGGACCCCAGTGACTGTGACAAGTTGGTGCTTAAAAATATAGCGCCTTGGGAGCCACCCGGCTTTACAGTCGATATTACATGGCTCCCAGCACCAAAGGCCAAGGCGCCGGAGGCGGAGGTCCACCACTTGTTTCGTAACATCATTGTTCGTCACTTGGGGTCCCATCAATTGTACACCGACGGCTCCAAGTCGAGTGAATGTGTGGGTGCAAGTGTGTGGTCGACTGAATGTGCCCTCAGGTATCGGTTGCCGACTCATACATCTGTGTTTACTTCAGAACTTTTTGCTATTGACAAAGCCATAGACTATGCTCTCAATTCTAGACATGACTCATTTGTCATATTTTCAGATTCAAAATCAGCCCTTCAGGCAATTGCATCCTGCACTACGGACTCTCATGAGATCCAGGGCCGCATCGTTAATAAGTTGCATTCATGCAACAAGTCATTCACGCTGATCTGGGTGCCTGGTCATTGTCGTATCTACGGCAATGAGCAGGCTGACTTACTTGCAAAGTCGGCTGTAGAGCTCGAGGAGACTTGGGACGTTCCTCGTGATCTACGGTCGAGTCTATCTCTCGGAAAGAAATCAATAAATCTTCTGTGGCAAGGTCAGTGGACCAGACTAAATATTCCAACTTGTAAGCCGTACCTGAGCGACTGGGACACTGCCAAACGTCCCAGTCGCCTAGAAGAAAAAGTGTTGGCACGGTTATGGCTTAATGCCACCATTGTAACCCACATAAAACCATATATGGAAAGACGCTTCCCACCGCACTGTGACATCTGTAATGATGTGTTATCTATCAGTCATATCATCCTGCGCTGTCGGCGATTTATTCGTGAACGTGCTTCACTTATAAATTACTGCGGCGCAGTAGACGTCCCCTTCACCCTTTCCACCATCCTGGGTGATGGGGACATTGTTATGACTGATAAATTGATGGCTTTCTTGAGAGAGACCGGACTGATCAGAGTGATGTGACTTTTTTACTGCGTGGTTATGCATTTTATGAAGAGTAAATATGTATATATTGTAATATTAATTAGGGTTGACAGTTGACATATTTTAAATAGTTCCTCCTCCCACCGATCTATTTCTAATATAGATGTCCCCTACATTAAGCCAAGTTCCTCGCCTGACAGTCACCAGATGATGAGTGCAAGTGTGCAATATAGGAAGGTATTGGGCACTTGCAGTCGATGGTGGTCTGCTGGGTGAGGTTCTTCACTTTTTGTACAAATTATGTAAATACATTATATTATCTTGCTTAAGTTATTCTAATTAGGGACGACAGCTGACGTATATGGAAATGTTCCTGACTCGTCTGGTTCCCTTTCATATATTGATGTCCCCTATATTAGGTTGTGCCTCGACTGACAGTGACCAGGTGATGAGTGCAGGTATGTCATGTAGAAAGGCATTACATATCTTTAGTCGATGGTGTTCTGTTAGTCGAGGTATTTTTACCATTAGTGTAGGTCTAGCTATTTGTCTCTGTAGGATTTAGTATAGGTTAGCGATTTGTCTGTTAGGTGATTAGTTTTAGGGTCTTTAGATTAGTTTTCCCTTATAATATAAGGTATAAAAAATATAAAACCAAGAAAAAATTAAAAAAATAAAAATTCCAAAAAAAATAAAAAAATGAATAAGATTAAAATTATTATATATATATGTACGTTTGCATGAAAGTGTGTCTGTATGTATGCATGGAAGTGTGTGTGTGTGTGTGTGTGTGTGTGTGTGTGTATGTATGTATATATATATATATATGTTTGTATATATATGTATATATGTTTAAATATATATATATATATATATATATCTATATCTATATATATATATATATATATATATATATATATATATATATATATATATATATATATATATATATATATATACACGGCCTTAATAACCAGGGCTTAGGCCCCAATGGTTGATAGGCCGGAAAAAAAAAAAAAAAAGGTGATATAATGCCACGTTGAGTACACCGCTTCCCGTCCGATCAGTGAAGTTAAGCTACGTTGGGTCTGGTTAGTACTTGGATGGGTAAATGCCTGGGAACACCATATGCTGTTGGCATAACGTTCTCCCTACGTGTCAAGTGGGGTTGGTGGAGGATTAGTGCCCCTCCCTGTAAAACATTTACTCTAAGCCCTTGGTCACCCCGTTTGGGATACATGGCGTCTGGCAATGAATGAATGAACAATGCATTAACATTTATAATGGTACCTGGGCATTCTACTGCGTATTGTTATGGCTGTGTATTTAATTACTTAATGTATAATAAATCAATATCTGTGGTGGCTGGTCTTCGTACTCACGAGTGCTTAGTACCAAAGACATTACTGTTTATAAACAATGTATAGTAGTATAATGAACCAATATTTTCTATTTTCTGAGGGTTACTTAATCCTCAGTAGGGAATATAACGTTACGGCTGTTTTGGGATTTGTCTATACATATTATATAAATGTATATAAATTTACGGAAATATAATAATGTTTATTATTATCAAGGTCATTATTGGCCTACTCCTTGTATGAATGACAGTCATCTGTCCGATATGACAATTAAGGTAATTACTATTACTATTACTAAAAACACATCTATATAAATGTGCAACCAACCTATACATTAGTATGAAGCTGGCAACAGAATCGTATAAGCATCATTGACATTTATTTATGTGAATGCAGATATAACATCCTCGGTTCCTTTCACGTGTCAAATGATGGCCACCTAGTCATTGAAAAATAGAATATATTTTATACAGATCAAACGTCACAAAATACTGTAAACCTCATTCCACATTCCCCTATATCCCCCCCCAACAGCTACAACCCCTCCTCTCCACCATCCTCCTCCACCCGCGCCACCACACACCTCACAGTGTGCCATCTGTTGGCAGAAATATGCACGTTATCTGCAGCTACCATTCTCGAGTCTATGGATATCGAGGGTCTCGGTGAGGCGGCCGAGGCGACAGGACTTTTGCCGCCGGGTGTACAGTGGCGGACAAAAGTTCTGTCCTTATCCCAGGCACATGAATCTCTACCAACTGAGGTTCGAACAACGGTGCTTCGGGAGGAATGGGATATGAGGTGCCGGGGTGGCAGGAGACGGGGTCAGAGGGAGGGATTCAGTGTCCAGATCCGTGGAATGATAAGTAACCAATATTGCCATGATCTCAATATGATTCACTGATAAGGCTGAACTGTGATATTGATGACCTACAGTACAATATTATGAGTATGGTTAAGTATTCCACGAGACTGAAAATACGTGAAAGTCAGCCTTCGAACTATCTATCTATCTATCTATTGCCAGACGCCTCAATCCCGTTTGGGGTGGCCACAAACAAATGGCCTCCAAGTCGCCCTGTCCCCCGCCATTTCACTGCCCTGCTCCCAACTCACACACCCCTCTCTCATATACCTCTCCACCCCATCCCTCCATCTCATCCTCGGCCTCCCCCTCCCTCTTCCCCCCTCCACCTCACTCACATACACTCTCTTCGTCAGTCTTTCACCCTCCATCCTCTCCACATGGCCAAACCACCTCAGTGTGTTCCTTATAACGCTTCCTATCACATCCACATCCACACCACAAGGCTCCTTTATATCCTCATTCGTAAGCCTGTCTCTCCACGTGACTCCACAGGCTCCTCTTAAATAACTCATTTCCACTGCTCTCACTCTTGACTTGTGTCCTTCCAACAATGTCCAAGCTTCACTTCCGTACGTTAGAGTTGGTATCACAATACTGTCATGTAGTAACTTTTTCACTTCCATGCTCACTTCCCTGTTTCTTATCACTGCTTTCAAGGAACCAGCAACCTTTCTTCCCTGCTGTACCCTTTCAAGCACTTCACCCTCCAAACCTCCATCCTTAATCATCACACTAACCAATTACTTAAACGTACTCACATTTTCCAATTCCTCACCATCCAACCTCGCTGTACATTCACTAACTTCACCTCTCTCAAAGACCATCACTTTACTCTTCCCTACATTCACCTTCAGATTCCGTTTCTTACACACTCTCTCAAACTCATCCACCAAGCCTTGCAGCTCCCCTTCGTCTTCACTCAACAACACAGTATCATCTGCAAACAACAGTACAGGGAATTTCCAAACACTATCCTCTCTCACCAGGGCCACTCCAACATCCACTACCCTACCTTGTACCTCTTTTATTACCCCATCCATGTACAGATTGAACAACCGTGGAGACATGACACATCCCTGTTTCAAACCAACTTTCAATGAGAAAAATTCACTTAGTTCACCATCCACACGCACTGCAGCCTTCGCACCATCGTACATACTCTTCACAGCATTCAACAACTTCCCATCTACTCCATATATTCTTAACACTTTCCACAATCCTTGTCTATCCATCCTGTCATATGCTTTCTCCAAATCCATGAAGGCCGCATACAACTTCTTTCCCTTCTCTAGAAACTTTTCCACTAAAGATCTAAGAATGAATATCTGATCTACACAACCTCTTCCCTTCCTAAAGCCTCCCTGTTCTTCTCCAACTAATTTCTCTGTTCTTTCTCTAACGCTGTCTATAAGTATCCTACCATACACTTTACCTATTATACTAAGAAGACAAATGCCCCTATGATTACCACACACTTCTTTTTCCCCTTTTCCTTTGTACAAGGGAATAATTATACCTGACTTCCAATCCTCCGGGACTCTACCTTCCTCCCAGGACAATCTGCACATCTTCCACATCCATTCTACCACTATCTCTCCCCCATGCTTCAGCATTTCACCACACACTCCATCAATTCCTAGGGCTTTCCCCGATTTAACTTTCTTCATTGCTTCCACAACTTCTATCCTACTGATTTCTTCCTGTCTTCTCACCTCCCTCCTTCTCCCAGCCATTCCCTAGCCACTTATACTCGCATTACTTCCATCCTCTATGTTCAACAATTCCTTAAAGTGTTCTCTCCATCTGCTCACTTTTTCTCCCTTCTCCACTAGTAATCTCCCATTTTTATCTTTCACTCCCCTGCTAACTTCACTTCCACCCTGTCTTACTCTTTTCACTTCTCTCCAGAACATTTTCTTACAGTCCCTCTACTTTACACTCAAATTCCTTCCAAATTCCTCATCCACTCTCTTCTTACTCTCTCTTACTAATCTTTTCACCTCTCTCTTTCTTTCCACATATAACTCTCTCTTCCGCCTCTCAACTTCTTCCACGCCCCTATTTCTCATCCATTCATTGTATGCTTTCTTCTTTTGTGCCACAGCCTGTTTCACCTCTTCAGTCCACCACGCTGTTCCTTGCACCCCCCCTCCGTCTTCTCTTCCTTCCACACACCACATCACATGCTGCACATATTTCTTCTGTAAATATCTTACACACACCTTCCACGTCTCCCATCTGCTCCAATTCATATTTGCCCAATTGTTCCTCCACTTCTCTCTTATACTCTGCCTTTTTCTCATCCTCTTGTAACCTTTCCACTCTCCTTGCAACTACTCCTTCCTCTCGTCTTTCCCTTCTTCTATTCCTCCATCTTACTTGCATTCTAATTCTGGCCACCACCAAGTAGTGGTCAGAAAGTCCATTCCCCCAACCTCTATACACTCTTGCATCCTTTACACATCTTCGCATCCTTTCATCCACACACACATAATCAACCATTGCCTTCCTTTCATTCAGTTCACCCCCCACCCTTCTCATCACTCGCCATGTATACCTGTGGATCATTTTATGCCTGAAGAGGGTATTGGCTATCACCAACCCCCTCCCAGCACAAATGTCCACTAACGCACTCCCATTCTCATCTATTTCAGCAGGCACACCCCACTCACCAACTGTTCCATCCACCTTCACATTCCCAACTTTACCATTCATATCACCAATCAAAAACACTCTCTCATTCCTTCCAAACTTTTCCATGCACACTTCCACATTTGTCCAGAACTCTTCTCTCACTCTTCTAGCACGATCTTGCGCTGGTGCATACACACACACAATCGCCCACATTTGTATTCCAACTTTCAACTTTACCCACACAATCCTTGACCCAACTGATCCATACTGTCTTATGTTCCTCTTCCATCTTTTACTCACAACTATACATACTCCTTCCTTTGCCCTCTCATTCTCACCTACTCCTGCACATATACCCCATCCATACTCCCGTTCTCTCACACTTTCCCCTCTCCATTTTGTTTTAGTTATTCCACATACATCCACTTTCGCACCCTCAAGCACCTGGACAATCTCTCTCTCTTTCACCTCATCATTCGCTCCTCTTACATTCCATGTACTCATTACCAAGTCCTTTGTCCGGTCCTGGGTCGTCATCGTTTGGTCAGTCCTTGTCCGAGGCTTAATGTTTGTTTTTTTAGTTAGTTGTTTTCCGGGGAGGGGCACTAACCCTCCGCCAACCCTTTTAGTCGCCTTTTACGACAAGCAGGGATACTGGGGGAGTATTCTTGAAAAAAAAACCCTACCCCCTCTGTAGTTCAGTGGTGGAGGAAACGGACAGCACGAAGTGATGAGGTTAAGCAGATTATATAAATATCCCAGAATACTACTAACTTCGATTAAAATAAATAGCTCTGGTTAATTTTTTGTATTCCCCTGTATACCCATCCCTCTCTCTAACATTTTTTTGTATTCCCCTGTATATCCATCCCTCTTTCTAACATTTTTTTGTATTCCCCTGTATATCCATCCCTCTTTCTAACATTTTTTTGTATTCCCCTGTATATCCATCCCCCTTTCTAACATTTTTTTGTATTCCCCTGTATATCCATCCCTCTTTCTAACATTTTTTTGTATTCCCTTGTATATCCATCCCTCTCTCTAACATCTCGATCTCCATTCCACCCATTCTCACCCTTCCTGTCAACCACCTACCTCTTTCCTCCCTCTTCCTTACCTCTCGCCGCCCATTTTCACTCTTCCTACCTACTTACTCCCTCCCCTTAGGGTCCATGGACCCCGTGTTTAAATCCAGTGCTATATGTGATCAAAAATAGGGACCCAACTGGTGAGCTAAAAAACAGTGGTAGTGGAAAGTTTCCTATTACTACGTATACCACGACATTCATTGCATAAATATTATCTACAGACAGTCTAACCAGCTTTATTCGTAGTCTCCTGATTATCAGAAAAATATTCATTTTCCAAACCTTCCCTTATTCATTGCACGACTCTCTCTCTCTCTCTCTCTCTCTCATCCGGACCTCCATTCTCACCCTACGGCAGGGTGAGGAGTAGCTACGTTCAGACAGCCCAAGTCTGCCCAATCCAATGAGCCATACTTCCATTCAATCATAATTCAAGCCCCCGGAATCCTCGCTCTACTTGATACGCCAGAAACATTCACCGTATTCTGTAGCTTCACCTAAACGTATCCTATAGGATGACACACACACACACATACACACACACACATACACACACACACATACATACATATATATATATATATATATATATATATATATATATGTGTGTGTGTGTGTGTGTGTGTGTGTGTGTGTGCGTGCGTCAGTAGTCTGGAGTCCTCATCTCAAAAAACACATAGATAAGATTGAAAATGTTCAAAGGGCCGCGTCAAGTTGGTTACCAAGCTTAAGGAATCTAAACTACGAAGAAAGTCTAGATAATCTGAATCTACGTACAGTACAGGAGAGAAGGAAAAGAGGAGATATCATTATGCTATATAAATCCATATCAGGGAAGGAGAAAATAGACATAAATGATAACATAACCAATGGAGATGCATCAGCAAGAAGACACTGCAAAAAACTGCATAAAAAAAGAGGCAATAAAGACGTAAGGAAATTTAGTTTCCCAAATACGGCTTTTTTTTTTTTTTTTTAATAACAGAGCAGAGTAAGGAAAAACAAATGAATAAAGAAAAATCCATGCACCAGGTTACTGGTTTCCTTCGTTCATAAAATATCTGTATCACTTAGCCTTGAACAGCTGTAGGTTAGTTTGGAGGGAAACAACTCTGGGGAAGCGAGTTCCAGAGAGATGCAGTTCGGGGAGTGTGAGAATTCTGATAGGCAGAAGTTCTGCAGTATGACTGAGTGAATTCCAGTCATGAGCGCTGCCAGTTGCCCATGTAGCACGATGGAATGCATGGATGGGTGGCACCATGGACGCAACTTCATCTGAGCATTTGCTATAAAATTATCTGTAAAATAACGCAAGGGAGGCAACATTCCTTCTTACTTGTAGGGGAGGTAGTTTGTTATAATTGGGTTATTAATAATTCTAATGGCTTTGTTCTGAATTTTGTCTTGTTGTTTAAATGCAACCTCTCCACATCCATTCCACAAGGGTGAGCAGTACTCAAGCTGAGAGCGCACATGACTCTTATAAATTATAGCTAACTGCTCGTCAGTGAAGAAGTTACGGACCCTGTACACTAATCCAAGTTTCTTTGAGGCGGATTTAGCAAGTGATCTGACATGAGAGGTCCAGCTGAGGGCATTGTTAAGCGAGACGCCGAGAATTTCAATACTTTTGAAATGGGAATATTTGTAGCATTGAGGGTAATATACGATTCTGGCAATACCTGTCTATTAGTAAATTGTATATATTTAGTTTTATTAGCATTAAATGAGACAAGATTATTTTGTCCCCATTCTCTGATCATGGATAAGTCTTGATTTAAAGAGATGGCTGTACTGAGTTGAGAGTTAGAGATATCAGATTTTGTAAATGGATGTCTGAGTGTGAATGAACTATGAAGTGTTGAGTCATCTGCATATGAATGGATGGGATTGTGGGTGACAGATAAGAGATCATTAATATGAACGAGGAACAGGGTTGGTGCCAGAACTGATCCCTGCGGCACACTGGTGTTAACTGAGTGAAAATTGGAATATACATCATCTACTTTTACTCTTATTTTCTGTTGCTGAGATATGAGGAAATCAAAGGAACAAAAGAGTTTAGTCCATAGCCAGGGAGTTTTGACAACAGGGAACGGTGCCACACTCTATCGAAAGCTTTAGAAATATCAGTGGAATGCACAACCGAATGAAATAATGTGTTCCAAAACAATTAATAAATTTAAGGATATGTACCCCCTGGGGGCAGGGGGGTTTCAAGAATACTCCCCCAGTATCCCTGCTTGTCGTGCGAGGTGACTAAAAGGGTTGATGGTGGGTTAGTGCCCCACCCCATAAAAAGAACTAACTAAACAAGCGCCTCAGACCAGGACGGACCATACGTTGACGACTAAGGAATGGACAAAGGACATTCTGAGGGTGGGAACATGGAATGTGAGTGGAGTGAATGATGAAGTGAAAGGGAGAGAGATTGTTCAGGTGCTTGAGGATGCAAGAGTGGATAGATCTGGATTGACTGAAACTAAATGGGAAGGTGAAAGGGTGAGAGAACGGAAATATGGTTTAGGTATATGTGCGGGAGTTAATGAGAATGAGAGGGCAAGAGAGGGAGAATGTCTGATGATAAGCAAGAAGTGGAAGGAGAATATCTGAGAGTATGGAACAGTGGGTCCAAGGATTGTATGGGTGAGGATGAAAATAGGTATACAAGCGTGGGCGATTGTATGTGTGTATGCTCCGACAGAGGACCGAGTGGTAAGAGTTAAAGATGAGTTTTAGGCGAGAGTAGAAGCATGTATGGATAAATTTGAGAGGAGCGAGAGAGTGCTTTTGATTAGAGACATGAATGGCAAAGTTGGGAATGTACGAGTGGATGGAGTGGTTGGTCAGTGGGGTGTGCCAGCTGAAGTAGATGAGAATGGTAGTGCTTTGGTGGACATCTGTGCTGGTAGGGGGTTGGCAATAGCCAACACCTACTTTCGGCACAAGATGATCCACCGGTATACATGGAGAGGAATGAGGAGGATGTATGGTGAACTTGCTGAACGAAAGGCAGTGATAGACTCCGTGTGTGTGGATGAGCGAATGAGAAGACAAGTGTTGGATGCAAGAGCGTGGAGAGGGTGGGGGAATGGAGTCTCGGACCATCACCTAGTGATGGCCAAGGTAAAGGTACAAAGAAAATGGTTGAGCAGACGAAGGGGAAGACAGGAGGAAACAGCTATGAAAAGAGTGGAGATTTTGCAAGATAGTGAGAAAGTGGCAGAGTTTAAGAGCATAGTGGAAGAAAGATTGGGAAGGTATGAGCTAGAGCAGATGGAAGGGGTGGAAGAAGTATGTAAGATATTTACGGAAGAGATAGGCGCAACGTGTGAGATGGTTTGTGGAGTGAGGAGGAGATGCAAGGGTGTGCAAGGGACAGCATGGTGGAATGATGAGGTGAAACGAGCTGTGGAACAAAAGAAGAAGGCATATAGTGAATGGTTATGAGTAGACGTAGGATAGAAGATGAGAGAGAGAAGAGAGAGATATATGTGAGCAGGAGAAGGGAGGTGAAGAGACTGGTGAAGGAGAGTAAGAAGAAAATGGATGAAGAGTTTGGGAGAAATCTGAGTGTGAAATGGAGGGAGAGTAAGAAATTGTTTTGGAAGGAGGTAAATGAAGTAAGGCAGTGTGAAAGAGGAAATAGTAAGGGTGTGAAAGATACGAATAATAGATTGTTGGTGGAGAAGAGAGAGAAATTGAGGAGATGGAAGGAGCACATTGAGGATTTGTTGAATGTAGAGAGTTGCAGCAGTGCAAGTATAAGTGATTGGGGAATGGCTGGGAGAAGAAGAGATGAGAGGAGGGAGGAAGAGATCAGTAGGGCGGAAGTAGTGGAAGCAATGAAGAAGATCAAGTTGGGAAAGGCCCGAGGAATTGATGGAGTGTGTGGTGATATGCTGAGGTATGGGGGTGGGATTGTTGTGGAGTGGATATGGAAGTTGTGTAGATTGGCTTAGGAAGAAGGAAGGGTTCCAGAGGACTGGAAATCAGGTATAATTGTTCCTTTATACAAAGGAAAAGGGGAGAGAGAAGTATGTGGTAACCATAGGGGTATTTGCCTTCTTAGTGTGACTGGTAAAATATATGGTAGAATACTCATTGATAGGGTTAGGCATATGACAGAGGAGCTAGTTGGAGAAGAGCAAGGGGGATTTAGGAAGGGAAAAGGGTGTGTAGATCAGATATTTGTTCTAAGACGTTTAGTGGAGAAATATCTAGAGAAGGGAAAGAAAGTGTATGCTGCCTTCATGGACTTGGAGAAAGCTTATGACAGAATAGATAGGCAAGGTATGTGGAAGGTATTAAGAATATATGGAGTGGAGGGAAAATTGTTGAGTGCTGTCAAGAATATGTACAGTCGTGGTCATAAAAAATCATCTATCCTCCAGTACCCCGTGTCTCAGGCTGCCTCCTTTATGCGCGGCAAGTCACAGTGGAGCAAGAGGGGCTGAAAGGGAGGGGCCAAAAAGAGAAGGGAATGTGGGTGGAGGGGTGAGTGATGGTATGCGGATGGAGTGAGGGAGGGGAGGGAAAATGAATGCGAAATGGTGGTCACATTATTTGTCTATTTTCTTTCATTCAGGACATGATATAAAGGAGTTAATATTCGTTGATAATGCTGCATTACATCTTGTATACCGACGTCAGATAACAAGCTTTAGATTGGTGGTGATATCAAGGGCTGGCTCGTGAAAGAAATATACTGACATGTCAGATCAGTTATTAGTGTGGAGCCAGATATTTGTGTTTATCTGTATATTTTGACTTCGGACGCAGAATGGAATCTGAATGGCTTGGACTTCTGTAATGCTTAATTAAGAAACGTCCTCTACCCTTACATATAATTAATTTTGGAACTAAATATCATATGCAACCTTTGATATGCCTGTGGCCAGAGTAAATATGATCATCCTCTCGGTATACACTCCCTCTATACAGTCACCATCACCACCAGATAATTGTGCATAAAAGATAAATAAATTTGATGTCAGTGCACATGGCTGGATATAATTACGATATCTATCATAAAATTTTAAAAGGAAAATATAATCCTACCCAATCTCCCAAAATATATCTATGTCAGTGTTTACCGACATTGGTAATGCCAAAGCAACAAGGACAGCCTTATTAAGTAGTCCAGTGGCCTCCTGCTGTCTTCGCGGCAGCGAGGAAACAGTTGTTGTTGATGGTTTGTTAGTTTCGTCTGAACAGCTCCCACTCGTCCGTGGTGTGCTCGAGGAGGCGGGCCTGTGTCCTCTCGTTCTCTGGTTCCCACGTGTTGACAATTTGTGCCCACACAGTCTCGATGGTTCTGCACTAATGTTTGATCTGTCATGTCAGAATATTTCTCTCACGAGCCAGCAATTGATATAATCACCTATCTAAAGCTTGTTATCAGACGCCGTTATACAAGATACAATGCAGCATTACCTACACCTTTTACCGAAGTGCTGGTCATGTGACGTTAGCGACCATGGAGAGTCATCTTCCTCTATCCTCAGCTATCCTGATAAACTCTACATTGCTGATTCTTCCTTGTAAATTGCGTCTTATACAATCCATATACTTTAATCGTTGTCTTCCCCTTGCATTTCTCCCCTCTGTTCTTCCAAGTAAACAGTCATTTTCAAGTTCTTCTATAACATGTCCCAAAAATTCCATGTCATTTCCTTATAGTCTTCATCATTTCTCTTTCCACTCCTGCCCTTCTCAGAACTTCTTCATTTGTTACTTTTTCTATGCATGATATTCGCATCATTCTTCTCAAAAACCATACCTCATCTGCTTTAAGCTCTCTCTCATTTTCTTCTTTACTGTCCATGTTTCGCACCCGTAGGCTATAATAGCATTGACCAGACAAAACATTTCAGCACTCTTATTCGTGTCCTCATATCCATGGTTATGTTAGTTAAAATTTTTCTCATTCGTCCTTTCCAAAGCTCCTTGAGCAATACCAATTCTTACAATTTTCTTCTCACTTCCTCCGTCATCTGATATAACAGCACCCAAGTATTCCAAACTTCAGTGCAGCATTATCTAACTAATATTGACTATTTTATCATGCCCTGAATGAAAAAAATAGACACATAATGTGACCACCAACCACTTCGCATTTCATTCTCTCTCCCCTACCTCCCCTCCTCCCCTCCTTTACTGCACCCTCACATTATCACTCGTCCCCCCATCCACCTTCCCTTCTCTCTCTGACCCCTCCCTCTCAGCCCCTCTTACTCCACTGTGACTTGCCGCGCTTAAAGGAGGCAGCCTGAGGCACGGGTACCGAATGATAGGTGATTATTTATGACCACAACTGTACATATAAATATATATATATATATATATATATATATATATATATATATATATATATATATATATTCCATTGGATCCCAGGGGGTGCTGGACGAGGCATGCCTCTGGGTGGGTACAGGGTGTACCGCCCTCCGCCTATCGGCTCATAGTCGCGAAGCTCATAGGTCCCTCCCTGGGGGTTCTCTATTTTATAAAGACGTGAAAAATCCCAGTTCTGTCCAATATTCCGGACACCGGGCTCCAATGCGATATATATATATATATATATATATATATATATATATATATATATATATATATATATATATATATATATATATATATATATATATATATATATCAGGGGATCCCAGCCTGGGGTAAATTACCCCAAGTGGGGTAATTTGGTCTTTTGTGAAGGGTAATGGGGGAGGTAACAAAAAAAAAAAAAATCTAAAAATCATACCAGTTATGATACTTTCAGACCTATACTAAAATTCAGAGATGACTGTTTAAAGTCATGTTTATTTGGTATCAGTGTTAATAATAAAAATAAATTACTCCTTGCAATAACCCTCTTGGTTTTAGCCTAACCTTTAATTAAGTCCTACATTCAAACTATAATCTAGGCATCAAAATGTTAAGCAGCTAAAATGCAATTGTGGAAACATAAGCAATGAGGGGTAATGAGTGAAGGGAGGTGTGGAAAATGGGGTAATGGGTAAATAAAGGTTGGGAACTCCTGATTTATATATATATATATATATATATATATATATATATGGAGCCTCTGTGGTACAGTGGTAGAGTGTGCGTTTCGTACACGAGTGAACCAGGGTTCGAACCTCGCCAAGGTAATAAACTTTGTGAGTGTTCACCCGGCCACGTACTGCATTGGCGGTCACAAGGGGTGCTGTGGTTGAATCAGTGTCTCTTACTATAAAGTATGCTTGCATCTAGACGGCTTGCGTGGGCCAATTATACTTGGTTCACAGACTACACACACATCCAAAGCCACTCCAACACTACAATTATACTTACAAGCACTTCTCGCCATACATACAATCTCTAACACACAGCCTAAGCCACTTGGTAGAAATACATTGGCTGTATCTTTCCAACTTCGGTCGGGATAGGCCGGTCCTGCAGTGGATACTCAAACAGCTGATGACGACGACGATATATATATATATATATATATATATATATATATATATATATATATATATATATATATATATATATATATATATATATATATATATATATATATATATATATAATTGCTAGTGTTCGTATATTACGATGATATTACTTTACTACTGACAAATGAGTTAATGTTAGTACATAATCTTAGGTATGAATACACAAGTTAGGCATATACATAAATGTTTAAGTGCTAATAAAATAATGCAACCTTGAAAAGCATAGTTATTTAATTCACTTAAGGAAAATGTTAGTAATGAAGTTAGGGCTAAGTAGAGTTGGCAGTGGTTGACGTAGGGTATGGCCGGTTGTTTTGCTGTCATCAGTGTTAGTTGTCACTCGCCGCATTCCTGCTGGGACTAGCAGGTGTGGAGTTGCTGTGGAGTTGTTGAGGGTCAGAAGTCGAAGGTGAGGACTGCTATTTCAGTATGCCGCGTCTGCATCAACAAACTCTTCCCTATTCTCTTGCTTTTCCTCCTTACTTTCTTCACTTTCTTCTTTCTTGTTTATTTTCTTGCAGTTAACTTGTCAAGCTTGTTACCTGTTTTAGTTGATGGTAGAGCTAAAAGATGTAGAGCTGTAAATCGTTGATACTTGATGTCGATAATTGTATTTGATCATGGAATTTTCCTGCCATTCTTTTTTCTTCTTTTAAAAGTGTTCTTTTTTGTTCATTTATGTCACGGGGTTTTTAAAGTGTATTTAGTACTAAAGGATAATATTCAGTAATACTGAGCGCAGGACAATGAATTGTCTTGTGAAAATCAAGCAATGAATACTTTATGCTGGCTTGCTTCGCCGATTGTCTAAGGACGAGAATTTATAAACTTTCTCAACAGTACACAGCAGAGACTAATTCCTCACAATTGCTGTTTGTTAGTACTGTTAGCCTCTGGAGAAAGTGACTTCACCCCTGACAATCAATAACTGATGCTATTAATGATAACAGGTTCTTGCTGATGCATTAACTCCTGGTTGCACAACGGATTTTAGTTAATACAAAAAGACTGGCCTAAGTACCAGTTATGAATAGCAAAACGTTTATGCAAGCTAGGAGCTGCAACTAGAATAAGCTTAATATGGAAAATAAAACACGAGTTTACATTACATTAAGCTCGAGAAAAAGAACTGTTAAATTTATTGATTACAAAGAAATAAATTTACGTTACATTTCAAAATGAATTCAAACTAAGGAGATCGCACTCACTCGCTCACTCAAAAACTAACTCTTAAGCCTAGGAAAATACAAAAAGAAAATACTGGTCAGAAAAGTGGACAAAGCGGATGACTGGGCATCATTACTGGAAGGACACTGCACTCGCTAAGTCTCTCGCCAATCACACTATGTGGAAATTCAGGAACGGGACAACGGCGGCACTGCTACGCTCTGGGCCCAACCTGCTTTCGTGACGCTCAAACCTTGACTGACTTCAAATCGTGGGAAGGAGACGAGTGTTATGGCCGCATTGCTAACGGCTAGAATGAGCGAAACACGCCCATAACAAATCGCTCAGCGGAAGTGCTAACGTCTCGCACAAAGACGATCATTTATGACACATTGAAAAATTGCCTGAAAAACACTCCCAACCAGGTGAATATGTAGAGGTTAAACTGAACGATAAACACTGAGATTCCACTAGAGTTCTCAGTTTCCCACCAAATGATGTCACGAGCCGACTCGTGACATTACGCCCCATCAAAAGTTGACATTATTTCTCAGGAAAAACATTTCAATATACATACATATAAATCCTACTCAATCACACAAGATTCACACTGTGGTGTGTGTGTGCTATCCTGCTACAGGAGAAAGTCACAGTCGCCAGTGAGCGAAAAAAAACTCATATTTATGTTAATAGAAGCAAGCTTGAGGGAAAAACTCCGTGACGACGGTGAAAAATCCTGTACTCAGGTCAAACTGAGTGAAAAGTTCGCTACATTTACATTAACAACTAATTGTTATGTAGCGTAATGTATGTAATACACGGTGTAGGTGTGACAGTTGTGGAGTAACTGCACCTACGTATAAAATCATGTAATACAAATTTATAGTAAATAATGACGACGAGGCAGAAGAGAAGGGGCAGCAGCATGCAACAGGGACGACCAGTTGCTCTGCATGGCAATGCTGCACCCACCAGCTGCACCTGCGAAGGAATCAAGGTGGAGCATCAAAAGTGTCATTTCTCTCTCTCTGCCTAGCAATCAGTACTTATGTCATTATTAACCAGGAAACGTAATTCTTGAATTCACAATTTTTTTAGAACCCTTATAGTTTACTGGTTAACGCTTATTAACTAGGAAACGTGCCATTTCTTGAACTGCTCAAATCTCTTAGAACGGGCAGTTTACTAGTTAACCTAACTTCATTAACCAGGAAAAGTCTCAGTTCTTGAATTGCTCTAATCTCTTAGAACGGGCAGTTTACTGGTTAACCTAACACTGCACTTATGACTAATAACAGGAAGCTGAGAATCCCTACGCAATCTCAGGCAGGTCACATTTTAACACCCACTGTGGGTGTGAACACTCATGTGGATATTGTGCATTCTCCGGGAATCCTCAGAGAGGCCCACAGCTCGAGACGTTCCACAAGGTAATTCATACACAGCCTCGGACTGTCTCTGCAGAGTTCTTAAACTTACCCCTTTAACCAACGGTACAGAGGTATGTACAGGCCCTGGACATACTATGTCCTGTGGGGCCAACAGGTGAGACGTCAGGTCTACGCTTTTAACTGGGAACCAGGCTGGTCCTTGGATTACTCAAATCTCTGAGAACGCCTATCTTATGGAACCCAGCATACAACAGTTGCCCGTATTAGTCATCAGTTAGTAGGCGAGACATTGGGTCTACACCCACATTACCACTGCCCTGTCTCTCAACTGACTCAGAGATTAGGGGTGCGGTTTCAAACGGCACAGGAAGGACATGTCCCTTATTAGTGGTACGTGGACACACACTGCAGGAACGCACAAAACTATCTATGTCTCGTCCCATCCCTGGCCAGAAAAAGTCAGCTCGGATACGGCCCTGGGTCTTCCTTTTGCCCATGTGACCTCCTGAGGCTGAACAATGACCCCATTCTAACATTGCTTAGCGGTACTTGGCGGGAACGACAAACTGCAGTCGAACCTCACCCTCGGGTGTTCGTGACTCACGGTAGAGCCGTCCTTGTTTGCGAAGGAACTTGGCTTGACTTCCCTGTGAATACTTTATCACTCTACCCTTTTGTTTCTTTCGCACGGCAGCAAGTGTCAGGTCAGAATGTTGTTCTTGGACAACAACTTGGCTACACATCAAATCTTGCGGCGATTCAATGGTCACCGGGGTGACAGAGTCTGGAGCCTCAACCATGGCTCATGTTACTGTAGCCGAAGTCTGAGTAGCATCATCTTTGGTGCAACAATCCTTGGCACCAGGAATATTGCCTATGATTAGGTCAAATGAAGGTTCTGGCATGACAACTGCGAGTGTCGTACCAGTGTAAAATGGAGATGCCACCTGGATACATGCCTCAGGGAACAATCTCACTGATCCATCAATAAGGTTAGCTTGGATCTGTCGACCCATGTACTGCTCAGGCCGGATTAGACCCTGCTTGACAGAGCAACCTGAGGAACCACTGTCTCTCAGGACCTTCACAGGAATGGCTCCCACAAACCCTGGCTGAACAAGGAAGGTACTGTCACCTGTGGGAGGGCCTGTGGAGGAAGCAGCTAGCCACTGATTAGTCTGCTGTATAAATGACGCAGCAAACATGGTGCCCTGAGAACTAGAAACTTGAGGGGTCATACTCACTGCCTGGGGAGATGGAGCATTGGCCATCTGCGGAGGGGGGTTCATTGTCGCTGTGGGACTAGAGAACTGCGGGGGAGTACCCATACTGCGAGGTACAACACTGCCGTGCTGCTGCTGAGGAATGAAGGCTGCGTTCGCCTCCTGCCTCCGATACACTGGGGCTGGTGCTGACGGTCGATTGCGTGGCTGATACTGCTGCTGGTTAGGGTACTTGTACCTCTTCCACTCAGGCTTCAGAGTGTTTTGCCCCTGGTCCTTCCACTGCGGTTTTGGACCTTGGCCATTATTCTGAAAATGGCCTTGTTGCTGGGGTTCAGTCTGAGACAGTTTCCCAGATTTATCAGTTTTCCTGTTCCAGGTATACTGCTTACGAGTTTGATACCCGTATGCAGTAAAGAATGGGTCAGACTTCTTCACCATTTGGCTGGCATCTCTTACCTGGCAGATCTTAAGTTGAGCCATAAGTTCAGTAGGCCACGACTTTTCTAGCTGTGTGTGCAGCATAAGGTCAATTATCCCCTCACGCGTGGAAGGAGTTCATCTTTCTCCATCCACTCATCTAAGTAAGCAGTAAGCCAGTCATGAAACTGAACGGCAGTCTCTTTATCCTGTAAACGCGCCCTCATGAACTGACTCTTGGCGTCGTCAACTGTGAGACCGTATGCTTTGATGAGTGCGGCCTTCATCATCTCATACGTGAGATTGTCTCCACGAATTCTGTAGAGAATATCGAGGGCAGGGCCCTCAAACAGGCTAAGAAACTGAAGCCACTTAGCTGCATCATCCAGCTGGTACAGTTGAGCCATGTCTTCAAAACGAGCTATGTATGGCTCGATTCGCTCGCCATCTTTGTATGGGGGAAGCTTGATGTGTGGGGTCGCCATAACATGTGCAGGCAGAGCGCTCGTGGAGCTTGGACCAGCTGCACCAGATGTGTCTGAAGCCAAGGAATCTCGCTTGAGCTTCAGCACTTTAAATTCATGTTTTTCGCGTGCCTCTCGCTCGGCACGTTCGTGTTCTCATTCTCTCTCGCGTTGGTGTAACTCGTATTGACGTTCTCTCTCTCGTTCCTCACGCTGTTCTCGCTCATTTTCTAACTCGAGTTCACGTTGTTTTCGCTCGTGTTCACGTTCTCTCTCACGTTCCTCGCATTGTTTTTGCTCGTGTTCACGTTCTCTTTCGCGTTCTTCACGCTGAATTCGACGCTCTTCTTGAGCATCATTCTCGCGTTGCTGTTGGTAATTAAACTGAGAGAGGACAAAGTCCTTAATTTCAGTTGTGTCCGTAAGACCCATATCTTTGGCTTCCTGTACATAGACGCAGGTGGACATGATGCTAACTCAATCTAATAAACTAGCGACTCAGTACTGACTGCGATTTTTGCAAAGGAAGATGCCAATAATCAAGAATAATGAATATAGGCACAGGTTAGTGGTGACCAGTTTTATCTAATTAAACTGGTAAAGAAAGAAAATTAAACAAACAACTGACTGTGAAAACTATTATGTAAGTTAATAAAAATGAATCAATAATCACCAGTAAGGTAGTGCCTATAGACTTTAATGATAAATACCTAAGTATGAGTGAGTGAGTATTATCTCGCGAACAGCTTTAGAGCTAGGAGTTAATATCCTGGCGAGGTCACCAACTGTCATGGGTTTTTTAAAGTGTATTCAATATTAAAGGATAATATTCAATAATACTGAGCGCAGGACAATGAATTGTCTTGTGAAAATCACGGGGTTTTTAAGATTATACAATATTAAAGGATAATTTTGAATAATACTTATAACAGGGACAATGAATTGTCTTGCTAATAATCAATATATATATATATATATATATATATATATATATATATATATATATATATTTTGCCAGACGCCTCAATCCCGTTTCGGGTGTATATATATATATATATATATATATATATATATATATATATATATATATATATATATATATATATATATATATATATATATATATATATATATATATATATATATATATATATATGGTTCTACTAGAATTAAATGAAATAATGTTATTTTCTCCTCATTCACTATCTTAGGTAAATATTGATTTATGGGGATTGCTGTACTGAGTTTTGGGTTACAGATACTGAACTTTGTGAATGGGTGTTTAAGCGTGAATGAACTGTGAAGTATTGAGTCATCTGCATATAAATGGATGGTATTATGAGTGACAGATAAGAGATCCTTAATATAAATTAGGAATTGGGTTGGAGCCAGAACTGATCCTGGCATTAATGAAGTGGAAACTGGATTATATATTATCCATTTTAACCCTTATCTTTCTCTCATTGAGATATGAGAAAATTAGAGGAATAAGAGATGTTAGATCATAGCAAGAGAGTTTGGATAGCAGGACACGGTGCCACACTCTGTCAAAAGCTTTAGAAATATCAAGGGCCATGACATGGGTTTCTCCACGTTAGTCAATTGACTGATGAATTGTATGATTAGGGAGCTTGAATATATTAAATAATGGATCTTTCATGACAAAAAACGCTTCATCTATCACTAATTATTATTTTTTTAATAAAGAAGTTTAACTATGTATTTATTAATTACAATTTCAAATGCTACACCAAGAGAAGACGTGATAGCAACTGGTCTGTAATCAGAGGGGTCAGATGAACTTCCTTTCTTCGGGATTGGTGGATATTGGCATCTTTCCAAGAATTGGGGAATGAAGAAGGACGTATGCATGGTCTGAATAATTTAGCTAGAACAGGAGCAAGGTGAAAGGAACATTTTTTCAAAGTATTTGGAGGAATTCCATCTGGCCTTGGAGCTTTGTTAGTTGGTAAATTGTCTAGGATGGATTTTGCATAGCTAGTGTGTATCTTAAACCCCTGACAATGGGTTTCCTGCACCTTATCCCCTTCCCACAACTGGGCTTATTTTTGTAATATGAATTTTCCAAAAATAAAATTATTTCTTTCTTACAGATCAACCACAAGTGATACAAACACATAAAAAAATGTATGTACTAATGAAAGGAACACTTTTTCCAAGCATTTGGAGGAATTCCATCTGGCCTTGGAGCTTTGTTAGTTGGGAAATTGTTTAGGATGGATTTTCCAAAAATGTATATATAATTTTTCCTACAAATCAACCACAAATGATACAAACACAGAAAAAATGTATGTACTAACCCTCTGGTTCTCTTGTAGAGGTCGTGGTGTCAACTGGCTGGTCTCTCTCTCTCTCTCTCTCTCTCTCTCTCTCTCTCTCTGTATATATATATATATATATATATATATATATATATATATATATATATATATATATATAGCTAGGCTGCTTCCCCCAAGGAAAGGGAGGTTGCCGAGACAGGACGACACACTCCCAACATCCACTCAAACATCTTAGCCCCAAAGGGGAGAAGGGACAGATGCTCACTGCACCACAACGCACAAGGGTCAACTGCGCAGTGCAATCAGTGACATCCGCGCCAGGGCCCGACAGCAGAGCTGGTTTACCCCTGCCACATCATAATAGACCCATCCCCCTACCCACATCTGACCTGAGCAGCTGATCAAACAAATGCAAGAGAATATCCCCTCAGGGCTGCATCATCATTTATTCATTCACAATTTCTCTCCATTCATTTCTGTCATGCACAGCCACTCTTCCTTGCTCAACAGACATCCCTCTTGCATCCAACGCTCTCTTCACACTGTCCATCCATCCTATTCGTGGTCTTCCTCTCAGCCTTACACCTCTCACATCAGATCTAGTTGTCTTTTTCACCAATCGCTTATTATCCATTCTCTCCATATGCCCAAATCATCACAATACCCTTTGGTCAACTCGATCAGCCATCTCCCGAACAACTCCAGTTCCCCTTCACATTTCATCATTTCTCACTCTATCCATACGTGTCACTCCCTACATACTCCTCAGACACCTTATCTCCATTATATTCAAACTTTTCCTCTCTGCTACACCCATATTCCACGTTTCAGCCCCATATAACGCAGTCAGTACCACAAACCCTCATACACCCTCCTCTTAACATCCATCCTAAGTGAACATCTAAACACTTTCTTCATTCCTCCCAGCACCTTTCCTACTTCATTCATTCTAAACATCACTTCTGCATCTATTCTTCCATCCACAGCAACATGTGACCCTAAATACTTAAAACACTGTAACTCCGCAAGCAATTCACCATTCAAAACTATATTCATCCTCCTACCATCTACCAACCTCGTACACTTCATCACTTTACTCTTATTCTCATTTACTTTCAATTTCCTCCTTTCACACACCCTTCCAAACTCCTGTACCAACTGTCTCAATCTCTCCTCCGAATCAGCCACCAGTGCAGTATCATCTGCAAACAGCAGCTGCTTCAGATTCCACTCTCTACCAACAACATTCACCAGACTCAGACCTCCACCTAACACTCTTACATTCATCTACCTTACAACACTATCCATATAAATATTAAACAACCAAGGCGACATCACACATCCCTGCCGTAGGCCCACTTGCACGGGAAACCAATCACTCACAGTATTTCCCACTCTTACACTTGCCCTACTATTTACATAAAAACTTTTCACTCCCTTTAGTAACCTACCATCAAGTCCATACAGTCTTAAAATGGTCCACAAATCCTCCCTATCAGTTTTATCACACGCTTGCTCTAAATCCATGAACGCCCAAAACACGTCCTTACCTTTAGCTAAATACTTTTCACGCACCTGTCTCACAGCAAACACCTGATCCACGCATCCCCTCCCTCTCCTAAAGCCACCTTGCTCATCACCAATCACTCCCTCCGTAACCTCTCTAACTCTCTAAATTAACACTCTACCATACACCTTACCTACCACACTCAACACACTTATACCCCTAAAGCTAGTACATTCATACTTATCATTCTTAGCTTTATACAATGGGGCCACACAAGCACTTCCTCAGTCAATTAGCACCATACCTTTCACAAAACACACATTCAACAATCTTACTAGCCAGTCAACAATAGTCACTTCATCACCTTTCAGACATTCTACATCACACCCATCCATACCTGCGGCTTTCCCTGTTTTCATCTCCTTTACTGTTTCCTGCACTTCCTCCTTCGTGATGACAGAATCATTCAACTCTCCCAATACATTTATTCCTTGTACCCTTCCATCCACTCAGCCTTCCTTTCCTCCTCTACATTTAACAATCTTTCAAAATACTCTGCCCATCTCTTCCTTACTGCATCCATCTCAATTAACATCCTTCCATCCTCTGCTGTTACTCGCTCTTCCTTTCCAGACTCTCCCTTTCGCACCCTTTTCACCTCCTTCCAAGACATTTTCATTCAGTCAACCGCCTACCCCACCTTTCATCTGCTGTCCCTTTAGCATCACGCACAGCCCTTCTCGCCCTATTCGTCTTTTCCTTATACCTCTCATATGACACCTTATCCTACCTCCGCAGCCACACTTCATATGCACGTCTCTTCTCAGCCACAGCCATACTTACTTCCTTGCACCACCATTCACTTCCTTTTGTTACACCACCACCCACTCATCTCACACACACCCGTTCCGCATGCCCCACCACAGTACTCTTAAACAACTGCCATTCCTCCTCCACACTGTCATTTTCCTGATCTTTCACTGCGTTCCACTCATCTTTCAATTTCTCCTGATACTCTATCATATTCTCTTCCTTATCCACCTCACTCACTTTCAAATCCTCCCTGCCACACCTAACTCTCCTAGCTGTCACCCATTTCTTACCTACTCTTAACTTTCCCTCCACCAGCTAGTGGTCAGACGTACCTCCACCCTCCCCTCACAGAACTCTCACATTTAACAATCTTCCTATTACATTCCTGGACACAACCGCATAGTCCATCAATGCTCTATCAACGACTCTTCGACCCTCCTGTCTCATCCATGTATACTTATATCTTTCTTCTCAAACAAGGTATTTCGAATCACCATCTCTCGCTCAGTGCACATCCTTATCATTCGTTCCCCATTTTCATTTCTTCCAGGCACACCATACGTACCTAGTACACCTTCAACTGCTACATCTCCCACTCTAGTATTCAGATCTCCCATCATTACCACTTTCACATTCGCCGCAAAACTCTGCAGACACTCAAAATCATTCCAGAAAGACTCCCTCTCCTGTTCATCCCTTTCAGTACCAGACCCATAAGCACTGACAAATACCCACAACTCACATTCAAATTTCGCTTTCACCAACATCAGTCTTGATGGAACCTCCTTCCATTCAAACACACTGTCACGAATTCTCGCGAGCGTATTTATTTATTTGTGACATAGTACCTAAGTGGGAAAACCACGAACTCAACTGGAATTCCCACTGGGCATCACTCAGTTCAACCGTCCTTGTATTCACTCCGATCGGATGGTTTTCAAAACATTTTTCACTGTTTCAGAAGTGATCATTCTTATGCACGACATTAGTGCCTTCACTGAGTGATTTATTGTGAGCGTATATCGCTCAATTTCTTTCCGTTGACCGTTGAAGTTCGAACACTGCCATCCCTCGCCCTCCTTCATACTTTGAAGTTAGTCAGCTTTGAGTCGTCGCGAGAGTAGGATTGTTTGTGCCCAGCATAAGGCAGCACCGCCGTTGTACAGCGACTTCCTGAATCTCCACCTAGCCGGTGAATTGGCGAAGAGGGTTTAGTGAATTGCAGCATCTGATGTCTTGCACAGGTTCCCAGTTCTTTTAGCTCAGCTCCCCTCCACTTACCGGTATTTCTTTTCATCTTTTTCTAGGTTTAAGTGTTTAGCTTTAGAATGAGCGAATGAGTGTATTCTTGTTATTTTGAATTCATTTTTGAGACTCATGTAACGTAAATTTATTTCATTGTAATTAATAAATTTACAGTTCTTTTCCTTGACCTTAATGTAGTTAAATTCGTGTTTTATATCCCCAAAATAAGCTTATTTTAGTTGCCGCTCCTAGTTTGCACAAAGGCTTTGCATTATTCATAACTGGTACTTCGGCCAGTTCTTTTGTATCAAGTTTAAATCCGTTGTGCCAGCCAGGAGTTAATGCACCGGCAAGAACCTGTTTATTATTATTAGCATTAGTTATTGACTGTCAGGGGTGGAGTCACTTTCTCGAGAGGCTAACAGTACTACAAACAGCACTCGTGAGTAATTAGTCTCTGGTGTGTACTGTTGAGAAAGTTTATAAATTCTAGTCCTTAAAGATTCGGCGAAGTATGCCGGCATAAAGTAAAACTTACTGCTTGATTTTCACAAGTCAATTCCTTGTCTCTATTTTCAAGCAATATCTAAGCATTCTTAATTCATAAATTCAAATCCCCCGTGACACACACACTGCTTTACTTCCGGACTCACTAACAAGGCCACACCTTCTCTTGTCCTTCCTCTATCAACACCTGACAAATCCATTCACACGTCCAAACTTACACTCACCTTTCCTTCTCATCTTCTTTTCACTCAAAGCTAACACATCCAATTTTCTTCTCACAAACATTCTCCCAATCTCCTCCCTTTTAGCCTCAATCGTACTATATCCACACACATTCATAGACCCAATCTTCAGGGTACGGGGATAACTCAATCCCCCATCCCTTTCTCTGGCCTGTCTCTTTTTAAGAATTAAAAAACAGAGGAGGGGGTCCCTAGTCCCCTCACCCAGCCCCTTTCAGTCGCTTCTTAAGACACGCAGGGAATACGGTGGCAGTATTCTTTCTAACACAACCTGTCCGCAGAGCAGTAGTACCACACCATAGTGCAGCCACATTGTCCCCCCCGCCACAGGGCAGTATATATATATATATATATATATATATATATATATATATATATATATACCTTGGATTTATTCTTGACAAATAATCCAGATCAATACAGGATAGAGGTACTGTCACCACTTGGATCCTCTGACCACAATCTCATCAAAGCCTCATTAGTTAACCCTCCTACACCTCCCCATTCTGACGCCTGTCAGGGTGACCCGATGGCACTTTGACAGGGCAGACTGGGATGGATTTAGAAATTATCTTGCTTATGTTCCATGGCAGTCTTTCTTCTCTAGTGATCCCAATTCTACCCAGTCCCACATTTGCGACTTAATACTAGCTGGTATGGATTTATTCATACCAAGTCAACAATTCACTAAAAAATCAAACTCTCCAAAATGGTTTGATGGCAATTGTGCCAGAGCAACAGCTCAAAAGTCATTAGCTTATAACTCTCACTTAAAATCGAAAACATCTGAATCACTCTCCCAATTTAAAGTTGCTAGAAATCATGCAAAAGCTGTATTAAATCTATCTAAAAAAAAACTTTCTTCAAAAGCAAGCATCAAAACTACTTAACAACCCTAATGACAGTAGAATATTCTGGTCAACTCTTAATTCTTTCAATAATAACTTTAACAAGTCATCTTCCATTCCCCCACTAAAATCTTCAGATGGCAATATTACAAATGACCCACGTGGGAAAGCAGATATCTTTGCTAGTACCTTTGCCAGAAACTCTACTATAGATGACACCAGCCAGAATGTCTCAGTACTGGAACTTGATTCTCCCGAAATTGCCCCACTTAAAATTCAGACAAAATACGTAAAATCCATCCTAGACAATTTACCTACCAACAAAACTCCAGGCCCAGATGGAATTCAGCCAATTGTTTTGAAAAAGTGTTCCCCTGAACTTGCCTCTGTCCTAGCTAAATTATTGAGACTATGCATACGTACTTCTTTATTCCCAAATTCATGGAAAGAAGCCAATATCCATCCAGTTCCGAAGAAAGGAAGTTCGTCTGACCCCTCCAATTACAGACCAATAGCTGTCACATCTTCTCTTGGTAAGGTATTTGAAACTTTAATTAATAAGCATATTGTTAAACATCTTGAATCCAACAACTTAATTAGTGATAGACAATACGGTTTTCGCCACGAAAGATCCACCATTGACATACTTAATCTCTAAACTCATACCATCCATCAATCAATTGATCTTTTTGGAGAAACTCATGCAGTAGCTCTTGATATCTCTAAAGCTTTCGACAGAGTATGGCACCGTTCCCTGCTGTCCAAACTCCCTTGCTATGGACTAACGTCTTGTGTTCCTTTGATTTCTTCTTATCTTAGTGACAGGAAAATAAGAGTAAAAGTAGATGATGTATATTCGAATTTCCACTCAGTTAACGCCGGCGTGCCGCAGGGATCAGTTCTGGCGCCAACCCTATTTCTGGTTCATATTAATGATCTCTTATCTGTCACTCACAATCCCATTCACTCATATGCAAATGACTCAACACTACATAGTTCATTCACACTCAGACATCCATTTACAAAGTCTAATATCTCTACCTCTCAGCTCAGTACTGCCATCTCCATAAATCAAGATCTTTCTACAATCAGTGAATGGGGACAAAACAACCTTGTCTCTTTTATTGCCAGTAAAACTAAATATATACAGTTTACTAATAGACAGATATTGCCAGATTCGTATATTACCTTCAATGCTACTAATATTCCCATCTCCAAAAGTATTGAAATTCTTGGTGTCTCACTTAACAGTGCCCTCAGCTGGACCTCTCATGTCAGATCACTTGCTAAAACCTCCTCAAAGAAACTTGGATTATTGTACTGAGTCCGTAATTTCTTCGCCGATGAGCAGTTAGCTATAATTTGTAAGAGTCATGTGCTCTCTCAGCTTGAATATTGCTCACCCTTGTGGAATGGTTGTGGAGAGGTTGCATTAAGACAACTAGACAAAATTCAGAGTAAAGCTGTTAGAATCATTAACACTCCTGTCATTACATATAAACTACCTCCCCTGCAAGTAAGAAGGAATGTTGCCTCCTTTGCATTATTTTACAGATATTTTTTGGGAAATGCTCAGACGAAGTTGCGTCCATGGTGCCACCTCTCCATGCCTTCCCTCGTGCTACACGGTCATCTGGTAGCGCTCATGACTGGAATGTCACTCAACCATATTGCAGAACTTCTGCCTATCAGAATTCTTTCATTCCCCGAACTGCATCTCTCTGGAACTCACTTCCACAGAGTTGTTTTCCTCTAAAATTCAACCCACAACTGTTCAAGTCTAACTGTTATAGATATTTTATGAACAGAGGACACCAGTAATATGGTGTATGGATTATTTTTTTTTACTCATTTGTTTTTCCTTCCTCCATTCTGTTATTTATCTAACTATGTATCTATTGCCAGACGCCTCAATCCCGTTTGGGGTGGCCACAAACAAATCGCCTCCAAGTCGCCCTGTCCCCCGCCATTTCACTCCCCTGCTCCCAACTCACACCCCCCTCTCTCATATACCTCTCCACCCCATCTCTCCATCTCATCCTCAGCCTCCCCCTCCCTCTTTCCCCCTCCACCTCACTCATATACACTCTCTTCGTCAGTCTTTCACCCTCCATCCTCTCCACATGGCCAAACCACCTCAGTGTGTTCCTCATAACGCTTCCTATCACATCCACATCAACACCACAACGCTCCTTTATATCCTCATTCGTCAGCCTGTCTCTCCATGTGACTCCACAGGCTCCTCTTAAATAACTCATGTTATTTATAAAATATATATATATATATATATATATATATATATATATATACCTAGGCTGCTTCCCCCAAGGAAAGAGAGGTAGCCGAGACAGGACGACACACTCCCCATTTACTCATCCATTCAAACACATTCATTCGTATCTTAGCCCCAAAGGGGAGAACGGACAGATCCTCACCCCACCACACCGCACAAGGGTCAACTGCGCAATGCAATCAGTGACATCCGCAGCAGGGCCCGACTGCAGAGCTGGTTTACCCCTGCCACATCATGACAGACCCATCCCCTTACCCACACCTGACCTGACTAGCTGATCAGACCAAAATGCGGGAGAATATCCCCTCAGGGCTGTGTCATCATTTATTCATTCACAATTTCTCTCCCTTTATTTCTGTCACGCACAACCACTCTTGCTTGCTCAACAGACATCCCTCTCGCATCCAGTGCTCTCTTCACACTGTCCATCCATCCTATTCGTGGTCTTTCTCTCAGCCTTACACCTCTCACATCAGATCTAGTTATCTTTTTCACCAATCGCTCATTATCCATTCTCTCCATATGCCCAAACCATCGCAACACACTCTGCTCAACTCTACCAGCCATCTCCTGAACAACTCCAGTTCTCCTTCGCACTTCATCATTTCGCACTCGATCCATACGTGTCACTCCACGCATACTCCTCAGACACCTCATCTCCATTACATTTAAAGTTTTCCTCTCTGCTATACCCATATTCCATGTTTCAGCCCCATATAACGCAGTCGGTACCACAACACCCTCATACAGACTTCTCTTTACATCCACTCTAAGCGAACGACATCTAAACACTTTTTTCATTCCTCCCAGCACCTTTCCTACTTCTTTTATTCTAAACTTCATTCTGCATCTATTCTTCCATCCATAGCAACATGTGACCCTAAATATTTAAAACACTCTACCTCCTCAAGCAACTCGCCATTCAAAACTATATTCATCCCCCTACCATCTACCAACCTCGTACACCACAACACTTTACTCTTATTCTCATTTACTTTCAATTTCCTCCTTTCACACACCCTTCCAAACTCCTGTACCAACTGTCTCAATCTCTCCTCTGAATCAGCCACCAGTGCAGTATTATCTGCAAACAGCAGCTGCTTCAGATTCCACTCTCTACCATCAACATTCACCAGACTCGGACCTCCACCTAAAACTCTTGCATTCACTTCCCTTACAACACCATCCATATAAATATTAAACAACCAAGGCGACATCACACATCCCTGTCGTAGCCCCACTCTCACGGGAAACCAATCACTCACAGCATTTCCCACTCTTACACACGCTCTACTATTTACATAAAAACTTTTCACCCCTTTTAGTAACCTACCATCAAGTCCATTCAATCTTAAAACAGTCCACAAAGCCTCTCTATCAATTCTATCATACGCTTTCTCTAAATCCATGAATGCCCAAAACACATCCTTGCCTTTCGCTAAATACTTTTCACACACTGGTCTCACAGCAAACACCTGATCCACGCATCCCCTCCCTTTCCTAAAGCCACACTGCTCATCACCAATCACTCCCTCTGTACCCTCTCTAACTCTCATAATTAACACTCTACCATAAACCTTACCTACAACACTCAACAGACTTATACCCCTAAAGCCTTTATACAACGGGACCACACAAGCACTTACCCAGTTAATTGGCACCATACCTTTCACAAACCACACATTCAACAATCTTACTAACCAGTCAGCAATAGTCACTCCACCACCCTTCAGGCATTCCACAGCACACTCATCCATACCCGAAGCTTTCCCTGTGTTCATCTCCTTTACTGCCTTCTCCACTTCCTCCTTCATGATCAAAGAATCATTCAACTCTCCCAAAATATTTATTCCTTGCACCCTTCCATCTGCCACAATCTCAGCCACCCTTTCCTCCTCTACATTTAACAATCTTTCAAAATACTCTACCCATCTCTTCCTTACTGCTTCCATCTCAGTTAACATCCTTCCATCCTCTGCTTTTACTCGTTCTTCCTTCCCAGACTCTCCCTTTCGCACCCTTTTCACCTCCTTCCAAAACATTTTCTTATTCTGTTGAAAATTCTCCATTAGCCGCCTACCCCACCTCTCATCTGCTGCCACTTTAGCATCACGCACAGTCCTTCTCGCCCTATTCGTCTTTTCCTTATACCTTTCATATGACATCTCATCCTTCCTCTGCAGCCACACTTCATATGCACGTCTCTTCTCAGCCACAGCCATACGTACTTCCTTGCACCACCATTCACTTCCTTTTCTAACACCACCACCGACACGTCTCACACCACACACCTCTTCTGCATGCCCCACCACAGGACTCTTAAACTGCCATTCCTCCTCCACACTGCCATTTTCCTGATCTTTCACGCATTCCACTCATCTTTCAATTTCTCCTGATACTCTATCTCTTCTCTCTTTTATCCAACTCACTCACTTTCAAAACCTCCCTGTCACACCTAACCCTCCTAGCTCTGACCCATCTTTTACCTACTCTTAACTTTCCCTCCACCAGGTAGTGGTCAGACATACCTCCACCCTCCCCTCTCAGAACTCTCACATCCAACAATCTTCCTATTACATTCCTAGACACAACCACATAGTCCATCAAAGCTCTATCAACAACCCTTCCACCCTCCTGTCTCACCCATGTATACATATAAATATCTTTCTTCTCAAACAGCGTATTTCCAATCACCATCTGTCGCTCAACACACACCCCTATCATTCGTTCCCCATTTTCATTTCTTCCAGGCACACCATGCATACCAAGTACACCTTGAACTGCTACATTTTCCACTCTAGCATTCAGATCTCCCATCATTACCACATTCACATTAGCTCCAAACTCTGCAGACACTCATCAACATCATTCCAGAAAGACTCCCTCTCGTCTTCATCCCTTTCACTACCAGGCCCATATACACTCACAAACACCTACAACTCCCGTTCAAATTTCGTTTTCACCCACATCAGTCTCGATGACACCTCCTTCCATTCAATCACACATTGCTGTGTATATATATATATATATATATATATATATATATATATATATATATATATATATATATATATATATATATATATTAGTAGATATAGACCAGCCAGTTGACACCACGACCTCTACAAGAGAACCAGAGGGTTAGTACATACATTTTTTCTGTGTTTGTATCATTTGTGGTTGATTTGTAGGAAAAATTATATATACATTTTTGGAAAATCCATCCTAAACAATTTACCAACTAACAAAGCTCCAAGGCCCGATGGAATTCCTCCAAATACTTTGAAAAAATGTTCCTTTCACCTTGCTCCTGTTCTAGCTAAATTATTCAGACCATGCATGTCCTTCTTCATTCTCCAATTCTTGAAAAGATGCCAATATCCACCAATCTCGAAGAATGGAAGTTCATCTGACCCCTCTGATCACAGATCAATTGCTATCATGTCTTCTCATGGTGAAGCGTTTGAAATTGTAATTATTAAGTACCTAGTTAAACTTCTTTAATAAAAAAAACTTAATTAGTGATAGATGATGTGGTTTTTGTCATGAAAGATCCACTATTGATATATTCAATCTCCCGAATCATACAATTCATCAGTCAATTGACGAACGTGGAGAAACCCATGCCATGCCCCTTGATATTTCTAAAGCTTTTGAGAGAGTGTGGCACCGTGTCCTGCTATCCAAACTCTCTTGCTATAATCTAACATCTCTTGTTCCTCTAATATTCTCATATCTCAATGAAAGAAAGATAAGGGTTAAAATGGATAATATATAATCCAGTTTCCACTTGATTAATGCCAGGATCAGTTCTGGCTCCAACCCTGTTCCTTATTTTTATTAAGGCTCTCTTATCTGTCACCGATAATACCATACATTTATATGCAGATGACTCAATACTTCACAGTTCATTTAAGCTTAAACACCCATTCACAGAGTTCAGTATCTCTAACTCAAAACTCAGTACAGCAATCCCCATAAATCAATATTTATCAAAGATAGTGAATGAGGAGAAAATAACATTATTTCATTTAATGCTAGTAAAACATATACATACTGTAATGATTACTTTCGGCGTGACGTGTTTGTCGTCGGTGGCGTAGTGTGGGGTGCCAGCGCCTGGGGCAAGGAAAGTATTGCGCCCCCTATTCCGTGGACCGTTAGCGCTCCTGAGTCCCTTCCCTCAAGCAGATATATTTTAAGAGAATAGTTCGTTGTTTAACCATTTCTTCACTTTCGTAAATGTTTAAATAATTAAAAAATCGAATATATATATATATATATATATATATATATATATCTCTCTCTCTCTCTCTCTCTCTCTCTCTCTCTCTCTCTCTCTCTCTCTCTCTCTCTCTATATATATATATATATATATATATATATATATATATATATATATATATATATATATTGCATAGCTGAAACAGAAGAACGAATAAGAAATTACTACTGCATCAGCAAAACAATTATCACAGCAAAAAAAAAGAAGGAAAAAACCTAACCTGTCGACACACCAGAACAACAAAATTCACCAAACGATCGAACTTTTATCGGCACACGCACAGACTGGCTACAGCCAGGGTTACCCCTGGGAAAGTGGGAAAGTACAATAATCCAATTATTGCTAACCTAAAATCTCCAAGATCGTATGAAAAAAAAAAGATTTACATAACAATTTTTATATACACCTATAAATAGAAGTATAGCTCCTTCAGTTCATCTTTTGCCTTTTATGCAACAGAATTACTGTACATAAACCTCTGGGTTTTCCTCTCTGCTGCTGGAACTTCGGTCTCATCGGCATGATATGTTGCCTTCTGTGTGCTGCAACACTTATCTCCATAACGCTGGTCAATATTGTCACTTTTCATGTCAATGATGAGTTCTTTTGATGGTTTCCATTCAGAGCACGGTACTTGTCAAGCGATGGCTTGTTTTGCAAACAACCGATTGACTGTTGTGTTGGACAACAATCTGTTCGTGGTCATGGTTTTTAGCATAGTCATTTGTGAGAACAATGAACTAACAAGAAGAATGTGGTAGAACTAAAAGATCACACATTATTCTTGAAATTTAGATTTTGATTGATTATTCCCATCAGTAATTCCAAGCATTTAATGCCTGAAATATGTTGCTGATTGATTGAGATCCTGAAGAGTTGATCTGAAATGCAACAGATCTTGCCACTGTTCCCGTAGAAAATCAAGTTCTTTCTCCTTTACGAGAGTAGGGAAGTGTACCACCAAATTTGCAATTGCTTTTGTTCTTCTGGGAGATACAGCTACTTAGGAATAAAAAATATTGAGTAATGCCAGCACATTTTCTTCATCAAAAGGAAAGCTCGTTTGCATCTGTACACACAGTTCACATGGTGCATACACGTAATTATAGACGAACATATGATACTAATCATTAAAGTTAGAATATATTTTCCAGGTTTAATATGTTTATTTATTTGGACTTAAAAAAAAAAAAAAGTTCTAGGAGACTTTCAGAATTAATCTCCAAGAACCCAATGTAGGGGTAAAAAAAACAAGATCTTGTATTTTAAAAAAATATATGTTTTTCTTTGTGTTGATGTTGCAACACTAAATTGGCGGGAACATTACTTGGCGATGGCATTTCGAGATTTCGACAGATCTTAATCAATCGATCGGATTTTCACAACATGCACAAATAACGGAGGCCACAGCATGTTTCATAAATACAACGTGTAACACAAGTTTCTGCAAATATTTGTAGAGGTGAAAGAATATGTCAATCTGAGTAGAAAATCTTGTATACACATATGCACTGTAATGATTACTTTCGGCGTGAGGTGTATTTTAAAAATTATGCACCGTAATGACGTGTCAGTATCACACATCACAGAGACAAGACGGGTAGGGGAGGAGGAGCTAGGTTATCTAGCCCCCTTGCAACTAGGCGAAACTGAATCTTTTAAATATGATTTTTTTTGCAAGTTATGGAACATTACAGTACCAGTATCTTCAAAAGGCGAATCACGCTTTAATAGGCATTATGTAATTCACTTATAAGAATTACATGAGGACAGTATGGCTGTAATTAGAGAGAAAAATAATGTAAATGTTATGTGGCAATGTTTATTTGCACCGTCATGTTGAAAATCTGTGTAGAATGTTCGAGCACTGGGAGATTTTCTGTGTGCGGGGGAGGGCACGCTATTTTTATCACTTTTTTTTAAATTTTGTACCCCTAAGAATTTCGTGCCCGGGGCAACTGCCTCTGTGGACCCCTCCCCACGCTACGTGACTGTTTGTCGTCATTAGGGTATTTTCTGGAAAATAGGCATTGACACTTTTCATGTCTTTAACCCACCCCATCCCAACGTTTTCTGGGCAGTGGTACGCCCCAGTCCCGACATTTTTGGACCTTTTTTTTTTTTGGTTCAAACATCCACTTTTGGTGAGAAACATCGAAAATTCATAGAGAAATCGCTCACCTGAGGTTTAAAATACTCGATCCAGGTAGGAGTACCTCCTTACCTTTCAGGGTTTTCTATCAGGCTGGCTGCAAAGAAAACGAGTTCTATGGGAGGATAACTATTCTACACCACTCATAAACGGTATTTATTTATTTATTTGGTACGAATTTATATGTAGTACGAGAGTATATTGGTTTTCAAATGGTAATATAGGCATTATAAGCATTGTTTCACTCACTAACTCATCACCATTCCTGACCTTTTTTTGCCACATTACCTGATCATCATTTCTGACTGTTTCTTCCTCTAATGTTTGTCCTCCACATTGTCATCTATTGGGGAATCACTCTGGCCCTGAATTTCGTACCGTGGCATGAAATGGCTTTACTGGCCAGGTCACTGATAACAGGTGAATTGCTGAGAAAATGTCATGCAGGGAGGGGAGGAGGTCATGCTAGGTAAGGCATTGTCCCTGCCTGGCATCTTGTAGAGGAAGGTATCCCGTGTATAAATGCCAAAAATCACTCGCAAAAATTGAAAATTGTGCAAATTAGGGACCTTGCAATGTCCTTGCAATGTTGCCGCGTTAATTTACGTCTCCGGGATATGAGTGCACATCATGTGAGGACGTGAATTCACGTCTCCGGGACGGGGCGGGTTAAAGCTAAAAAATTAGCCAAAAATAAAGATTTTGGCCGATCTGTTTCATTTTTGGAGGCACCATAGCTTGTCTGGCTCTTGTCAAAAGTAATGAGTTGGCAACTGTGGGTCCCGATACCAGCGAGAGAGCTGACAGGTTTTTCAGTACCAAATGAGCTGTGAGTGGGGAAGATACTGTGCGGTTTTGTCTCTTTAAATTTCTCTATTACCCCCGTCTCGGCCATGCTACATATTTCACTATACCAATAGTGCTTATGTATAGTGTTTGGGCACTGTTGTGATTAGATTTGATGTTTGCAATAGGAAATTTGGTGTTTGTGAAGCATTCCTGGTCGTTATCAGCTGTTGGCCCAACAAAGATTATGCTACTGTTTCTAGTTAACTACACTGCCTCTATCCTGCACCTAATGTGAGTATTTAGCTATAAAAATAGTGACAGTGACTCATGTGAATATAGTGTGCATATTTAGTGTACAAGGAATTGGTGAAACACATGCAGGAGCTTAGACAGAGGCAGGAAACCACCCTCCAGTCATGACAAGCGTGGGTACACTGTAGTTTTTTGCATTTTTCTCGAAAACTGTAAGGCGTAGGAGAACCGCTCTGATCTCAAATGAAAGCCCATGAAATTTTGCATAAGATAGTGAAATAAAAAACATAATACTTTGAATAAAAGTTTCTCACCAGACCTCCCCGAATAAAAACTCTGTTGTCTTTCAGAAATAGGCTTTACTTTTTCGCTTATTACTCGAATGGACTTCGTATAAAAATGCCACCTACCCCATTCGAAAGCAAATAAAATTCTCTTTCCAGTGATGATATGGCATGTAGATATTGATTAGTAACCATTCGAGTTATGATATTGGGCAGTGAGATGAATGTTCCCGAATGTTTATTCACACAGCCCTAACGTACGTACCGGTATAGTGTTTTTTTTTTTTTTTTTTGCTTATCCTTTACAACAAACATCGAGGAATAGGAATATGTGGGTTTTGTGGCAAAATAAATATGTTTGGGTGGTGACAATAAACCAAGAATACACTTTTTTGGAGCGCGTGGCATGCAGGGGGGAAGGGAGAAAAGCCGATGTGTCATGGAACACGAAACTTTTTAAAACTTACTGCACGCAAAAGGGTTAATATACTCATTGAATTATTGGTGGACTATTTTACACACTGTGGCAAAATCATTTCTCTCCACAAATAAGTCATCATTGGTGGTCAGATAGTAATGTTGTCTTAAATGTAATGTTCTCACACTTTCCGAAATTTACCTTTTTTCTTAGTCTGAATATAACCACACAAACATACTCTTTCCTTGACTGGAAGCCGACCCCCACCTCACCTGTTCCAGCATCCCTCTTCCATCGTTGGAGAATGAGCACTCACACGTAAGCGTGCCCTTAACACCCGTTCATGTTTGTTTACCTTGGTCTTTATTTTATAAACTTCGTGTACGAGTTACGATTCAGTCTTATATAAGAGAAACCTTTTTGAATTCGTTGCCATGATCTTTTGCTTAACATTTTCTAGGGCAATCTGAACATCATCAACATCGTACGATAACAAATCGCTTAGATAACGTGATGTATGACAGTAATTATCCAGTGTGATACGTATGGCATAAGCTAGTGGGTCTTCCCTTATATTTCATCTGTCCCCTCACACATTTCTGAAAAACTTACTTTGCTTGGCTTTAATGAGGGTGGGAAAAGGAGGATACCTTACCTATAATAGGCACATATCCTTACCTGTTGTCGTTCTTACACTTAACAGTCGTTTTTTTTATTCCACATATACAATCTATCTATAGGTTTCATATTTCCGTTTAGACAAGATTCACAGCCATATATCATCGTAGACATGAGAGCAGCTTCAAACACTCTTTTGAACATAAAATGGGACATCATTGTTTTTGTTACAAATCATAGAAATTTTAGGACATGGCATAACTTAAATTGGGCAAGTAATCTAGTAGCAGGAGATGTAGACCCATCAGCTGTAAAAGGACTGCTTATATTCATATAATACTCACATATATCTATGGTTAAATTATTTACTTGGAAAGCTTCCCAGTCAACATTAATTTCTTTCAAAACCATATACATAAATTTGTCTTCATTTACTTTCATCCCACATGATTCACAAAGTTAGTTTAAAAGGCCAATTTTATGTATCATACCCTCTCAGCTGGATGACAAGAAACAAGGACGTGCAACCATGCTAGGAAGCTGTTGGTCCCACAGTTTTTTTTTTTATCAGTCTCATCATTTCATTTACAAAAAAATATATATATATTAACAGGATATTGGAGATCCTAGTGAACACTACTTGCCGTACCGACAACACTGCTGGTTATCTTGTACATGGCAGCTACTGTCAACAGCATTGTAGCACCGCACCCTAAACTTTTTCATAACATTATGTCATTTGGTACTCGATCATTTGCTTCTGTAGAGTCAATGAAGGTAACATATAACTTGAATGTCTTCTTTTTTCACCACGTAATAAAGTAGCCGCAAGACATTCTCTCCCATACTGACTGCCAGCCTGCTCATGAGAGGGGGAAAAACGTCTGTGTAGCCTAGGACATACAGCTGTATCATATAATTCAACAAAGCAATTGATGATATTGATGCTGTTGTAATTTAATGCTAACGCTCATGACCCACACTTAAATATGGTAAACAGTGTTACCGTTACTCACAACAATGGACAGGTGGT
Organism: Coenobita brevimanus; assembly: GCF_032717465.1. Lineage (NCBI taxonomy): Eukaryota > Metazoa > Arthropoda > Malacostraca > Decapoda > Coenobitidae > Coenobita > Coenobita brevimanus. Next base: position 5,710,630 of record NC_136984.1, on the reverse strand, counting down.
GCTCATAATTATAGTGGTAAAAATTGTTGTTATCGTTAAAACCCAGGAAACTGGTAACATTCTTAACATTCCGGGTGGTATACCCTCTGACCCACTTGCTTTGTTGCATTTCAATCGTTTGATCTGATTTGAGACCTCTTGCAGAGCTATAGGGTAATCTAACACTGGCATGTAACATTTTGCAAAGAACTGACACTGCATTCGTGTACACCTGAAAGGTTACACATACAATCAAAATATTCCTTAAGTTCTAAATTGTGGGCATTAGCAATAGGCCTATCCATAGATTACAGCAAGTGCTCGTGGGCCCTTTGGGCCCAAGTAGACTCGATTTCTAAAAGTCCCGGTACCGAATGAACTGTTTTCCGAATCAAACTTTGATCGCTCTGAACTCTAATAAAAAACTATCAATTGAGATAGCACCTACTTTTTGGACATCAGAGAATTTCTGCAATTTTCATGCCAATTTTGGTGCACCAGGACGCCTCCGTACCGAGGAAAGGCGCCCTCACCTCGCTACGGGAATGGAATCCAAGTTGTACGAACGCAAGTCCGAGATATTAACCACTTGGACACGGCAACCGACAGGGCGCCGGGAGCGGGGTCAAAATTTGATCGCTCATTAAATATAGTAAAAGTTTTTCAATCGTGATGGGACCAACTTTTTTCGCAACAGCGAATTTTTTGCGATTTTTGTGCCAATTTTGGTGCGATTTGAATGTGTAGTTTTGGATGCCTAAAACACACACACACACACACACACACACACACATACACGGCTACTGCTATAGTATATTAGATGTCTACTCAAGGGCCGTCCGGGAGCGAAAGAAAATGCGCCAGCTCCTGGGTGATGACGTCACACTCTCTTCTTTCGTCTCCTGCCTCTCAGTTCATACCTTACATTGTTACACACCAAATTTTCTCATTTTCCTACCATATCTTAACATGTGCTTCCACATTATGTCAGAAATTATGCAAATAAATAATATACACATCTGTAGCCAAACAAGTTGTTGGTTTTAGTCATAGCATGCTCATATCATTTATATGTTTGGAAACAGTATTTAAGCACATTGATAAGAAAATTGTCTCATGTCATACTTAAAGATCACTGAATATGCATCTCTCTCTCTGTCTCTGTCTCTCTGTCTCTGTCTCTGTCTCTGTCTGTCTGTCCCTGTCTCTGTCTCTGTCTGTCTGTCTCTCTCTCTCTCTCTCTCTCTCTCTCTCTCTCTCTCTTTCGGAATTTTATACATTTTTTTATCAGTTATTTGTTTAATTATTTTGTTTATAATTTTTCTGGATGAAATGATTATTTTTTTTTTTAGTACTCGCATTCTGAAAAGCATACGACAGTAAGCAAAAATAAATATTTACTTCATACGTCAGAAAAACAAAATCATCAGTTTGACTGGCTAGATTCTGGGCAGTGGCTTTTCCAGGTTGCAGGGCTTTAGCTCCATGATGACAAATAACAGTTTTTCCATTGTTTTTTATTTTTCTAGGAATTCAAATCAGGGTTTCATCAATTCTTTATTTCCCCTACGAATTGCACCAATCCATGTGTCTTCTTTGTTTGATGCCTTTGAACCAATGTAGTCATATTGAGGAAATTTATGAGCTAAGAACCCACCAAAATACGCTAGACCCTTTTCCTCAGTAACTTCTTTTAACCCTTTAACTTCTAAATCCAGGTTGTCTGAAATATTTTCCTTGCCCATACCCTCTGCCTCTGGTATTGTTTTCGTCTGACAAGCAGAATACCATCATAGACAGGGTCAGTTCACGCATGAGATTTTATTCATCCTCAGACAGTGCAGCATGCTCATCCTTGAGGCTGACATGTTCATATATATATATATATATATATATATATATATATATATATATTTATATATATATATATATATATATATATATATATATATATATATATATGTGTGTAAGTCCACGTTGTATTTTGACCCAAGTGAATTATTTTCTCCAAGATGTGACCTAACCCAGTGTTTAACAGCAACAGGAGATGGATGCTGATAACATACTCCCACATGCCTGAGGCAAGCAAAGAAGTGCTTCAGCATGTCTTGGTTAAATCTACATGGTAATGCAGGAGATATTGTACCGACCCTTTACCATTCCCAGTAACTTTGGCAAATACTTTGATGATATGATCAGTCCTTTGTGCAACTGGTTAAAACCTTTGCTCCCACATACTCTCATTAATTTTGCTGTTCTTATCATGTATTTCAGTGTTTTGTCTTGGGTTTCTAAATCTAACCCATACGCATTTCTAGAAGACTTTACATCCCATGGAACAAGGGAATTGAATATATCAAACCAAGTACCAACCAGATAAACGAACTTACTTGTACTTTCCCAGTATTTGTCCTGTTGTAGTCTTTTTTTTTTTTTTTTTCACCATCTTTCTCATTTCCTCATTCATCGGGAAATTGTAGAATGTGACATTTCGTTTCTTTGTGCGGCACGAGAAGTATCCACATATGGAATAGTAATTGCGCATTTTTCCCTCCTTGTGTACGGAAACAATCGTGGAAAGGTGGCAGATAAAACGTCAATTTCAAATGGGCACGCCACACTTCATGAATGTTGACTGGCTGAGGAGCTGAGTGAGGGCCTCAAGGCGGCAAGGGGGAGTGTGACGTCATCACCCATGTGCCGGCGCGTTTTCTTTCGCTCCCGGGCTCCCCATGAGTAGACATTGCAATCTATGGATATTGGTCAGTAGTGCAGCATTAGGTGTGACAGGGGTGTAGTTTACTTCACCGTGCCAGTTAATTGCACGCCATAGCTGAGCATCATCGTTATCCTGTAAAAGACGGTCCCATCTGCCTCCCAGTACGTCCTGGTCGGGGATGTCACCTCGGTCCTTATTATCATACGTACATTTATACAACACATCACATACATTTATAATCCCGGTGTCAACATCAGCATCAAGCATAGGCGGGTCACGCTGTACTACTGACTGTATAAATTCCTCAGGATCTATGGTGCTGACTTTAATATGACACTCCATAAAACTGGATGACGTGTTGTTATGCTGTACAGCGTGATCCAACAACCATGACGCACGAGTGGCTGGCTAGGCTGCCTAGGTTAGTGGTTGGTGCGTTGAGTACAATAGGTTACGAACATTTATTTAAACACACACACACTACACATACACACACACACACACACACACACACACACACACACACACACACACACATGGAACGGTATCTAAATTACTAGAGATGAATGATTATGTCAGAGAAAATGAACCACAAATAATATGCCTAACTGAAACAAAATTAATACCAAGGATATCAAATGACATACTAAACTTAGAGGAATACAATATATGAAGAAGAGACAGATATTTAAAAAAAGGAGGAGGAATTATAATATTAACTAAGAAAAATCTAAAAGTCAAGGAAATAACACTAGATATACCATCACAAGTAGAACTGATTGCAGTAGAGATCGACACATCTGAAGGTAAAGTAATTGTAGCCAATTTGTACATGCCACCCAGATCAAACACATGGGAAAGAGACGAATATGAGGACCTGGCAGAGAGTACAATTCAGAGTGTAAGATCATTGCTACATAAAATGGAAGAGAAATCGGAAAGAATTATACTAACTGGGGACTTCAATACAAATATAAATTGGAATACTCTACTGTAGATATAAATAGCCAAGAAAGCTGTTGGGACCAAAAGCTCCTGGATCTCGTACAAGAGTTTTTCTTAACGCAACATGTGAGGGAAACCACCAGAAAAAGAGGACTTGATGTACCTTCAATGCTAGATCTAATATTTACAAGGCAAGAAAATGATATTGACAGTTTAATATATCACCCTCCACTCGGCAAAAGCGATCATGCAGTACTAAATTATAACTTCAGGATAGCATATGACATAGTAAACAGCAGTGATAGTTACAAAAAGAGCCTAAACTATAAAAAGGGAAATTATCAAGACCTAAAGAAGTATTTCTTAGAAGTTGATTGGGAAAATGAGCTTAGAGGACAAGATTTAAATACTGTATATAAAAATTTTTGTGAAATTTATGAAATAGGAGTCCAGAAGTACATCCCGCAGCACAAAGAAGCAGATAAGAAAATACAGAAATGGTTCAATACAGAATGTAAAAAATCAAAAGAAAGAAGAGATTTGTTGTGGAATAGATACAGAAGACACAATAGTGAAAGGGCGTATAATAATTACAAACTGGCAAGAAACGACTATACAAGATTAAGGAGGGAAGCCCAAAAACAGTTTGAGGAGGATATAATAAATAAAAGTAGTGATCAACCAAAGCTGTTTTACAGCTATATCAGAAGCAAAACTAAAGTAAAAGATATAATACAATCCATTACGGACGAGGGAATCACTTATACACAAAAGAAAGATATTTGTGAAGCACTAAATAAGAATTTCCAATTAGTTTTTACAGAAGAAAAAAATTTTGAGGGGGACTATGTGGAACACGCATGTCCACACATACTACCAGATATACAAATAGCAGAAAAAGTAATACAGAAGGAGTTAAGTAGATTAGACAGAAGAAAAGCAAGTGGTCCTGATGAAATTTCATGTTGGGTATTACGAGAATGTGCAAAGGAGTTAAGTAAACCATTATTTTTAATTTTCAAGAAATCCTTGAGTCAAGGTAAACTACCTGATATTTGGAAAAAGCAAATATTGTCCCCTTATTCAAGAAAGGAAATAGACAAAATCCACTCAACTACCGACCAGTATCACTGACCAGTGTTGTAAGCAAGGTATTAGAAAAACTTATAAGAAAAGCTTGGGTAAATCATCTAGAAGAACACAGTATGATAACAGAAAGACAGTTTGGTTTCAGAAAAGGAAAATCATGTGTTACTAATCTGTTGAGCTACTATGACAGAGTAACAAACACAATACAGGAAAGGGAAGGATGGGTGGACAGTATCTATTTAGATTTCAAGAAAGCTTTTGACACAGTACCACACCAAAGACATTTTTGGAAACTGTACCATCAAGGAGGAATTCAAGGCAAACTGTTTTGTTGGATGCAAGACTTTCTCATAAAAAGAGAAATGAGGACAGTACTAAGAGGAAACTACTCATCATGGAAAGAATTGACTAGTGGAGTACCACAGGGTTCAGTGCTGGCACCAATCATGTTTTTAGTGTATATAAATAATATAAACAGCAACACTGGAAATGAGAGCTATCTGAATATGTTTGCAGATAATGCAAAAATACAAAGGAGAATTACTAACACAGACTCTTGTAAAGAGCTACAAGAAGAATTAAATAAACTTCACGAATGGAGTAGTACATGGCAAATGGAATTCAATGTGGACAAGTGTCATGTAATCAAGTTTGGTAAAAGTGGAAAAAGACCTGATTGGGATTATAAGTTAGGAAATAAAACCCTATACACATCAGAAAGAGAGAAAGACCTAGGTGTGATTATCAATAACAGACTATCTCCGGCTGACCACATCAGCGAGAAGGTACGGAACATGTATACACTGCTTGCAAATATGAGAATAGCATTCACATACATAAATGAAGACATGCTAAGAAGGATAATAACATCATTCATTAGACCAACCCTGGAATATGCATCAGTAGTCTGGAGTCCTCATCTCAAAAAGCATATAGACAAGATTGAAAAAGTTCAAAGGGCCGCTACAAGATGGATACCAAGCTTAAGGGACCTAAGCTACGAAGAAAGACTAAATAAACTGAATCTACCAACACTACATGAGAGAGGGAAAAGAGGTGACATGATAATGCTATATAAATGCATATCAAGAAAGGAGAAAATAGACATAAATGATCACTTAACATATGGAGAAGCATCAGCAAGAGGACACTGCAAAAAACTGCATAAGAAGAGAGGTGATAAAGACGTAAAGAAATTCAGTTTCCCAAGCAGAGCAATTGATCAATGGAATGCACTACCGAATGAAATAGTGTGTGCCAAAACAATTCACAAATTTAAGGATATGTACGATAAATATGGTTTAAGACACGGGACAGTACGAGCTTGACTCATTCCTGTAAAGATACAATTAGGTAAGAACATTTAGGTAAGAACACACACACACACACACACACGAGAATTCAATGATAAAGTTTCCTAAGTTATTATAATAATGCTCTTATTGTCGAACGTTTTCTAGAAATGTATTCCGAATACTGCCAGACAATATAATGCAGCGAGAATGAGGTATAGGAACCTTAATATTAATATCGGTACAAATGTCGTTCTCTTGCTCGGTTCATCTCTGATATTCTCTTCCAGCCAACGCCAGACGATTGTACTCATCTGGGAGAGATGTTGAATCCCGAGGGTGTTAATACAGCCCTCATTAATGCTTTCATCCATTATACTCATATTAGCTGCTATAGTATTCCATGTAACGGCAGATTATTTTATTTGTTTGCAATTCAGTCACAGAAGCGTCAAAGAGATAATAATATTAAATTAACATTGTTGTCATTAACCCTGTCATGGTCTGCATAACTTTTTCTGTTGCTGCTGAAATCATACAATCATATTCAGGTGGGAGTAAGTCATGAAGCTTCAGTGAAATACACGTACGGTACACTGTCACCATTAACCTTCTCCTCTATTGCACTCCATGTAATAACAGACCACTTTACTCAGCTGAGAGTGAGTCACAATGGCCTGAGAGTGTTAATACTGCCACCATTGTATTTCTTAGTTGGCACAATTCTAGTACTGTGTTCCCGATAAGTTTTGTTTTGTTTTTTTAATATTAGAGTGAGTCCTAGGACAGTGAAATTTGCTGTTACTGTTAACCCTCTCGTGATCAGGCCGGTTCAGTATTCTATTTCAGGCGATTTTATTCAGCTGTGACTGGGTCGTATCTGTTTGAAAGTTTTAATTCTATCATCAATAACCGTTGCATCTTTGGGAAAACTCAAGTATTTTACTGCAACCAACGCCAGTCTTTTTACCGTTACATCGTTGAGAAAACTCTAGTATTTTACTGCAGCCAACGCCAGTCTAATTCAGCTGAGAGTCATACTGTAGAAGCCTCTGTTAACTCCTTCAATCCAATGACGTATTTTCTTTTAGTCTTGCTATCAGGAAACGACTTTACTTAGCTTAGGACGGACCTTTAGTAGTGAAGAGGTTAATGAGGAATATATGTAAATCCTCCAGTTGTAAGTCTCTCCAAAGCTGAGTAAACAAAGACGTCATCGTACTGAATGGCTTAAATGCCGCTGTGTACTTTCCGGCAATATTCAGTCTTGGATAACTTAACCCCTTCAATCCCATAACATCATAATTTTACACTTGCTGTGTTAAGACGAATTTATGTAACCTAAGAAAAGTATCGCATACTGAATGATTATGAATTATGCTTCTAAACACTGGAGTTAAATAAAAATATATCCAAAGCTGAATAAAACGTTCACTGATAGCACAAACAAAATTCTAATGAGGATATCGCATTAAAGGGATTAACCGGCTTTGAGTACTTATGGTGCTTATAGTATTTTTTTTTTTTTTTTGCTAGGAAGAAGGACCCAGAGGCCACGAGCTCGCATAACTGTTCCTTCCAAGAGAATAACAAAATACAAGAGAGAGCCAAATTAAACGTCCGATCATTTCAAGATGCTTGGACACACTGCGTTTGAAAAACTGGAGATCATAGCTAGCAGGAAATACAGACAGAGGGAGACAGTTCCAGAGCTGACCTGTTGCATACATGAAGGACTGGGAGTATCGGTTAACTCTTGCATTAGAGAGTTGAACAGAAAAGGGATGAGAGTTTGCTGCTAGACGGGTGCTACTCACACGTCGTAGAAGTGGAGGGATGCAAGCAGACAGTTCAGAGGAGCAGTGACCATTGAAGTAGCGATTGAAAAGAGATAAAAATGCAACAGTGTGGCGAAGAGACAGAGGTTGAAGGGAACCAGTAGGAGGAGGAGAGTTAATGAGGCGAAAAACCTTTGACTCCACCTTATTGAGAAGAGCTGTATGCGGGGAGCCTTCCCACACATGAGAGTTGTACTCTACACGGGGGCGAATAAAACCTGTGTATAAAGTCAACAACCGTGCAGGAGTAAAGAAGGAACGGAGTCGGCCTTGCACACCTCATCTCTTGGAAGCAGATTTTACAAGAGATGTAATATGATCATTCCGAGACAAGTCCCGAGTGAATGAAACCCCAAGCAAGTTCAAAAATGATACAGGATTAAGCTGAATATTATTAAACATTAGTAGGTACTCCCATGGAAGATTTTGTCGGGTTAATTGGTGTAAGAACTGAGTCTTTGATGCATTAAAAACAACAAGATTATTTCTACCCCAGTCAGAGATACGAGCCATGCCAGACATTAGGTGTGCCATAGCCTCATCCCCTGTCTGTTGAAGTAACTGCTGTGATGGACGTTGCGGGAACCGAATGGAAAGGTGGAGTCATCAGCGTACGAGTGGATAGGTTTAGATGTGCAGCTTAGAAAGTCATTGATGAATAAGAGGAAGAGAGTTGATTATAGGACAGAGCCCTGAGGAACACCACTGTTGACTTTGTATTTTGGCTCTGTCCTTAAAATTCTTTTTGTTCATACTGGCAACATAATACCTGTCGATTGCATGACCTTCACTTCAGAGGGGAAAAATTAATGTCTACTGAGATCTAATCAACTCCCAGAATACCTGCAACTACTCGCTTTCCTTCGAGGTTCCCAACTGTACCTTTGGTTGAACAGGTACAAAAAGGAGTTTAACTCATTTCCAGTGTCTGTCCGGCCCGATAATTGAACTCGATATTTTCCAGCTGCGAACTACCAAAAGTTTCCAGTCTTCTATATGTAGCCCAGAATGTATTAGCTGGGACAGTAAAAATAAAGTCCCTTGAGCTTTAAGCAATGTTTGAGACCGTTAATTTTATTTCTACTTTTATCTGTTGTTGTTATTACAATCACAGGCTGACTAGGATGTAAAGCTTTGAACTGCAGGGAACAGACAAATTCAGCCATTCTCTCTCTCTCTCTCTCTCTCCAGTTTCAGCTGGAGGCATTGGTGGGCTTGGGAGCATTCTTGATTTGCGCTCTGTGTCATCACTTCTAAATTTAAAAAAAAAATAAAATAAAATCCTGTCATAGTCTCCTATACTTAGGACATGTCGGTCACCTTTCTCCTCAATGAATTGTATTAAAAAATAATCATCTATGGGCAAAGGCACATATCAGGCTTTTCTCATCTTAGGTGTATTAGACACTAGTGGGAAGAGAAAAGTAGAATACTTGAAATACATACATACTTATATATATATATATATATATATATATATATATATATATATATATATATATATATATATATATATATATATATATATATATATATATATATATATATATATATATATATATATATATAATATATACAGTATATGTGTAATCATCATCAGCCGTTAGAGTGTCCACTGCAGGACCGGCCTATCCCGACGGAAGTGGGGACGATACAGCCAATGTATCTCTACCAAGTGGCTTGGGCTGTCTAGTAAAGAGTGTATGTAGGGTGAAGAGTGCTTATAAGTGTAACTGTAGTGTTGTAGTGGCTTTGGATGTGTGTGTAGCCTGCGAACCAAGTATAATCGGCGCACAAGCCGACTGAGTGCAAGCATACTTTATAGCATGCGACATTGGTTCAACCACAGCACACTTTGTGTTCGCCAAAGCAGTACGTTGCCGGAAGAACGCTCCCAAAGTTTATTACCGTGGCGAGGCGCGAACCCTCGTTCTTCAGTGTACGGGTTATTGCTCACATAATACCACTCGGGGATGAGTGAGGCTGGTCACTCTCGTCTTAAATGTCAGGACCAACTTGCCTAGTCCCGAGCTCCTACTCTCTTGATGGGGCAATGTAGGATTGGATGATGAAATATATATATATATATATATATATATATATATATATATATATATATATATATATATATATATATATATATATATATATATATATATATATATCATCCCATCTCATCAGCCGTTTGAGTGTTCACTGCAGGACCGGCCTATCCCTACCGAAGTGGAGACAATGCAACCAATGTATCTCCACCAAGTGGCTTGGGCTGCCTAGTAGAGCTTGTATGTAGGACAAGAAGTGCTAGTAAGTGTAATTTTAGTGTTGAAGTGGCTTTGGATGTGTGTGTAGTTCGTGAACCAAGTGTAATCGGTCCGCGCAAACCGACTGGGTGCAAGCATACCTTATATTATGTGACACTGGGGAGGTGGTGGCTCAATCGGTAGAGAGGTGGCCTGCAGGTCTAACGGACCCAGGTTCGAATCTCGGCTGGGGCAGGGAACAGTTAAAGGATTTGAATTTCATAATTAGGCTTTACTGATCTACCAGAAGACCCGCCGACATGTCGTAAAAATACCCCCGCTAATACCAATACACCAGTCCTGTATGAGACAGCCCTAGCATGTATTCAATATGGACGGTGGGTGTTAGCGCCGAAGTGGTGACATGTAGAGGTGTATGGTATGTAGGAGGACTTCTGGGCCTTGATAGCAGGCTGTGAAGCCTATGCCCAGAGTCGCACAGACACCCAAAAAAACAATTACCCTGGCGGGGCGCGAACGCTAACCCTCTTTCTTCAGTGTACGAACACGCACACTTTAAACATGCACACTCTACCACTGTACCGCAGAAGGACCATATATATACACATATATATATATAATACCACTGTACTGCAGAGGGACTATATATATATATATATATATATATATATATATATATATATATATATATATATATATTGCAAGTAAAAAGAAACCAAAGGCAGCAAGATTGTTTCCACAAAGAAAGATTAAAAACAAAACATAGAGCCAAAATCAAGATCCGTTTATTTCGAGATATCTGGACACACTGGGTTTAAAGGACTGCAGGTCGTGGCAGTAGGAAATACAGAGGAAGACAGTTAACAAATACCATTCAGGAAGTGTTTCGTAACCTGCATAAAATCGCCTGTCGATAGCAATAATAAAGCAGAGAGTACGTTATGATGAAGCGGTTAAATCCTATCCGACGAGCCTATAAGATCAGTCGTTTTCTCGCTGGTATCGGACACTGCGCAGCACTTCTGAATGATCAACTTTACCATATTACACCTTGGACCGTATTCTTGTCTGTTAAGGAAGCTCTCTAAGACTTTTTCCTAAGCAATTTATTTCGTTTATTACATATTGCCGTCCTCTTCCATGTTACTGTAATGATTCTAATATCACCATACTTTGCACAAACAATTTATAAAAAGAGATTAGCCAACAGTAGCCATAATTATATCGATAAGGAATAGGTGTTAGGGACCTTCCATAACCGAGGAGAATACTCAACGACGTCGTCATTTTTATTTATTCATATTTAACGTTACATGTTTTTATTTGGTTTAGGATAGGATTTTCAAAATGTAGTAGACAACGCCTTCACTGACACCGTCAACATGAGAGGTGTATGAGGACAAAAATCAGGTTGGTATATAGATGATGACGATGATGATGACGATGATGATGATGATGATGATCATGATGATGATGATTTCTTTTTTTCTGAAACTACTAAGAAATATCAAACGCCTCATCAGTTTAACGGTTGCGATGTTAGTGTGGAAATGCATCCCAGAGAGAGAGAGAGAGAGAGAGAGAGAGAGAGAGAGAGAAGGCGGTAGGGGAGGGGGGGGGAGGTCCACCACCTCCCCTTCCCGTGTACCACCTTTGATCATCCCAATTGGTACGAGCACATTTGTGTTCCACGCCTCGCCAGGTACAGATGCAGCGGGAAGTCATGAGCACTTCAGCACTCACACAGTTGGCTCTCTGCTCATCTCACCTCCATATACAAGTAAGAGATTTTAGTGGAAATTGTTTTTAGTCCCCACATTATAATGTAGTATTTCTGCTACATTACTGATACACACAGATTTTAGTTTTCTTAATTTAAAAAAAAATCCTAACTTTGACAATCATTAACTCTTAAAATCCTTTCTGAATGTTATGTAACTACAAAACTTGTATTACTCTTAGATGGAACATTTTGTACTGAAGTGTTTCTTGCAGTCTATAGTCTCTCAAGGTCGAAAAGTATTTCCTAAACAGAATGAAGTCATCTTGAGATAACAAGAATAAAGTATAGAAGACATTTGCAGATAACAGGAGTAAAATACATAAAACATTCTCTGGTTAATGGAGTCAGACACATGACTCCTATGACCTTTTTTTTAACCCTGCTAGTTTAGATGATTTCGTTCATCATATGTGTGGATTTAAAAACAAGAAATTCATAGTTAATTGACTGTCACGATTCTTTTGAACCTGCTTTGGCGAGGTGGGTTCGAGTCCCACACTGATGAGGGTGCATTACAGAACGATGTTACTCTACCTGTATTTTACATATAAACAATTTGTCAACCATCGTGACCGTAAGAGCTAAAATTCTCTACCACCCACACTGGAATAGGTCGGGGTGTTTGGATCTGAAAAAAATATATATATATATATAATAGTAATTAGGTTAGAACCACACTTGTCTTTAGACCTAGGTTCGAGGCCCACAGGGAAGAGAGTGCTGTACGGTATAATGTTATTCATATATCTATCTATCTATCTATCTATCTATCTATCTATCTATATATATATATATATATATATATATATATATATATATATATATATATATATATATGCACACACACACACAGGTATCTCTCTTTCTCTCTCTAATTGGTGGAACTATCTTTGAGCAGAGGGAAATACATATGAGTACTTGGATTTCACCATGTGGTAAATATTTTAACCAGATTGACCACATTGCAATTAGCAGAAGGCATAGGAGTTATTTGCAAGATGTTTGCGTAAGAAGGGGGGCAGATATAGGTAGTGATCATCAACTTGTTGTGTCAAAGATTAAAGTAAAACTTAAGAGAAACATTAATGGTGATTGTTCAGGAGGTAATAATTATGATTTTGATGAGCTGAGAAGTGATGAGAACACGAAGGAAAAGCTTCGGTGGGAATGTAGGAACAGGTTTCTAGTCCTGCAGACTTAGATGGAATCTGAAGACAGTGATATTAATCAAATGTGGAGAGAGGTAAAAGAGGTTTTGCTTGAGAGTGCTAAGGTTACTATTAAGAAAAAGGGAAAAGCGAGAAGGAAAAAATGGATGTCAGATGAATCATGGAATGTAATTCAGAAAAGGAAAGAGGTGAAGTTAAGGATTGAAGAACAACATGTTGATGGCCAGGTAGTTGAAGTACTTAGAGCAAAGTACTGGAGTTTACATTCTGAAGTAAAAAGACTCGTTAGACGTGATAAGAGGAGACTCTATGATGAAAAGGCAACAGAGACAGAAATTAAATTAAGTAAAAATAACGGTCAGAGCACAAGAGCAGCGTATCAGGCCATAAAGGAGTAAACTGGGACTGAAAAGAGAAGGAAGGAAATACCTGTACGAAATAGAAATGGTAATTTGATGACTAAAGATTTGGATATAAAAGGAAGGTGGAAAGAGCACTTTGAATCTGTTCTAAATAGACCAATCCCAGCGGACGAGGACATTTTGCCAGCCGAGAGAGATCTGCAGATAGAAACAGGGGATATACCCTTGGAAGAGGTAGCAAAATCTATAAAGGAGTTAAAGAATTTTAAGGGCCCAAGAGAGGATGGAATATTTCCTGAAATGCTTAAGGTGGAAAATGACGAGTTGATGAATGCGCTTTTGAAACTTTTTAATGAGGATTGGGATGATGGTGGAATTCCAGAAGAGTGGAAATATGGAGTGATTATAAAAATACCAAAAAATGGAGATTTAAGTGTGTATGCCAATTGGAGGGGGATAACTTTGACACCTATAGTAGCAAAAGTCTTTTCCAAAATCTTGTTGAACAGAATAGAGCCAGTAATTGATAAATTTTTAAGATAAGAACAAGTGGGATATAGAAAGGGTCGAGGTTGTAATGATCAGATTTTTATTGTAAGACATCTAATGCAAGAAGCTAATGAGATGAAAATGCCACTTAGTATGTGTTTTGTGGATTTTGAAAAGACGTTTGATAGTGTTTCACGTGGAGGTATGTTGAAAATTATGAGATTCTATAGTATACCAGAAAAGATCGTAAATATTATTAGAGGCCTGCATGAAGGTACTTTTTGTGAGGTAATGGTGGGTGGTTCTTTGAGTGATCCAATTCAAGTTAGGTCAGGAGTGATTCAAGGACGAGTTCTTTCGCCATTGCTGTTTGTTTTGGTTATGGATTATGTTATGAGAAAGGTTGTAAGGAGAACAGGTGCAGGAATTAACTGGAAAGAAAATTAGAAGGTGATGGATTTGGACTATGCTGATGATATTGTACTGATTTGTGGAAGAATTTACGAGATGCAGAGGGTGCTTGATTGTCTGGTGGGGGAAGGAGAAAAAGTGGGATTGGTAATATTTTGTGGAAAGACTGAAATTATTAATATGAACGTGGAGAACCAAATCGATTGTGTAATTGGGAATAATGTGGTGAAGAATGTAGACAGCTTTAAATATCTGGGAACGATTATATCATCAAATGGATCATTAAACAATGAAATTGAGGAGAGGATTAGACAGGCTTGGCGAGCTGTTGGGAATGTTGAAATCTGTTTGGAATAATTATGATTTCGGTACATACTAAAGTGAAAATTTACAAGTCCATGGTTGGACCAATTGTAATTTATGGGCAAGAGTCATGGTACAGTACAATTGCAACAGATAACAAAGCATTAGGATTTGAAAATAAAATACTGAGAAGGATTCTTGGGGGTAAAGTGGCAAGACAGAGTTACAAATGCAAGAGTAAGGGATATTACGAGAGTGGAACCAGTTAATGAATATGTGAGACTGTCTCGCTGGAAGTGGCTGGGGCACATATACAGAAAAGAAGGCAGTTTGATACAGGATGCGCCAGAGTGGACTGCTAGAGGAAGAAGAGGTAGAGGTAGGCCGAGGGAAACCTGGTTTAGGACAATGAAAAGAGAAGCAGGAGAGGAGTGTGTTGGTGGGACCTGAAGGAGATGGCAAGAGACAAATATTGGTGGAGAGAGTTCATCGAGGCCCTATGCATCCCGTGGGGTGCCACAGGCTCCATATATATATATATATATATATATATATAGATATATATATATATATATATATATATATATATATATATATATATATCATCATCATCATCAGCCGTTTGAGTATCCACTGCAGGACCAGCCTATCCCAACCGAAGTCGGGACGATACAGCCAATGTATCTCTACCAAGTGGCTTAGGCGGTCTGGTAGAGATTGTATGTAGGGTGAGAAGTGCTTGTAAGTGTAATTGTAGTGTTGGAGTGGCTTTGGATGTGTGTGAAGTCTGTGACCCAAGTGTAATCGGCCCTCGCAAGCCGACTGGGCGCAAGCATACTTTACAGTAAGCGACACTGGTTCAACCACAGCACCCCTTGTGTCCGCCATTGTAGTATGTGGCCGGGTGAACACTTCTGAAGTTTATTACCCTGGCGGGGCCCGAACCCTGGCCCACCCGTGTACGAAACGCACACTCTACCACTGAGGCTCCATATATATATATATATATATATATATATATATATATATATATATATATATATATATATATATATATATTGTTACATAGCCTATGATTTCATCATCCTTTGTGTAATTTTAACGCACAGTATGCTGCATGTTTGATCACGAGCGTGTTCTGCCTCAGTTTCCCCCTTCTACCGTTATAGTAGAGTAAGTCGTCCTTTCTGTTGTTCAGAACGGGATTGTCAACTCTTTGTCCCCATGGCTTCATTTGCGCGTCCTTCTTACATGTTGTATCAAGCTCTGCTGGCCCCTATATAATGAGCTCAGTCTCTGCATCATTGCCACTTAGATCTACTCCTCATTTTGTTCACATCTCTGTCCTCCCCTGTACAGTTATTGTTGTGAGTGCTCCGGAAGTCTCCAACATCTAGCAGCTGTGTAATTTGAGTATAACTGTTATTGCATTTTTTCCTTATACTGTATAGCATGAGTTGTTAATTTGTAGGCCTAGTAAGGTTTTTTTGTGATTTGTGTAGGATTCATTTTGTCAGCCAGTTTTAATATTATTTGGTATCTGTAATAATTTATCTTGCATTAACTGAGCATTACCCAGTGTATTTTCATTTTATCAGGGCTGACTTAGATAAATTTACTCTTGCTAATTTCGTGTTAATAGAGGCTGTTACAGTTAACCATATATTTAACCTGTTTTTTGCCAATACATTATCCTTATGAGCCCTGAATGTTTTGTTGTTAGTTTGAGCATTAAACTTTAACTTGTAATTTTACCTAACTCTTTTGTTTTGAACCTGGAACTTTACGGGACAGTAGTGATTTCTAGTATTCTCACTTAATGTGTACATTATCTTTCTCTGTTCCGTAACATAAATTTGGCGACCTCTTATCAGGATATTCAGGATATTATCATAAGGATATTGCTTGATATTTTGTGACTGTGATTTATTCATGATGTCTACTATTTCTACACTTGATGAAGCCAAAGATTTTTTGTCAAATGTGCAAACAGTGTGTGATGTAGAAAACAGAACAAAGAATGAACTTAAGCTTGTTGCTCAACAATTGGGAATTGCAGTTCACTCTCATCATTCTAAAGATCAAATTGTTGGCATGATTAATAAAAGCTTCTTTAATGTAACTCCTCCAAATGAGCAAACGCAGATTGAATTAGCTAAGTTACAGCTAGCCCTGCAGGAGGCTCGTGTTAAGGAGGCTGAATTTCAAGCACGTGCTAAGGAGGCTGAGTCTCAGGCTAAGCAGGCGGAGTCTCAGGCTCGTATTCAGGAGGCTGAATTTCAGGCAAATGCTAAGGAAGCGGAGTCTCAGGCTCGTGTTCAGGAGGCACAGATACAGGCACAAGTTGAACTTGCCAGGATTCAGGCAGACCATGAGTATCGCATGAAACAAGGTGGAACTGGATCATCTAGCTCTGATGATTTTGATGTGGCTAAAAATGTTAAACTTGTCCCTCCTTTTAATGAATCTGATTTAACAAAGTATTTTCAGTTGTTTGAGAGGGTAGCTACAGGTTTTAATTGGCCAAAAAAGTATTGGCCAGTACTCCTTCAAACTGTTCTCACCGGTAATGCTCAAGTAACTTATGCATCTTTGCCTCAGGATCAATCTGATAATTATGATGTAGTTAAGAGCTTGATTCTTAAGGCCTATGAGCTTGTTCCTGAAGCCTATAGAGTAAAATTTAGGACAACTTACAAGCAAGATAAGCAATCCCATGTTGAGTATGCAAACATCAAAGAAGATCTGTTAGAGCAGTGGTTAAATTCTAAGAATGTGGATTCTGATTTTGGAAAATTTAAGCAGATGATTTTGCTGGAGGATTTCAAGAGGTGTATTTATAAAGATGTAAGCCTATATCTTGATGAGAAACGAATAGATAATTTGTCTGATGCTGCAGTTTTAGCTGATGAATATGTTCTCACTCACAAGAGATATTATAAAGAAAAAAGGAAAGCTGAGAGTAAGTACGTTGCCTCTACTCAGAGTACAGGTAACAGGAAAGAGAATAAAGATGATGTTTCTCAGGAAGTAAATACCAGCTTCACCTCTAGATTTCAGAAAAGTAAATGTACTTATTGTAGTAAGCTTGGTCATACTACGGAGAAATGTTTCAGGAGACAGCGTGATGTGAACAAAAAGGAGTCTTTAAATATTCAGTCAATTGGTCTAGTGTCCACTCTTGAGAGTTCCCAGAATTCTTTAACTGAGTTAACTGAACCTGCTTTGAGGGGTAACTTAAATTCTTATGATGGAGCTCCTCTTTTGAGCAGTAACGTGGGTGACACTCTCAAGAGTTCATGTCCTAATTTCCTGTCTGATGGTTTTGTCAGTCCTCTGGACAGTAATGACAGGAAATCAGTTAAAATATATCGTGATATAGGTGCTTGCCAATCCCTGATGCTGACCGGTGTTCTAGGCTCTAATGTTAATTCCTCTGATGAAACTGTAATCTTACAAGGTGTAGGGAATAATTACTTCTCTGTCCCTCTGTGCAGAGTGAATTTAGAGTCTGGTTTTGCTAATGGTTCCGTTATGGTTGGGAGGTTGAGACACTCCCAATGTCAGGTGTAACTTTCTTACTTGGAAATGATATTGGTGGAAGTCAAGTGTGTCCAGCTCCTCAGTTGTCTAGTGAGCCAGTGGCTGCGTCCCAGGATTGTGATGTCCCTGATGTGTTCCCTGCATGTGCTGTCACTAGGGCTAAGTCTAAAGTTACTGGTGATTTAGAGGATAATGATGATGATGATGTTATCCTAGCTGACACTTTTCTTGCTAATTTGGACCACTCACCAGATGAGGCAGTACCCCGTAGTGTTGATAATTTGTCTCGTCAAGAGTTGGTTGAGTTGCAGGTTGCTGACCCTGAGTTGAAAGGTCTTGCTAACTCTGCTTGCAGTGAGGAAGAGTCAACTGGTGCTTCTACTTGTTATTATATAAAGTCAGGAGTACTTATGAGGAAGTGGAGACCCCCAACAGCATCAGCCGACTGTGAATGGGAGGTTGTACATCAAGTTGTCATCCCTCGTGTTTGTAGGCAGGATATCATTAGAGTGGCTCATGATTCCTGTTTGGCAGGACACCTTGGAGTGAGGAAGACTGTGGCACGAATTTTGAAACACTTCTACTGGCCAGGTATCTTCAGGGATGTTTCCTGGTATTGTAAGTCTTGTCACACCTGTCAAGTTGTGGGGAAGTGTAATCAGACCGAAAAGGTTGGACCTCTAGTTCCCATTCCTCCTTTTGAGGTGCCTTTCACCCGTGTGTTGGTGGGTATTGTGGGCCCTCTTCCTAAGACTTCTTCAGGATTTTCTTATGTGTTGACCCTGATTGATATGGCTACTCATTATCCTGAAGCCATTCCACTTAGAAATATCTCAGCAAAGAACGTGGTTAAGGAAATGTTAGGGTTCTTCACAAAGTTTGGTCTGCCCAAGGAGGTACAGTCAGACCGGGGAAGTAATTTCATGTCAAATGTTTTCAAGCAGTCTCTGACAGAGTTGGGCATCACCCAGATCACGTCTTCAGCTTACCATCCCCAGACCCAAGGAGCGTTGGAGAGATATCATCAAACACTCAAATCGATGCTCAAGAAATACTGTTTGGAACATCAGAAAGACTGGGATAAAGGTCTTCCATTCGTTGTGTTTGCTGCAAGAGAATCTCCAAATGAATCACTGGGCTTCTCACCTTTTGAACTACTGTTTGGCCATGAAGTAAGAGGACCCCTTAATTTACTCAAGGAATGCTGGCTGTCGGAGGAAGATGACGTCAACCTGCTGGAGTATGTGATGAAGTTCAAAGAACGGCTGTCCACTGCTTTACAGCTGGCGAGAGAGAATTTAGGAGCTGCTCAGGAGAAGATGAAGACTTGGTATGATAAGAAGTCCAGGTTACGCCACTTTCAGCCAGGAGATCAGGTTTTGATTCTGCTACCAGTTCATGGGAAACCTCTTCAAGCCAAGTTTAGTGGTCCTTATTTCGTGGAGAAGAAACTCAGTGATGTCAACTATGTCATCGCCACACCAGATCGTAGAAAGAACAAACAACTATGTCACATCGACATGCTAAAGTTGTATCACAGGCGGGACGAAAATAATCCAGTCTGCACTGTAGCTGTTCCACCCGAGTCTGCAAGTGAAGCTCTCCCATGCAGTATGAGCCTGAGTGATAGTTTGGGGAAGAATCCTGATATCATGAATGATCTCCAGACTAAGCTTTCTCATCTACCTCCTGAGGAAAGGCAGGAGTTTTCGGCAATAATGCAGGAGTACCCGCAAGTGTTCCGTGCCACTCCAGGAAGAACCACTGTGTTGATGCATGATGTCGATGTTGGAGACGCAAAGCCAATTAAACTGCCTCCTTACCGTGTGAACCCAGTGAAAGTTCCTCTCATCCAGAAGGAGCTTGGCTACCTGTTGGACCACAAGATGATTGAGCCCTGTCAGAGCGAGTGGAGTTCTCCTGTCACTCTGGTCCCTAAGCCGGGTAGGTCACAGCGGCTTTGCATTGACTACAGACGTGTTAATCAGATAACCAAAACAGACACTTACCCTCTCCCTCACGTGGAAGATTGCACAGACAAGATTGGAAAGGCTAGGTACATAAGTAAGTTTGATTTGTTAAAGGGATACTGCCAAGTACCTATGACTGAATGTGCTAGGGAGATCTCATGTTTTGTAACATTAGGAAAGACTTTTGCATGTTCTGTAATGCCATATACAGATTGTTTTAGAGTAATAAGAAATTTCCTTTGTAAATTTCTTTTTCTTTGTGGGGAGGTGTTCCATAACCTATGATTTCATCATCCTTTGTGTAATTTTAACGCACAGTATGCTGCATGTTTGATCACGAGCCTGTTCTGCCTCAGTTCCCCCCTTCTACCGTTATAATAGAGTAAATCGTCCTTTCTGTTGTTCAGAGCGGGATTGTCAACTCTGTCCCCATGGCTTCATTTGCGCGTACTTCTTACAAGTTGTATCAAGCTCTGCTGGCCCCTATATAATGAGCTCAGTCTCTGCATCATTGCCACTTAGATCTACTCCTCATTTTGTTCACATCTCTGTCCTCCCCTGTACAATTATTGTTGTGAGTGCTCCAGAAGTCTCCAACATCTAGCAGCTGTGTAATTTGAGTATAACTGTTATTGCATTTTTTCCTTGTACTGTATAGCATAAGTTGTTAATTTGTAGGCCTAGTAAGGTTTTTTTGTGATTTGTGTAGGATTCATTTTGTCAGCCAGTTTTAATATTATTTGGTATCTGTAATAATTTATCTTGCATTAACTGAGCATTACCCAGTGTATTTTCATTTTATCAGGGCTGACTTAGATAAATTTACTCTTGCTAATTTCGTGTTAATAGAGGCTATTACAGTTAACCATATATTTAACCTGTTTTTTGCCATTACATTATCCTTATGAGTCCTGAATGTTTTGTTGTTAGTTTGAGCATTAAACTTTAACTTGTAATTTTACCTAACTCTTTTGTTTTGAACCTGGAACTTTACGGGACAGTAGTGATTTCTAGTATTCTCACTTAAAGTGTACATTATCTTTCTCTGTTCCGTAACAATATATATATATATATATATATATATATATATATATATATATGGAGCCTCTGTGGTACAATAGGAAAGTGTGTGTTTTCGTACACTGAAGAACGAGGGTTCGCGCCTCGCCAGGGTAATAAACTTTGGGAGCGTTCTTCAGGCCACTTACTGCTTTGGCGAACATAAAGTGTGCTGTGGTTGAACCAATGTCGCATGCTATAAAGTATGCTTGCATGCAGTTGGCTTGTGCGGGCCGATTATACTTGGTTCGCAGACTACACACACATCCAAAGCCACTCCAACACTATAAGTACACTTATAAGCATTTCTCACCCTACATACAATCTCTACTAGGCAGCCTAAGCCACTAGGTAGAGATACAGTGGCTGTATCGTCCCCACTTCAGTCGGGATAGGTAGGGCCAGCAGTGTTGGCACTCTAACTGCTGCTGCTGATGATATATATATATATTGTTACGGAACAGAGAAAGATAACGTACACTTTAAGTGAGAATGCTAAAAATCACTACTGTCCCGTAAAGTTCCAGGTTCAAAACAAAAGAGTTAGGTAAAATTACAAGTTAAAGTTTAATGCTCAAACTAACAACAAAACATTCAGGATTCATAAGGATAATGTAATGGCAAAAACAGGTTAAATATATGGTTAACTGCAATAGCCTCTATTAACACGAAATTAGCAAGAATAAATTTATCTAAGTCAGCCCTGATAAAATGAGATACCAGATAATACTCAGTGAATGCCAGATAAATAATTACAGATACAAACTATTATCAAAAATGACTGACATAAAGAACCCCACACGAATTACAAAAACTTCACTAGGCCTACAAATTAACACCTTATGCTATACAGTACAAGAAAAAATGCAACAACAGTTATACTCAAATTACACACAGCTGCTAGATGGTTGGAGATTTCTTGAGCACTCACAATAATAATATCTGTACAGGGGAGGACAGAGATGTGAACAAAATGAGGAGCAGATCTAAGTGGCAATGATGCAGAGACTGAGCTCATTATATAGGGGCTGGCAGAGCTTGATACAACTTGTAAGAGGGACGCGCAAATGAAGCCATGGGGACAGAGAGCTGAAAATCCCGCAAAGTATAACAGAGAGAACGACTTACTCTACTATAACGGTAGAAGGGAGGGACTGAGGCAGAACACGCTCGTGATCAAACATGCAGCATACTGTGCGTTAAAATTACACAAAGGATGATGAAATCATAGGCTATGTAACACCTCCCCACAAAGAAAAAGAAATTTATAAAGGAAATTTCTTATTACTCTAAAACAATCTGTCTAAAGTCTAGATAAGCAATCTGCAATAACATTTTCTTTCCCCTTGACATGTTGTATGTCTAATGAATACTCCTGAAGAAGTAGACTCCATCTTGTCAATCTCTGATTTTTATCTTTAAACTTACTAAGGAATTTCACTGGGTTATGATCGGTATAAATGACTATGGGGTCAAAACCAGAACACAAATAAAATGAAAAATGCTGTAAACCCAAAATCAAGGCCAAAAGCTCTTTCTCAATAGTTGAGTAATTCTTTTGAGGTGGAGTGAACTTCTTACTGTAATAAGATACAGGATGTTCAATAATTCTGATCATCCTCTTGCAGCAAAACAGCCCCAGCTCCTGTATCACTTGCATCAACAGCCATCTTAAAAGGCTTAGCAAAATTTGGAGTAGCGAGCACTGGCTGACTTAATAGAATAGCTTTAAGTTTGTTGAAAGAGGATTCACAGTTATCAGTCCAGACAAATTTAACTCCCTTTTTCAGTAGGTCTGTAAGTGGTGATACAAGAATAGAAAAGTTAAGAACAAATCTCCTGTAATAACCTACCATTCCCAAAAATCTTTGTAGCTCTTTCCTACTTTTAGGTCTGGGAAGATCACTTATAACCTGAAACTTAGCTCCTGGTGGTGCAACATGTCCATCACCAATTACATACCCAAGGTACTGAACTTTAGCTTGACCAAACTCACACTTTGATAAATTAGCTACAAGATTAGCATGAACTAAACGGTCAAGAAATTTACTGACATGGCATAGGTGATCTTTCCAGTTGTCACTGAAGATTAATACATCATCAATATAAACAACACACCCTGCCAAACCCTCTGTTACAACATTCATGAGCTTCTGAAATGTGGCTGGTGCATTCTTCATACCATACGGCATTACAGAACATGCAAAAGTCTTTCCTAGTGTTACAAAACATGAGATCTCCCTAGCACGTTCAGTCATAGGTACTTGCCAGTATCCCTTTAACAAATCAAACTTACTTATGTACCTAGCCTTTCCGATCTTATTTATGCAATCTTCCACACGAGGGAGAGGGTAAGTGTCTGTTTTGGTTATCTGATTAACACGTCTGTAGTCGATGCAAAGCCGCTGTGACCCACCTGGCTTAGGGACTAGAGTGACAGGAGAACTCCACTCGCTCTGACAGGGCTCAATCATCTTGTGGTCCAACAGGTAGCCAAGCTCCTTCTGGATGAGAGGAACTTTCACTGGGTTCACACGGTAAGGAGGCAATTTAATTGGCTTTGCGTCTTCAACATCGACATCATGCATCAACACAGTGGTTCTTCCTGGAGTGGCACGGAAAACTTGCGGGTACTCCTGCAGTAATGCCGAAAACTCCTGCCTTTCCTTGGGTGGTAGATGAGAAAGCTTAGTCTGGAGATCATTCATGATATCAGGATTCTTCCCAAACTATCACTCAGGCTCATACTGCATGGGAGAGCTTCACTTGCAGACTCGGGTGGAACAGCTACAGTGCAGACTGGATTATTTTCGTCCCGCCTGTGATATAACTTTAGCATGTTGATGTGACATAGTTGCTTGCTCTTTCTACGATCTGGTGTGGCGATGACATAGCTGACATCACTGAGTTTCTTCTCCACGAAATAAGGGCCACTAAACTTGGCTTGAAGAGGTTGCCCATGAACTGGTAGCAGAATCAAAACCTGATCTCCTGGCTGAAAGTGGCGTAACCTGGACTTCTTATCATACCAAGTCTTCATCTTCTCCTGAGCAGCTCCTAAATTCTCTCTCGCCAGCTGTAAAGCAGTGGACAGCCGTTTTTTGAAATTCATCACATACTCCAGCAGGTTGACGTCATCTTCCTCCGACAGCCAGCATTCCTTGAGTAGCTTAAGGGGTCCTCTTACTTCATGGCCAAACAGTAGTTCAATAGGTGAGAAGCCCAGTGATTCATTTGGAGATTCTCTTGCGGAAAACACAACGAATGGAAGACCTTTATCCCAGTCTTTCTGATGTTCCAAACAGTATTTCTTGAGCATCGATTTGAGTGTTTGATGATATCTCTCCAACGCTCCTTGGATCTGGGGATGGTAAGCTGAAGACGTGATCTGGGCGATGCCCAACTCTTTCAGAGACTGTTTGAAAACGTTTGACATGAAATTACTTCCCCGGTCTGACTGTACCTCCTTGGGCAGACCAAACTTTGTGAAGAACCCTAGCATTTCCTTAACCACGTTCTTTGCTGAGATATTTCTAAGTGGAATGGCTTCAGGATAACGAGTAGCCATATCAATCATGGTCAACACATAAGAAAATCCTGAAGAAGTCTTAGGAAGAGGGCCCACAATATCCACCAACACACGGGTGAAAGGCGCCTCAAAAGGAGGAATGGGAACTAGAGGTGCAACTTTTTCGGTCTGATTACACTTCCCCACAACTTGACAGGTGTGACAAGACTTACAATACCAGGAAACATCCCTGAAGATACCTGGCCAGTAGAAGTGTTTCAAAATGCGTGCCACAGTCTTCCTCACTCCAAGGTGTCCTGCCAAACTGGTATCATGAGCCACTCGAATGATATCCTGCCTACAAACACGAGGGATGACAACTTGATGTACAACCTCCCATTCACAGTCGGCTGATGCTGTTGGGGGTCTCCACTTCCTCATAAGTACTCCTGAATTTACATAATAACAAGTAGAAGCACCGGCTGACTCTTCTTCACTGTAAGCAGAGTTAGCTAGACCTTTCAACTCAGGGTCAGCAACCTGCAACTCAACCAACTCTTGAGGAGACAAATTATCAACACTACGGGGTACTGCCTCATCTGGTGAGTGGTCCAAATTAGCAAGAAAAAGTGTCAGCTAGGATAACATCATCATCATCATTATCCTCTAAATCACCAGTAACTTTAGACTTAGCCCTAGTGACAGCACATGCAGGAACACATCAGGGACATCACAATCCTGGGACGCAGCCACTGGCTCACTAGACAACTGAGGAGCTGGACACACTTGACTTCCACCAATATCATTTCCAAGTAAGAAAGTTACACCTGACATTGGGAGTGTCTCAACCAACCCAACCATAACGGAACCATTAACAAAACCAGACTCTAAATTCACTCTGCACAGAGGGACAGAGAAGTAATTATTTCCTACACCTTGTAAGATTACAGTTTCATCAGAGGAATTAACATTAGAGCCTAGAACACTGGTCAGCATAAGGGATTGGCAAGCACCTGTATCACGATATATTTTAACTGATTTCCTGTCATTACTGTCCAGAGGACTGACAAAACCATCAGACAGGAAATTAGCACATGAACTCTTGAGAGTGTCACCCACGTTACTGCTCAAAAGAGGAGCTCCATCATGAGAATTTAAGTTACCCCTCAAAGCAGGTTCAGTTAACTCAGTTAAAGAATTCTGGGAACTCTCAAGAGTGGACACTAGACCAATTGACTGAATATTTAAAGACTCCTTTTGTTCACATCACGCTGTCTCCTGAAACATCTCTTCGTAGTATGACCAAGCTTACTACAATAAGTACATTTACTTTTCTGAAATCTAGAGGTGAAGCTGGTATTTACTTCCTGAGAAACATCATCCTTATTTTCTTTCCTGTTACCTGTACTCTGAGTAGAGGCAACGTACTTACTCTCAGCTTTCCCTTTTTCTCTAGAATATCTCTTGTGAGTGAGAACATACTCATCAGCTAAAACTGCAGCATCAGACAAATTATCTATTCTTTTCTCATCAAGATATAGGCTTACATCTTTATAAATACACCTTTTGAAGTCCTCCAGCAAAATCATCTGCTTAAATTTACCAAAATCAGAATCCACATTCTTAGAATTTAACCACTGCTCCAACAAATCTTCTTTGATTTTTGCATACTCAACATGGGATTGCTTATCTTGCTTGTAAGTTGTCCTAAATTTTACTCTATAAGCTTCAGGAACAAGCTCATAGGCCTTAAGAATCATGCTCTTAACTACATCATAATTATCACATTGATCCTGAGGCAAAGATGCATAAGTTACTTGAGCTTTACCGGTGAGAACAGTTTGAAGGAGTACTGGCCAATACTCCTTAGGCCAATTAAAACCTGTAGTTACCCTCTCAAACAACTGAAAATACTTTGTTAAATCAGATTCATTAAAAGGAGGGACAAGTTTAACATTTTTAGCCACATCAAAATCATCAGAGCTAGATGATCCAGTTCCACCTTGTTTCATGCGATACTCATGGTCTGCCTGAATCCTAGCAAGTTCAACTTGTGCCTCAGCCTCCCTAGCACGGGCCTCCTGCAGGGCTAGCTGTAACTTAGCTAATTCAATCTGCGTTTGCTCATTTGGAGGAGTTACATTAAACAAGCTTTCATTAATCATGGCAACAATTTGATCTTTAGACTGATGAGAGCGAACAACAAATCCCAATTGTTGAGCAACAATCTTAAGTTCATTCTTTGTTCTGTTTTCTATATCCAACACTGTTTGCACATTTGACAAAAAATCTTTGGCTTCATCAAGTGTAGAAATAGTAGCCATCATGAATATATCACAGTCACAAAATATCAAACAATATCCTTATGATAATATCCTGAATATCCTGATATGAGGTCGCCAAATTTATGTTACGGAACAGAGAAAGATAACGTACACTTTAAGTGAGAATGCTAAAAATCACTACTGTCCCGTAAAGTTCCAGGTTCAAAACAAAAGAGTTAGGTAAAATTACAAGTTAAAGTTTAATGCTCAAACTAACAACAAAACATTCAGGACTCATAAGGATAATGTAATGGCAAAAACAGGTTAAATATATGGTTAACTGCAATAGCCTCTATTAACACGAAATTAGCAAGAATAAATTTATCTAAGTCAGCCCTGATAAAATGAGATACCAGATAATACTCAGTGAATGCCAGATAAATAATTACAGATACAAACTTTTATCAAAAATGACTGACATAAAGAACCCCACACGAATTACAAAAACTTCACTAGGCCTACAAATTAACACCTTATGCTATACAGTACAAGAAAAAATGCAACAACAGTTATACTCAAATTACACACAGCTGCTAGATGGTTGGAGATTTCTTGAGCACTCACAATAATAATATCTGTACAGGGGAGGACAGAGATGTGAACAAAATGAGGAGCAGATCTAAGTGGCAATGATGCAGAGACTGAGCTCATTATATAGGGGCTGGCAGAGCTTGATACAACTTGTAAGAGGGACGCGCAAATGAAGCCATGGGGACAGAGAGCTGAAAATCCCGCAAAGTATAACAGAGAGAACGACTTACTCTACTATAACGGTAGAAGGAGGGGACTGAGGCAGAACACGCTCGTGATCAAACATGCAGCATACTGTGCGTTAAAATTACACAAAGGATGATGAAATCATAGGCTATGTAACAATATATATATATATATATATATATATATATATATATATATATATATATATATATATATATATATATATGTGTGTGTGTGTGTGTGTGTGTGTGTGCATTTCAATTATTGTACTTTCCTCTTCGCACTAGTGTCCAATTCACGTAAGATGAGAAAAGTCAGCTATGTGCCTTTACCCATAGTTGATTATTTTAAATACAATTCACTGAGGAGAATGGTGACCGACATGTCCTGAGTATGAACACAGTGGAATGGTTGACTGTTTTGTGTCCCTGACTGTACTGCACCTGTAAAATCATAATGTTTTAAGACAATAGACAGGACTGGAGTTAAGGCAAGGAAAGAAAATGGAAGTACATAAAAAGACCAATAGCTGCTATGTAAAGTGTCACTTAGGACACTAGGACAAAGGATTTTATTTTAATTTTTTAAATTAAGAAGTGAGGACATAGAGCGCAAATCAAGAATGCTCCCAAGCCCACCAATGCCTCCAGCTGAAACTGGAGAGAGAGAGAGAGAGAGAGAGAGAGAGAGAGAGAGAGAGAGAGAGAGAATGGCTGAATTTGTCTGCTCCCTGCAGTTCAAAGCTTTACATCCCAGTCAGCCTGTGATTGTAATAACAACAACAGATAAAAGTAGAAATAAAATTAACGGTCTCAAACATTGCTTAAAGCTCAAGGGACTTTATTTTTACTCTCCCAGCTAATACATTCTGGGCTACATATAGAAGACTGGAAACTTTTGGTAGTTCGCAGCTGGAAAATATCGAGTTCAATTATCGGGCCGGACAGACACTGGAAATGAGTTAAACTCCTTTTTGTACCTGTTCAACCAAAGGTACAGTTGGGAACCTCGAAGGAAAGCGAGTAGTTGCAGGTATTCTGGGAGTTGATTAGATCTCAGTAGACATTAATTTTTCCCCTCTGAAGTGAAGGTCATGCAATCGACAGGTATTATGTTGCCAGTATGAACAAAAAGAATTTTAAGGACAGAGCCAAAATACAAAGTCAACAGTGGTGTTCCTCAGGGCTCTGTCCTATAATCAACTCTCTTCCTCTTATTCATCAATGACTTTTCTAAGCTGCACATCTAAACCTATCCACTCGTACGCTGATGACTCCACCCTTCACCTTTCCATTCGGTTCCCGCAACGTCCATCTCAGCAGTTACTTCAAGAGACAAGGGGTGAGGCTATGGCACACCTAATGTCTGACCTGGCTCGTATCCCTGACTGGGGTAAAAATAATTTTGTTGTTTTTAATGCATCAAAGACTCAGTTCTTGTCAACCAGACAAAATCTTCCACGGGAGTACCCACTAATGTTTAATAAATTCAGCCTAATCCTTCATCATCCTTGAACTTTCTTGGGGTTTCATTCACTCAGGACTTGTCTTTGAAAGATTATATTACATCTCTTGTATAATCTGCTTCCAAGAGATTAGGTATGCTGGTCCGATTCCGTTCCTTCTTTACTCCTGCACAGTTGTTGACTTTATACACTTGTTTTATTCGCCCCTGTGTAGACTACAACTTTCATGTGTGGGGAGGCTCCCCACATACAACTCTTCTCAATAGGATGGAGTCAAAGGCTTTTCATCTCATTAACTCTCCTCCTCTTACTGGCTCCCTTCAACCTCTGTCTCTTCGCCGCACTGTTGCATTTTTATCTCTTTTCAATCGCTACTTCAATGGTCACTGCTCTTCTGAACTGTCTGCTTGCATCCCTCCACCTCTACGACGGGCGCGAAGCACCAGTCCAGCAGCAAACTCTCATCCCTTTCCTGTCCAACTCTCTGATGCAAGAGTTAACCGTTACTCTCAGTCCTTCATTTATACAACATGTCAGCTGTGGAACTGTCTTCCTCTGTCTGTATTTCCTGCTAGCTATGATCTCCAGTCTTTCAAACGCAGTATGTCCAGGCATCTCGAAATGATTGGATGTTGAATTTGGCTCTCTCTTATATTTGGTTTTCTCTTGGAAGGAAGAGTATTGCGGGCTCGTAGCCTTTGGTTTCTTCTTCCTAGCATTAAAAAAAAAAAAACAATAAGCATCATAAGTACTAAGAGGTGGTTAATCTCTTTAATGCGATAACGTCATTAGTATTTTGTTTTTGCTATCAATGAACAGTTTCATTCAGCTTTGGATATATTTTTATTTAACTCCAGTGATTAGAAACATAATTCATAATCATTCAGTATGCGGTACTTTTCTTAGGTTACATAAATTCCTCTTAACACAACAGATGTAAAATTTTGATGTTATGGGATTGAAGGGGTTAAGTTATCCAAGCCTGAATATTTCGGGAAAGTATGAACATGTCAGCAGCAACATTTTTCAGCCTCAAGGATGAGCATGCTGCACTGTCTGAAGATGATGAATAAAATCTCATGCGTGAACTGACCCTGTCTATGATGGTATTCTGCTTGTCAGACGAAAACAATACCAGAGGCAGAGGGTATGGGCAAGGAAAATATTTCAGACAACCTGGATATAGAAGTTAAAGGGTTAAAAGAAGTTAATGAGCAAGAGGGCCTAGCGTATTTTGGTGGGTTCTTAGCTCATAAATTTCCTCAGTATGACTACATTGGTTCAAAGGCATCAAACAAAGAAGACACATGGATTGGTGCAATTCGCAGGGGAAATAAAGAATTGATGAAACCCTGATTTGAATTCCTAGAAAAATAAAAAACAATGGAAAAACTGTTATTTGTCATCATGGAGCTAAAGCCCTGCAACCTGGAAAAGCCACTGCCCAGAATCTAGCCAGTCAAACTGATGATTTTGTTTTTCTGACGTATGAAGTAAATATTTATTTTTGCTTATTGTCGTATGCTTTTCAGAATGCGAGTACTATATAAAAAAATAATAATTTCATCCAGAAAAATTATAAACAAAATAATTAAACAAATAACTGATAAAAAAATAAAATAAATTCTGAGAGAGAGAGAGAGAGAGAGAGAGATGCATATTCAGTGAACTTTAAGTATGACATAAGACAATTTTCTGCTCGATGTGCTTAAATACTGTTTCCAGACATATAAATGATATGAGCATGCTATGACTAAAACCAATAAATTGTTTGGCTGGAGATTCGTACTGGGTATATTATTTATTTGCATCATTTCTGATATAATGTGGAAGCACATGTTAAGATATGGTTGGAAAGAATGAGAAATTTTAGTGTGTAACAATGTAAGGTATGAACTGAGAGGCAGGAGACGAGAGAGGAGACTGTGACGTCATCACCCAGGAGCTGACGCATTTTCTTTCGCTCCCGGACGGCCCGTGAGTAGACACCTAATTTACTATAGCAGTAGCCGTGTGTGTGTGTGTGTATGTGTGTGTGTGTGTGTGTGTGTGTGTGTGTTTTGGGCAGCCGAAACTACACATTCAAATCGCACCAAAATTGGCACAGAATCGCAAAAAATTCGCTGATGTAAAAAAAACTTGGTCCCATCACGATTGAAAAACTTTTACTGTATTTAATGAGTGATCAAATTTTGACCAATAAACGCCACTCTCGGCGCCCGGTCGCTTGCCGTGGCCGAGTGGTTAATGTCTCGGACTTGCGTTCAGACAACTTGGATTCCATTCCCGAAGCAAGGTGAGGGCGCCTTTCTTCAGCATGGAGGCGTCCTGGTGCACCAAAATCGGCATGAAAATTGAAGAAATTCCCTGATGTAGAAAAATTAGTCCCATCTCGACTGATGTTTTTTTTATTAGAGTTCAGAGCGATCAAAGTTTGGTTCGGAAAACCGTTCATTGGGTACCGGGACTTTTAGAAATCAAGTCTACTTGGGCCCGAAGGGTCACGAGCACTTGTTGTAATCGATGGATTTAGCTACTGCCCACAAACATAGAATTTAAGAAATATTCTGACTGTATGTGTAACCTTTCAGGTGTACACGAATGCAGTGTCAGTTCTTTGCAAAATGTTTACATGCCAGTGTTAGATTACCCCATAACTCTACAAGAGGTTTCAAATCAGATCAAACGATTGAAATGCAACAAAGCAAGTGGACCAGAGGGTATACCACCCGGAATGTTAAGAATCTTACCAGTTTCCTGGGTTTTAACCATAACAACAATTTTTACCACTATAATTATTAGCACCACATGTCCATTGTTGTGGGTAACGGTAACACTGTTTACCATATTTAAGTGTGGGTCATGAGCGTTAGCATTAAATTACAGCAGCATCAATGTCATCAATTGCTTTGTTGAATTATATGATACAGCTGTATGTCTAGGCTACACAGACGTTTTTTCCCCTCTCATGAGCAGGCTGGCAGTCAGTATGGGAGAGAATGTCTTGCGGCTACTTTATTACGTGGTGAAAAAGAAGACATTCAAGTTATATGTTACCTTCATTGACTTTGCAGAAGCGAATGATCAAGTACCAAATGACATAATGTAATGTATTTTAAAACGTTTAAGGTGCGATTCTACAACGCTGTTGACAGTAGCTGCCATGTACAAGATAACCAGCAGTGTTGTGGGTACGGCGAGTAGTGTTCGGTAGGATCTCCAATATCCTGTTAATATATATATATATATATATATATATATATATATATATATATATATATATATATATATATATATATATATATATGTAAATGAAATTATGAGACTGATGAAACAAAATTGTAGGACCAACAGCTTCCTAGCATGGTTGCACGTCCTTGTTTCTTGTCATCCAGCTGAGAGGGTATAATACATAAAATCGGCCTTTTAAACTAACTTTGTGAATCGTGTGGGATGACAGTAGACGAAGACAAAATTATGTATATGGTTTTGAAAGAAAATAATGTATACTGGGAAGCTTTCCAAGTAAATAATTCAACTATACATATATGTGAGTATTATATGTATATAAGCAGTCCTTTTACAGCTGATGGGTCTACATCTCCTGCTACTGGATTACTTGCCCAATTTAAGTTATGCCATGTCCTAAAATTTCTATGATTTGTAACAAAAACAATGATGTCCCATTTTATGTTAAAAAGAGTGTTTGAAGCTGCTCTCATGTCTACGATGATATATGGCTGTGAATCTTGTCTAAACGGAAATATGAAACCTACAGTATAGATAGATTGTATATGTGGAATAAAAAAAAAAAAAGCTGTTAAGTGTAAGAATGACAACAGATAAGGATATGTCCCTATTATAGCTAAGGTATCCTCCTTTTCCCGCCCTCATTAAAGCCAAGCAACATAAGTTTTTCAGAAATGTGTAAGATGAGGGAAGACCCACTAGCTCATGCCATACCTATCACACTGGATAATAACTGTCATACATCACGTTATCTAAGCGATTTGTTATCGTATGATGTTGATGATGTTCAGATTGCCCTAGAAAATATTAAGCAAAAGATCATGGCATCGAAATCAAATAGGTTTCACTTATATAAGACTGAATCCTAACTCGCACACGACATTTATAAAATAAAGACCAAGGTAAACAAGCATGAACGGGTGTTATGGGCACGCTTACGTGTGAGTGCTCATTCTCCCACGATGGAAGAGGGATGCTGGAACAGGCGAGGTGGGGGTCGGCTTCCAGTCAAAGAAAATGTTCATGTGGTTATATTCAGATTGAAAAAAAAAAAAAAATAGAGGAAAGTCTGAGAACATTACATTTAAGACAACATTACTATCTGACCACCAATGATGACTTATTTGTGGAGAGAAATAATTATGCCACAGTGTGTAAAATAGTCCACCAAAATTTCAGTGAGTATATTAACCCTTTTGTGCACAGTAAGTTTTAAAAAGTTTCATGTTCCATGACACCCCAAAAATTGTATTCTCGGTTTAGTGTCACCACCCAAACATATTTATTTTGCCACAAAACCCACATATTCCTATTCGTCGATGTTTGTTGTACACGATAAGCAAATAAAAAAAACACACACACTATACGTATGTTAGGGCTGTGAATAAACATTCGGGAACATTCATCTCACTTCCCAACATCATAACTTGAATGTTTACTAATCAATATCTACATGTTATACCATCATTGGAAGAAGATTTTTTTTTTTTTTTTTAATGGGATAGGTGGCATTTTGATACGAGGTATGTTCGAGTAATAAGCGAAAAAGTAAAACCCATTTCCGATAGACAACAGAGTTTTTATTCGGGGAACTCTAGTGAGAAACTTTTCTTGGCAGTATTATGTTTCTATTTCATTATCTTATGCAGAATTCCATGGGCTTTCATTTGAGATCAGAAAGGTTCTCTTATGCCTGATAGTTTTCTAGAAAAATGCAAAAAACTACAGTGTACCCACGCTTATCGTGACTGTAGGGTGGTTTCCTGCCTCCCTCTAAGCTCCTACACGTACCAGGTATTTCACCAATTCCTTGTACACTAAATATGCACACTATATTCACATGAGTCACTGTCACTATTTTTATAGTTGAGTACTCACATTTGGTGCAGGGTAGGGGCAGTGCAGTTGACCAGAAACAGTAGCACAATCTTCGTTGGACCAATGGCTGATAATGACCTGGAATGCTTAACAAACACCAAATTTCCTATTGCAAACATCAAATCTAATTGCAACAATGCCCAAAAACTATACATAAGCATTATTGGTATAGTGAAATTTGTTGCACGGCCAGGATGGGGGTAATAGAGGAGATTTAAAGGGACAAAACTGCACAGCATCTTCCCCACTCACAGCTCATTTGGTACTGAAAAACCTATCGGCTCTCTTGCCAGTATCGGGACCCACAGTTGCCAACCCATTACTTTTGAAGACAGCCAGACAAGCTATGGTGCCCCCCAAAATGATGCAGATCGGCCAAAAACTTTATTTGTGCCTTTTTTTTTTTTTTTTTGCTTTAAAGACACCAAAAGCATCAATGCATATTTTCAAGGAAAGACTCTAATGATGATAAGCAGTGGTGTAGCGTGGGGGGAGGGGGACACAGGGGCAGTTGCCCTGGGTGGAAAATTCTTAGCGACGCAAAATTAAAACAAAAAAGTGATGAAAAATAGTGCACCTTCGCCCTCATATAGAAAATCTCCCAATGCTCGAACATTCTACACAGTTTTTCAACATGACGGTGCAAATTAACGTTGCCACGTAACATTTAGATTATTTTTCTCTCTAATTACAGCAATCCTTATCAGTGAATTACATAATGCCTATTAAGGCATGATTTCTCATTTGAAGATACCGGTACTGTAATATTCCAAAACTTGCACAAAAAATCATATTTAAAAAATTAAGTTTCACCGAGTTGCAAGGGCGCTAGATGGCCTTACTCCTTCCCTACCAGTCTCGTCTCTGTGATGTGTGATACTGATACGTCATTCCGCTGCATAATTTTTAAAATCCACCTCGTGCCTAGAATAATCCATACAATGCATATGTGTATAGATTTTCTACTCAGAATGACATATTCTTTCACCTGTAGAAATATTTGCAGAAACTTGTGTTACACGTTGTATTTATGAAACATGCTGTTATTTGTGCATGTGGCGACAATCTGGTCACTAAATTAAGATCTATCGATATCTTGAAATACCGTCGCCAAGTAATGTTCCCGCCAATTTAGTTTTGCGACAGCAACACACAGTAAAATATATATATTTTTTTTACAAAATCTTTTTTTTTTTTGCCTCTACCTTGGGTTCTTGGAGATTAATTCTGGAAGTCTCCTGAGGCTTTTTTTTTTTTTTTTAAGTCCAAATATATAAACACATTAAACCTGGAAAATATATTCTGACTTAGATAGATAGATAGATGAAATGTTCGTCTATAATAACGTGTACGCACCCTGTGAACTGTGTGTAAAGATCCAAAAGTGAATCCTTTTGATGAGGAAAATGTGCTGACATTATCCAAAAGTAGCTCTGTCTCCCAAAAGAACAAAAGCAATTGCAAATTTGATGGTACACTTCCCTACTCTCGTAAAGGAGAAAGAAGTTGATTCTCTACAACAGTGGCAAGCTCTGTTGCATTCCAGATCAACTCTTCAGCATCTCAATCAATCAGCAACAAATTTCAGGCATGAAATGCTTGGAATTACTGATGGGAATAATCAATCTAAATCTAAATTTCTTTCGAGATTAATGTGTGATTTTATAGTAGTACCAGATTCTTCTGCGTTCGTTAATTGTTCTCACAAATGGCTATGCTAAAAACCATGGCCACGAACAGATTGTTGACCCACACAACTGTCAATCGGTTGTTTGCAAAACAAGCCATCGCTTGACAAGTACCGTACTTTGAATGGAAACCATCCAAAGAACTCATCATTGACATGGAAAGTGACAATATTGACCAGCGTTATGGAGACAAGTGTTGCAGCACACAGAAGGCAACACGTATCCTGCCGATGAGACCGAAGTTGCCAGTAGCAGAGAGGAAAACCCACAGGTTTATGTACAGTAATTCTGCTGTATAAAAGCCAAAAAGATGAGCTGAAGGAGCTATACCTGTATTTATATGTGCGTATAAAAACTGTTACGTAAATGTTTTTTTTTCATACGATCTTGGAGATTTTAGGTTAGCCATCTTGGATTTTTCTACTTTCCCCAGTGGCAACCCTAGCTGTAACCAGTGTGTGCGTGTGCTGATAAAAGTTTGATCATTTGGTGAATTTTGTTGCTCTGGTGTGTCGACAAGTTAGTTTTTTTTTTTTGTGTGTGATAATTGTTTTGCTAACACCATAGTGGTTTCTTATTCTTCATTCTTCTGTTTCAACTATGAAAAATTGCAATATATATATATATATATATATATTAATTGTTTAAACATTTACGGAAGTGAAGAAATGGTTAAACGATGAAGTATTTTCTTCAAATACATATGCTTGGGGGATGGGACTTAGGAGTACTAACGGTCCACGGGTTAGGGGGCGCAATACTTTCCATGCCCCGGGTGCTGGCACCCCACGCAACACCACTGACGACAAACACGTCAACGAGTATGAAGGGGTTAATATGTATATCTAAGATTTCCTTTACACTGTTTTTTATTATTTCAAGTTTTTGTTGTCTTTGCTCTCTACGATTGCAGGTTTAAACTTCTGTTTCACAGTTTACATTATTTTCTTAAGATACAGTCAGAGAACCATACATCTTCCCATTTCTGTCTGAAGAAAATTTATAACTGATGAAACACAACAAAACTCTTGTCTCAAATAATGTCTGTCTCAGTTGGTTCGACTTTTCCGTTATCGGTTCGTCAAACTCAAGGAAAATATTAATTTTGTTTCTTTGCCTGTACACGTACCCTTATTGTGGACCATTCTGTATGCCAATTTATTGCCACCTTTGTTATTTTAAAAAATGTGGTCAGTTAAAACATCAGTCTCTAATATCTATCTATCTATCTATCTATTTGTGTGTGTGTGTGTGTGTGTGTGTGTGTGTGTGTGTGTGTGTGGTAACAGGTCTTTGTATTTAGTCGAGCACTGGCAGTAATAACACACATTATCTTATATTAATAAGCTGTTTACATTTAATGAGAATCAGAACACTTGCACAACCTATTTTTAGAGATCCTGATTGTGCAAAATGGCTCTTCTTAAGCAGTCACTATGAAAACCACTGGTCTCTGCTTATGTGCCTGGCTGCCCGTTAATTAGTTTCATTTCAGTATGGGTGCAGTGGTTGTATAATTGATGAGGTGGCATAACTAATTACGTCGCAAACTCGCACTTTCACAACACTTACACTCATTTCGTTGATATTTATATAACATTGATTGACCATTATTACATTCAAAATTGAGTTTGCCACCTGGACGATGACGAATGCCTGGCCACGTGTGTGGCTTTGGCAGGTTTAGTGTTTCTCTTGTAAATTCTCAGTTTATTTCTTACTCCCAGATTTCATATGAAGGTTTGAATTATGCAGCTGGATCACGACATCCAACATGTATAATTCTGATGAAATTCAAGAATAGTTCAATGAAGAAACTATTGCCAGACGCCATAATCCCGTAAGGGGTGGCCATTTGACTATGAGTTATTTATTTTACGGGGAGTGGCATTAACCCTCCACCAACCCACTTGTTGACCCGTAGAGAGCACGTATGGTTTGATTATATGGTTACCACCCAGCACTGTAAATGGTTTCTTGGCTTACAGGAAACCATTAGGCTTGTCACTCAATATAAAGCAACCTGAAAAGGAAAAAAGAGTAATGAAATGTGACAGGATAGGTGGGAGAAATAGGAAGAGAGAAGGATAGACAGGAAAAGAATGATAAAAGCTAAGGAAGCAGTAGGCAGCACTACGTCAAGTGAGTGGATGATGGTCACCACCACATACCACTGTTAAATTTCCTTTATTATGGCTTCAGTTTCCAAGCTTCGTGGCGAAAGTAGGTACACCAACTGCCATAACTTAGCAATGTACAGCCTAAAGCTATGTTTAATTGTGTACATTTTTGTAAAAATAGGTGCATCAGCTGCCATAACCTTCCAGTGTACAGTCATGAACACTAATGAAGGGACAGGGTAGCCTGCCACCAGGGGACAGGTTAATCGCACATGTCCAGCTTCCCAAACCCTTTCCTTACCCCAGGGAAAGCACTGATTTGTTAGGTGGGTGGATCGGAGATTGAAGCTTCGCTCACCGTCACGTTTTGCCTCATGAAATATATATATTTTTCATTTATCCTACTATTAGGCGTATTATTACGTGCATAGACCCACCTTCATTTCAGTAAGAAAAATATATACTTAATTTTTTGCAGATTTCATTAGAATGACCGCATTGTATACAGGTAGGTTTCATAAAATTCATCCAACGTCCTCTAAACTATATAGTACAATCCAAGTGACAACGACAAGTTGTATGATTTCTATCCTCATATTTCACTCTCCTGCCTTGTTGTCGGGGAAGCCACATATTCACCCACCCACTCATCCACCTACCCATTTAGCTCATCCAATACATCCCACCCACCCCACCCCGGCCACACACCCTGCACAGCCACTTAGGCGATCCTCCCAACCCACTGATCCCCCACCCACGAATGTCACCCACAAAATTTACTGAACAGTGCCACCCAACATCCACCTAGTCACCTGCCCGCCCTTAACCCATTCAACGACCCAACTCACCAACCTAACCACCCACCCAGTGCACCCTGGCCACGCAATCTTCGCAGCCACCCTGGCGACCCACCGTGCCAACTCACCCTGGCTACCCATTCTGCCCACACATTCTGACTATCCATCTTGCCCACCAAGCTGGCCACCCACCCTCCCCACCCACGAAGGTTACCACCTTGCTCACCCAACATTACCAACTATCAAATCCACCCACTCAAGTCACCCACCGTACTCACCCATCGCTCCCCAAATACTCGCTCACCTGCACACCCATCCCATAGGAACCTACCCATCCTATCCACCCAGTCCTTCAACCAGCCCAGCTGTCCATCCACAAGCTCAACCACCAGTCGTACCCAACCCCACACACCCCCAACCGACCCACCCTTTTGAGTTGAAACAGTGTCCTCAGGGTGTCAACATAACCCTCTCATGGCAGGGGACTCTCCAATATTCTTCCCCATCTAATGCCTCACAGTTTGAAGCAGGTCAGAGAGAGTCATAGCAATCTGAGTGCTAATACTCTTCAATGATCAGGGAAGCAATTATTCTATGCCAGTCAACACTATACTACTTTCATAACTTAAAAATGAATTATGTTAGCCAGAGTGTTACCACTGGAACCACTGACCCCCTCATTGCCAGGACAGATCAAGCATTTCTTTGGGTAAGGGTAGGTATCGGTACTACTGCGGACACTAATACCATTTCACATCCGTACAATAAATTACGAGACAGTGAACAATGTCTTTTGAAATCCAGAGTTGTGATAATTACAACCCAACAAACTTTTGAGAATGTTGTGCAAGAGTTTCATAAATGTTAATTCAAAATGTGGATTGATATTACTGACGGCAATAGTAGGCACGTGAAACTGTTAACACTGGCACCGTGGACTGTTTCATGGCCAGGAGTGTACTATTCTGTTGCAACTAACGGCAGGCCAAAGTGACTCACAGGAACCAGAGAGTGTTTGTTGCGTCTCATGAAATAAGTATTCCGGACTAATAGTTATGCCATCATTAAAGCAGTCTTAATGAACATCTGAGCCAACAACACACATGTGGCAGAGTTTTCACTAATTAGTCATAGTTTTGCCCACGTGCAGCCCCAGTGCTGTCATTACCAGGCACTGGGTGACTCCGCCCCATTATTCACATGCACCAATCAACTAGAAAATTACTGCTTCTTTGGCAAATACAGACTATTTATGTGCCCGACTAGTCACTGTGGCCGTTTTTTTTTATTTTTTTGGTCCTCGTTGATGTCGTTGTTGTTGTTAAGATCGTCATCGTTTTTGTTATTGTCGTCACTGTTAATGATTTCGTCGTTATTGTTGTCGCTGTCAATGGTCTTGTCATTGTTTTTGTCGTCCTTGAATTTGTCGGCATTTTCGTTGTTTTTGTTGTCTTCGTTATTGGCGTCGTTGTTGTCGTCATCGTCTTTGTTGTCGTTATTGTTGCTGTCGTTATTGTTGCCCTTGTAATAATTGTTGTTGTAGTCTTTTGTTGTCATTGTTGTTGTCCTCCTCCTAGTTGATGTCGTTGTCATTGCTGTTGTCGTCATCGTTGCTGTTGTCGTCATCTTCGTTGTTGTTAATATTGTCGTTGTTCTTGATGTCAGCGTTCTTGTTGTTGCCGTCATCGTCGTTGTTGTTGCCTCTGTTGCCGTTGTCGTTGTCATTGTCATTGTTGATGTTGTCAATTGTGTTGATATGTATGTTGTTATTATTACTTCTATTATCATCATCATTATCATCATCATCATCATCTGTCTGTCTATCTGTCTATAGCCAGATGTCATAATCCCATATTTGGTGGTCGCAAGTGGATTGCCCCCAACGTCGCCCTGTCTTCTGTCATTTCGCGGCCCTACCCCCAACTCACACCCCATCCTCTCACATACCTCTCCTTTCCATTCGTCCATATTATTCTCGATCTTCCCCTCCCTCTCCCACCCCTCAGCCTCACACACACTCTTCTCGTTAGTTTCTCACTCTGCATTCTCATCACATGGCCAGACCGTATCAGTGTATTTCTTCTAACGCTTCCTATCATATCAATATCCACACCACAACATTCCTTTACTTCTTTATTTGTCAGTCTGTCTCTCCATGTAACCCCACATGATGATTTCAAATTACTAATTTCCACTGCTCTCACTCTTGTCTGGTGTCCTTCCAACAAGGTCCAAGTTTCGCGTCCAGTCGTTGGAGTGGGTATCACAATATCGTCATCATTATAACCTTGCCAGGGACAGTGTCCAGCGAGGTATTCTTTTGGGTCGAGTTTCTTTCTTTCTTTCTTTTCTTTTTTGTTAGATACATTAAGGAAAAACGACTGAATGGAATTACATAAAACTTTCAGGATATGTGGGCACTGGTCGCAAAAGCAAGTGATTAAATTTTGAAGGTAATCAAGTGACTTAAATGTCAACATCAAAGTCACGGATTTTTAGAGAGATAAAACTTGAAACCCGTAAGACAGAGATATTTACTATTATCAACATACAGGAGAAGAACAGGGAGGCTTTAGGAAGGGAAGAGGTTGTGTGGATCAGATATTCATTCTTAGATCTTTAGTGGAAAAGTTTCTAGAGAAGGGAAAGAAGTTGTATGCGGCTTTCATGGATTTGGAGAAAGCATATGACAGGGTGGATAGACAAGGATTGTGGAAAGTGTTAAGAATATATGGAGTAGATGGGAAGTTGTTGAATGCTGTAAAGAGTATGTACGATGGTGCGAAGGCTGCAGTGCGTGTGGATGGTGAACTAAGTGAATTTTTCTCTTTGAAAGTTGGTTTGAAACAAGGATGTGTCATGTCTCCATGGTTGTTCAATCTGTACATGGATGGGGTAATAAAAGAGGTACAAGGTAGGGTAGTGGATGTTGGAGTGACCCTGGTGAGAGAGGATAGTGTTTGGAAACTCCCTGTACTGTTGTTTGCAGATGATACTGTGTTGTTCAGTGAAGACGAAGGGGAGCTGCAAGGCTTGGTGGATGAGTTTGAGAGAGTGTGTAAGAAACGGAACCTAAAGGTGAATGTAGGGAAGAGTAAAGTGATGGTCTTTGAGAGAGGTGAAGTTAGTGAATGTACAGCGAGGTTAGATGGTGAGGAATTGGAAAATGTGAGTACGTTTAAGTATTTGGGTAGTGTGATGAGTAAGGATGGAGGTTTGGAGGGTGAAGTGCTTGAAAGGGTACAGCAGGGAAGAAAGGTTGCTGGTTCCTTGAAAGCAGTGATAAGAAACAGGGAAGTGAGCATGGAAGTGAAAAAGTTACTACATGACAGTATTGTGATACCAACTCTAACGTACGGAAGTGAAGCTTGGACATTGTTGGAAGGACACAAGTCAAGAGTGAGAGCAGTGGAAATGAGTTATTTAAGAGGAGCCTGTGGAGTCACGTGGAGAGACAGGCTGACGAATGAGGATATAAAGGAGCGTTGTGGTGTGGATGTGGATGTGATAGGAAGCGTTATGAGGAACACACTGAGGTGGTTTGGCCATGTGGAGAGGATGGAGGGCGAAAGACTGACGAAGAGAGTGTATGTGAGTGAGGTGGAGGGGGGAAGAGGGAGGGGGAGGCCGAGGATGAGATGGAGGGATGGGGTGGAGAGGTATATGAGAGAGGGGGGTGTGAGTTGGGAGCAGGGCAGTGAAATGGCGTTGGACAGGGCGACTTGGAGGCGATTTGTTTGTGGCCACCCCAAACGGGATTGAGCCGTCTGGCAATAGATAGATAGATAGAACATACAGGAACTCCCGTATGGGCTTTCATTTTGCATCAAGACCTTTGACCCTGAGCGACCATGAAAGGTCAAACTCAAGGTCACAGATATTCAGGGGGACTATAAACGGTTGAAGATATTTTCTATTGTCAGAGTATAGGAAGTTCCATATGGGCATTTAATTGGTACCATGACCTTAAGTGATCTTGAAAGGCCAGACTCAAGGTCACTGACATTCAGGGGCCAAAACTCGAAAGTGGTTAAGATAGAGATATTTACTATAATCAAGATATAGGGAGTCTCATGGGTGCTTTCATTTGACACCATTACCTGTGACCTTTAGTGGTTGGGCGAGGTTTATTGTGCTAGACATCACTTATTATAATTTGTATTATTAT
Organism: Coenobita brevimanus; assembly: GCF_032717465.1. Taxonomy (NCBI): domain Eukaryota; kingdom Metazoa; phylum Arthropoda; class Malacostraca; order Decapoda; family Coenobitidae; genus Coenobita; species Coenobita brevimanus. The sequence continues at coordinate 5,667,504 of NC_136984.1, read as the reverse complement.
TATTATTATTATTATTATTATTATTATTATTATTATTGTTATTATTATCATCATCATCACCATCATCATTATTTATAGAGTTCCGGTTGTTCATTGTATTGTTCTAGTGAACAGTTCTGACCTACCTGAATCTTTCCAGGTCATAGTGGGTCAAATGTTGAAACTGTGATTACTCTGAAGGTAAAACAGTTACGGCTCGACAAAAAACTTGCCAGGTGTGTATTTTCATAATAAACTGAATTTCATTAAATGGGCATAATTTCCATCAGAAAGTTTGAAACTGATCCCTCTGGACACCTTGAATAAGAGGATGTGAATGGTTGGCGAGTAGAGGTAGGGGAGAAAATGAGAGAGAGAAGAGAGAGGTATATGTGAGCAGGAGAAGGGAGGTTAAGAGACTGGTGAAGGAGAGTAAGAAGAAAGTGGATGAAGAGTTTGGGAGGAATCTGAGTGTGAAATGGAGGGAGAGTAAGAAATTGTTTTGGAAGGAGGTAAAGAAAGTAAGGCAGTGTGAAAGGGGAAATAGTAGGGGAGTGAAAGATAGGAATAATAGATTGTTGGTGGAGAAGTGAGAGAAATTGAGGAGATGGAAGGAGCACTTTGAGGATTTGTTGAATGTAGAGAGTGAGAGCAGTGTGAGTATAAGTGGTTGGGGAATGGCTGGGAGAAGAAGGGATGAGAGGAGGGAGGAAGAGATCAGTAGGTCGGAAGTAGTGGAAGCGATGAAGAAGATTAAGCTGGGAAAGGACCCAGGAATTGATGGAGTGTGTGGTGAAATGCCTAGGTATGGGGGTGAGATTGTTGTGGAGTGGATATGGAAGTTGTGTAGATTGGCTTGGGAAGAGGGAAGGGTTCCAGAGGACTGGAAATCAGGTATAATTGTTCCACTGTACAATGGAAAAGGGGAGAGAGAAGTATGTGGTAACCATAGGGGTATTTGCCTTCTTAGTGTGACTGGTAAAATATATGGTAGAATACTCATTGATAGGGTTAGGCATATGACAGAGGAGCTAGTTGGAGAAGAACAAGGGGGATTTAGGAAGGGAAAAGGGTGTGTAGATCAGATATTTCTTCTAAGATGTTTAGTGGAGAAGTATCTAGAGAAGGGAAGGAAAGTGTACGCTGCCTTCATGGACTTGGAGAAAGCTTATGACAGAATAGATAGGAAAGGTATGTGGAAGGTATTAAGAATATATGGAGTGGAGGGGAAATTGTTGAGTGCTGTGAAGAGTATGTACGAGGGAGCTAGGGCTACGGTGCGAGTGGATGGTGAGCTGAGTGAGTTCTTTGATCTCAATGTGGGAATGAAACAGGGGTGTGTAATGTCTCCATGGCTGTTTAATATATATATGGATGGGGTCGTAAAGGAGGTACAAGGTAGGGCAGTGGATGTGGGGGTGGCCCTAATGAATGAGGGTGAGATTTGGAAGCTTCCGGTGTTGCTGTTTGCTGATGATACAGTATTGTTGAGTGAAGATGAATGGGAGTTGCAAGGTTTGGTGAATGAATTTGGGACAGTGTGTAGGAGGAGGAATCTGAAAGTTAATGTAAACAAAAGTAAAGTTATGGTGTTTGAGAGGAATGAAGTCACAGTGTGTGCAGTGAGGTTGGATGGTGAGGATATGGAGAATGTGAGTGCATTCAAGTACTTGGGTAGTGTGATGAGTAAGGATGGAACTTTGGGGGATGAAGTACGTGAAAGGGTACAGCAGGGAAGGAAGGTTGTTGGCACACTGAAAGCAGTGATGAGAAATAGGGAGGTGAGTATGGAAGTTAAGAAGTCATTGCATGATGGTATTGTGATCCCTACCCTGACGTATGGAAGCGAGGCGTGGACCTTTGCAAGAGGGGAACAAGTCAAGAGTGAGAGCAGTGGAAATGAGTTACTTGAGAGGAGCATGTGGAGTGACATGGAGGGACAGGTTGACGAATGAAGAAGAGAAGGAACGTTGTGGGGTAGATGTGGATGTGGTTGAAAAGATTAGGAGAAATACACTGAGGTGGTTTGGACATGTGGAGAGGATGGAGAATGAAAGACTGACTAAGAGGGTGTATGTAGGTGAGGTGGAGGGAGGGAGAGGGAGGGGTAGACCGAGGATGAGGTGGAGAGATGGAGTTGAGAGGTATATGAGGGAGGGGGGGGTGATTTGGGGGGAGGGGAGTCAAATGGTGGGTGACAGAGTGACTTGGAGGCGATTTGTCTGCGGCCACCCTTTGCGGGATTAGGGCGTCGGGCTATAGATAGATAGATAGATAGAATTTATACTTACTATACCGCCTCCAGACGATTTTATTCGCTTTAGGACAACCAATTGTTGTTAAGGTTACCTGAAGCTATATATATATATATATATATATATATATATATATATATATATATATAAATATATATATATTAACAAAGGTGATATATAGGGTTGGTGGCGGTACTGTCAAAGATGAGGGAGAGTGGCCCTGTGCAGTTTGCCATAAGGGCGTGGGAAGTAATTCTGTCTTGTGCGGTGTTTGTGATAAGTAGGTGCACAAGAGATGTAGTGGTATCAGTGGTAGACTGCGAGATAATGTTGATTTTATGTGTACGGCGTGTCGGGGAGAGCAGGTGGAGATTGTCAGGCGTGAGAGGATTGAACTTGCTGGTGAATCTCTTGAGTGTGTGGAAGAGTTTTGTTAATTGGGAGACATGTTGTGTGCTGGAGGTGGGGCTGTAGCTAGTTCTGTAGCCAGGGTAAGAAGTGGTTGGAAGAAGTTCAGGGAGCTCTTGCCTCTTCTGACATTGAGAGGGCTCTCCCTGCGTGCTAAGGGGTCTTTGTATGCAGCATGTGTTAGGAGTGTAATGCTGTATGGTAGTGAGACCTGGGCAGTAAAGGAGGAGGATATTCGCCGGCTCAGACGTACAGAAATGACAATGATCAGGTGGATGTGTAGTGCGTCCCTGCGTGCAAGGTCTGGGGGGTGGGGGCTGGGTTTACGATGAAGGAGTTGAGATGTTGGATGGGACTGGAGTGTATTGGTGTTGTGATGATGAGAGGTTGATTGAGATGGTTTGGACATGTGGAGAGAATGGGGGATGATAATTGGGTGAGGAAGGTGAGAAATGTTAATATTGGGGGTGGGGTTATGAGGGGTAGACCGAGAAAGACATGGGACGAGGTGATTAAGTGTGACCTCAGGGTTAAAGGACTGAACAGGGAGGCTGCAGTGGATCGTGCAGCATGGAAAGCCGCCATTAGGTGACCAAGGCCGACGCATGCAAGCATGTTGGAGCCTTTAAAAACGAAACCATATATATATATATATATATATATATATATATATATATATGGTACAGTGGTAGACTGTACCTTTCGTACACGGTTGAACCAGGGTTCGCGCCTCGCCAGGGTAATAAACTTTGGGAGTGTTCACCCGGCCACGTGCTGCATTGGCGGATACAAGGGGTGCTGTGATTGAACCACTGTCGCTTGCTATAAAGTATGCTTGCAGCCAGTCGGCTTGCACGGGCCGATTACACTAGTTCACAGACTACACACACATCCAAAGCCACTACAACACTACAGTTACACTTACAAGCACTTTTTACCCTACATACAATCTCTACCAGACAGCCTAAGCCACTTGGTAGAGATATATTGGCTGTATCGTCCCCACTTCGGTCGGGATAGCCCAGTCCTGCAGTGGATACTCAAACGGCTGATGATGATCTATACTGTATATATATATATATATATATATATATATATATATATATATATATATATATATATATATATATATATATATATCTGTCTATCTGTTTATATATGTATGGATCTATCTGTCTATCCATCTGTCCACATATCTATCTGTCTATCTAGCTGTCTATCTATCTATCTATCTATGTCTTGAGATAACGAAATATACCGTATATATATATATATATATATATATATATATATATATATATATATATATATATATATATATATATATAATTTATATATTTATTTGTTTATTATGCAAGGAACAAGGAACCAAAGGAGATAACTCCTCGAGATTGTTTCCTAAACGAAAAAGTAAAACAGAGCCAAATTCAAGATGCGTACATTTCGAGATGCCTGGACACTGCGTTTAAAAGACTGGAGGTCACAGGCAGTAGGAAATACAGAGTAAGACAGTTAACAAGTACCATTAGGGAAGTGTTTCGTAGCCTGCATAAAATCGCGTGTCGATAGCAATAATAAAGCAGAGAGTACGTTATGATGAAGCGGTTAAATCCTATCCGACGAGCCTATAAGATCAGTCGTTTTCTCGCTGGTATCGGACACTGCGCAGCACTTCTGAATGATCAACTTTACCATATTACACCTTGGACAGTATTCTCGTTGGTTAAGGAAGCTCCCTAAGACCTCTTCCTAAGTGACTTATCTTGTTTACTACGCATTGCTGTGCTCTTCCTTGTTACTTAAATCATTCTAATATCACCATACTCTGCATAAACAATGTATACTATTATCCAACTGCCCAAAAATATATCGATAAGGAAGATGTATTAGGGATCTCCCTTAACCGAGGAGAATACGAGCCCTTTTCTCATTACCAACTATGTCGTCATTCTTATTTATTCATATTTAGCATTACATGTTTTTATTTGGTTTAGGATAGGATTTTCAAAATGTAGTAGACAACGCCTTCACTAACACCGTCAGTATGAGAGACGTATGAGGTCAGAAATCGGTTGGGTATGATGATGACGATGATGATTATTTTTTTTTTTTCTAATACTAAGAAATATCAAACGCCTAATCCAATTAATGGTCGCACAGTGTGGAAATTCATCTGAGAGAGAGAGAGAGAGAGAGAGAGAGAGAGAGAGAAGGGCGTAGGGGAGGGGTTGGAGGTCCACCACCGCCCCTTCCCGTGTACCACCTTGGATCACCCCAGTTGGTAAGAGCACATTTGTGTTCCACGCCTCACCAGGTACAGAAGCAGCGGGAAGTGAAGAGCACTTCAGCACTCACACAGTTGCCTCTCTGCTCATCCCACCTCCATCTACAAGTAAGAGATTTTACTGGAGACTGTTTAAAATCCCCTTATTAAAATATAGTATTTTCTTCTGCATTACTGATCCAGGCAGATTATTTTATTTTTCTTCATTATTAAGAGAAACTTTACTTCGACGACCATTTATTCTTTAAATCTCATCTGAACTTTATGTTACTACAAATAAAAAGTTGTATTACTTTTAGAAGGGACACTTTGCATTGAAGGATTTCTTGAAATCTATAGACTCTTCACGTCGAAGAGTATATCCTAAACAGAATGAAGCCATCTTGATATAACAAGAATAAAATATACAAGACATCTGCAGATAACGGGAGTAATATATGTAAAACATTCTCTGGCTAAAAGAGTTAAACACATAACTCCTATGACCCTTTATTAACCTAGGTAGCTTAGACGATTTCATTCAGAATATAGGTGTGGCGCTTCAAAATAATAAATGCTATAGCTAGAATGACACTCAGTAGGGCGCATACCATCGCCAACGCCCTATTTCACAATGTTATAGAAAATAAAATAAAAAATCCTGGACCCGCACCTTTATCCGGATCCGCACCAAAATTTAATGGAGTGTATTCTAGGCCAGTGGTAGGTGGTGGCGACCATCATCCACTCACTTGATGTAGTGCTGCCAACTTCTTCCTTAGCCTTTATCATTCTTTTTCTGTGCCTCCCCTACTCTCTTCCTATTTCTCCCATCTTTACTGTCACTACTTAATGCTTTTCTTTCCGTTACAGGTGGCTTTACATTGAGTGACAAGCCAAATGGTTTCCTGTAAGCCAAGAAACCATTTACAACGCTGGGTGGTAACCATTCAACCAAACCATACGTGCTCCCTACGTGTCAAGTAGGTTGGTGGAGGGTTAGTGCCCCTCCCTGTAAAACAAATAACTTAGAGTCAAATGGCCACCCCAAACGGGATTATGGCGTCTGGCAATAGATAGATAGATAGATAGTATTCTAGGCTAAGGCCCATTCTTCTACCAAGTTTTGTGGAACTCCGTCCAATAACTTTTGTGTAATCTTGCTCACAAACCAACCAACCAACAAACAAACAAACAAACAAACGGACATAGGTGGAAACATAACCTTGGAGAGGATAATTTCATGACGGTCACACTTCTTTTAGACCTGCGGTGGTGAAGAGGCCTCGTGTCCCACAGTGATGAGGGTGCCTTAGGCCACGATGTTATTCTACATGTAGTTTATACATAAACAATATGTCAGCCATCGCGGCCGGAAGAGCTGAAATTCTCTACCACCCACACTGCAATAGGTCGGGATGTGCGGATCTGAAAAGAAAAACTTTATAATTAGGTGACGGCAAAACATAGTTTTGGACCTGCTATAGCGAAGTGGGTTTAAGCCCCACAGTAATGAGGGTGGTTTACGGGACGATATATATATATATATATATATATATATATATATATATATATATATATATATATATATATATAGAGAGAGAGAGAGAGAGAGAGAGAGAGAGAGAGAGAGAGAGAGAGAGATGAACATCATCCACTCACTTCATGCAGTGCTTCCTCCTGCTTCCTTCACCTTTATCATTCTTTTTCTGTGTCTGCTGTCCTCTCTTTCTGTTTCTCCCATCTGTCCTCTTACTCCTAATTACTCGTCTTTCCTTCTCAGGTGGATTTACATTACGTGAAAAGCCAAATGGCTTCCTGTAAGCCAGGAAACTATTTACAGTACCAGGTGGTAATCATATGACCAATACATACGTGTTCCCCACGTGCCAACAAGTGGGTTTCCGGAGGGTTAGTGTCCCTCCCCATAAAATAAATAACTCAAAGACAAACGGCCACCCCTTACGGGATTATGGCATCTGGCTATATATGTACATAGAAACATACATCTCTTTATCTACCTATCTATCTATCTATCTATCTATCTATCTATCTATCTATATATATATATATATATATATATATATATATATATATATATATATATATATATATATATATATATATATATATATATATATATATATATATATATATATATATATATATATATATATATATATATATATATTTTGTTACATAGCCTATGAATTCATCATCCTTTGTGTAATTTTAACGCACAGTATGCTGCATGTTTGATCACGAGCGTGTTCTGCCTCAGTCCCCCCCTTCTACCGTTATAGTAGAGTAATTTGTTCTTTCTGTTGTTCAGAGCGGGATTGTCAGCTCTTTGTCCCCATGGCTTCATTTGCGCGTCCTTCTTACAAGTTGTATCAAGCTCTACTGGCCCCTATATAATGAGCTCAGTCTCTGCATCATTGCCACTTAGATTTACTCCTCATTTTGCTCGCATCTCTGTCCTCCCCTGTACAGTTATTATTATTGTGAGTCTCTCAGGAAGTCTCCAACCATCTAGCAGCTGTGTGTAATTTGAGTATAACTGTTGTTGTATTTTTTCTTGTACTGTGTAGCATAAGGTTAATTCTTAGGCCTAGTAAGGTTTTTGTAATTTGTGTAAGGGTTCTTTGTCAGTCATCATTAATATTATTTTGTATCCGTAATAATTTATCTTGCATTAACTGAGCATTACCCAGTGTATTTTTATTTTATCAGGGCTGACTTAGATAAATTTACTCTTGTTAATTTCGTGTTAATAGAGGCTATTGCAGTTAACCATATATTTAACCTGTTTTTTGCCATCACATTATCCTTATGAGTCCTGAATGTTTTGTTGTTAGTTTGAGTATTAAACTTTAACTTGTAATTTTAACTCTTTTGTTTTGAACCTGGAACTTTACGGGACAGTAGTGACTTTTAGTATTCTCACTTAAAGTGTACATTATCTTTTTCTGTTCCGTAACATAAATTTGGCGACCTCTTATCAGGATATTCAGGATATTATCAGAAGGATATTGCTCGATATTTTGTGACTGTGATTTATTCATGATGTCTACTATTACTACACTTGATGAAGCCAAAGATTTTTTGTCAAATGTGCAAACAGTGTGTGATGTAGAAAACAGAACAAAGAATGAACTTAAGCTTGTTGCTCAACAATTGGGAATTGCTGTTCGCTCTCATCATTCTAAAGATCAAATTGTTGACATGATTAATGAAAGCTTGTTTAATGCAACTCCTCCAAATGAGCGAACGCAGATTGAATTAGCTAAGTAACAGCTAGCCCTGCAGGAGGCTCAGGCTAAGGAGGCGGAGTCTCGTATTAAGGAGGCTGAATTTCAAGCACGTGCTAAGGAGGCTGAGTCTCAGGCTCGTATTCAGGAGGCTGAATTTCAGGCAAATGCTAGGGAGGCGGAGTCTCAGGCTCGTATTCAGGAGGCACAGATACACGCACAAGTTGAACTTGCCAGGATTCAGGCAGACCATGAGTATCGCATGAAACAAGGTGGAACTGCATCATCTAGCTCTGATGATTTTGATGTGGCTAAAAATGTTAAACTTGTCCCTCCTTTTAATGAATCTGATTTAACAAAGTATTTTCAGTTGTTTGAGAGGGTAGCTACAGGTTTTAATTGGCCCAAAAAGTATTGGCCAGTACTCCTTCAAACTGTTCTCACCGGTAAAGCTCAAGTAACTTATGCATCTTTGCCTCAGGATCAATGTGATAATTATGATGTAGTGAAGAGCTTGATTCTTAAGGCCTATGAGCTTGTTCCTGAAGCTTATAGAGTAAAATTTAGGACAACTTACAAGCAAGATAAGCAATCCCATGTTGAGTATGCAAAAATCAAAGAAGATCTGTTAGAGCAGTGGTTAAAATCTAAGAATGTGGATTCTGATTTTGGTAAATTTAAGCAGATGATTTTGCTGGAGGACTTCAAAAGGTGTATAAATAAAGATGTAAGCCTATATCTTGATGAGAAAAGAATAGATAATTTGTCTGATGCTGCAGTTTTAGCTGATGAATATGTTCTCACTCACAAGAGATATTCTAGAGAAAAAGGGAAAGCTGAGAGTAAGTACGTTGCCTCTACTCAGAGTACAGGTAACAGGAAAGAGAATAAAGATGATGTTTCTCAGGAAGTAAATGCCAGCTTCACCTCTAGATTTCAGAAAAGTAAATGTACTTATTGTAGTAAGCTTGGTCATACTACGGAGAAATGTTTCAGGAGACAGCGTGGTGTGAACAAAAAGGAGTCTTTAAATATTCAGTCAATTGGTCTAGTGTCCACTCTTGAGAGTTCCCAGAATTCTTTAACTGAGTTAACTGAACCTGCTTTGAGGGGTAACTTAAATTCTCATGATGGAGCTCCTCTTTTGAGCAGTAACGTGGGTGACACTCTCAAGAGTTCATGTGCTAATTTCCTGTCTGATGGTTTTGTCAGTCCTCTGGACAGTAATGACAGGAAATCAGTTCAAATATATCGTGATACAGGTGCTTGCCAATCCCTTATGCTGACCAGTGTTCTAGGCTCTAATGTTAATTCCTCTGATGAAACTGTAATCTTACAAGGTGTAGGGAATAATTACTTCTCTGTCCCTCTGTGCAGAGTGAATTTAGAGTCTGGTTTTGTTAATGGTTCCGTTATGGTTGGGTTGGTTGAGACACTCCCAATGTCAGGTGTAACTTTCTTACTTGGATATGATATTGGTGGAAGTCAAGTGTGTCCAGCTCCTCAGTTGTCTAGTTAGCCAGTGGCTGCAACCCAGGATTGTGATGTCCCTGATGTGTTCCCTGCACGTGCGGTCACTAGGGCTAAGTCTAAAGTTACTGGTGATTTAGAGGATAATAATGATGATGATGATGTTATCCTAGCTGACACTTTTCTTGCTAATTTGGACCACTCACCAGATAAGGCAGTACCGCGTAGTGTTGATAATTTGTCTCGTCAACAGTTGGTTGAGTTGCAGGTTGCTGACCCTGAGTTGAAAGGTCTAGCTAACTCTGCTTACAGTGAAGAAGAGTCAGCCGGTGCGTCTACTTGTTATTATATAAAGTCAGGAGTACTTATGAGGAAGTGGAGACCCCCAACAGCATCAGCCGACTGTAAATGGGAGGTTGTACATCAAGTTGTCATCCCTCTTGTTTGTAGGCAGGATATCATTAGAGTGGCTCATGATTCCAGTTTGGCAGGACACCTTGGAGTGAGGAAGACTGTGGCACGCATTTTGAAACACTTCTACTGGCCAAGTATCTTCAGGGATGTTTCCTGGTATTGTAAGTCTTGTCACACCTGTCAAGTTGTGGGGAAGTATAATCAGACCGAAAAGGTTGCACCTCTAGTTCCCATTCCTCCTTTTGAGGTGCCTTTCACCCGTGTGTTGGTGGATATTGTGGGCCCTTTTCCTAAGACTTCTTCAGGATTTTCTTATGTGTTGACCCTGATTGATATGGCTACTCGTTATCCTGAAGCCATTCAACTTAGAAATATCTCAGCAAAGAACGTGGTTAAGGAAATGTTAGGGTTCTTCACAAAGTTTGGTCTGTCCAAGGAGGTACAGTCAGACCGGGGAAGTAATTTCATGTCAAACGTTTTCAAGCAGTCTCTGAAAGAGTTGGGCATCACCCAGATCACGTCTTCAGCTTACCATCCCCAGACTCAAGGAGCGTTGGAGAGATATCATCAAACACTCAAATCGATGCTCAAGAAATACTGTTTGGAACATCAGAAAGACTGGGATAAAGGTCTTCCATTCGTTGTGTTTGCCACAAGAGAAGCTCCAAATGAATCACTGGGCTTCTCACCTTTTGAACTACTGTTTGGCCATGAAGTAAGAGGACCCCTTAAGTTACTCAAGGAATGCTGGCTGTCGGAGGAAGATGACGTCAACCTGCTGGAGTATGTGATGAAGTTCAAAGAACGGCTGTCCACTGCCTTACAGCTGGCGAGAGAGAATTTAGGAGCTGCTGAGGAGAAGATGAAGACTTGGTATGATAAGAAGTCCAGGTTACGCCACTTTCAGCCAGGAGATCAGGTTGATTCTGCTACCAGTTCATGGGCAACCTCTTCAAGCCAAGTTTAGTGGTCCTTATTTCGTGGAGAAGAAACTCAATGATGTCAACTATGTCATCGCCACACCAGATCGTAGAAAGAACAAGCAACTATGTCACATCAACATGGTAAAGTTATATCACAGGCGGGACGAAAATAATCCAGTCTGCACTGTAGCTGTTCCACCCGAGTCTGCAAGTGAAGCTCTCCCATGCAGCATGAGCCTGAGTGATAGTTTGGGGAAGAATCCTGATATCATGAATGATCTCCAGACTAAGCTTTCTCATCTACCTCCCGAGGAAAGGCAGGAGTTTTCGGCATTACTGCAGGAGTACCCGCAAGTGTTCGGTGCCACTCCAGGAAGAACCACTGTGTTGATGCATGATGTCGATGTTGGAGACGCAAAGCCAATTAAATTGCCTCCTTACCATGTGAACCCAGTGAAAGTTCCTCTCATCCAGAAGGAGCTTGGCTGCCTGTTGGACCACAAGATGATTGAGCCCTGTCAGAGCGAGTGGAGTTCTCGTGTCACTCTGGTCCCTAAGCCAGGGGGGTCACAGCGGCTTTGCATCGACTACAGACGTGTTAATCAGATAACCAAAACAGACACTTACCCTCTCCCTCGCGTGGAAGATTGCATAGACAAGATCGGAAAGGCTAGGTACATAAGTAAGTTTGATTTGTTAAAGGGATACTGGCAAGTACCTATGACTGAACGTGCTAGGGAGATCTCATGTTTTGTAACACTAGGAAAGACTTTTGCATGTTCGGTAATGCCATATGGTATGAAGAATGCACCAGCCACATTTCAGAAGCTCATGAATGTTGTAACAGAGGGTTTGGCAGGGTGTGTTGTTTATATTGATGATTTATTAATCTTCAGTGACAACTGGAAAGATCACCTATGCCATGTCAGTAAATTTCTTGAGCGTTTAGTTCAGGCTAATCTTGTAGCTAATTTATCAAAGTGTGAGTTTGATCAAGCTAAAGTTCAGTACCTTGGGTACGTAATTGGTGATGAACACGTTGCACCACCAGCAGCTAAGGTTCAGGTTATAAGTGATCTTCCCAGACCTAAAAGTAGGAAAGAGCTACAAAGATTTTTGGGAATGGTAGGTTATTACAGGAGATTTGTTCTTAACTTTTCAATTCTTGTATCACCACTTACAGACCTACTGAAAAAGGGAGTTGAATTTGTCTGGACCGATAACTGTGAATCCTCTTTCAACAAACTTAAAGCTATTCTATTAAGTCAGCCAGTGCTCGCTACTCCAAATTTTGCTAAGCCTTTTAAGATGGCTGTTGATGCAAGTGATACAGGAGCTGGGGCTGTTTTGCTGCAAGAGGATGATCAGGGTATTGAACACCCTGTATCTTATTACAGTAAGAAGTTCACTCCACCTCAAAAGAACTACTCAACTATTGAGAAAGAGCTTTTGGCCTTGATTTTGGGTTTACAGCATTTTTCATTTTATTTGTGTTCTGGTTTTGACCCCTTAGTCATTTATACCGATCATAACCCACTGAAATTCCTTAGTAAGTTTAAAAATAAAAATCAGAGATTGACAAGATGGAGTCTACTTCTTCAGGAGTATTCATTAGACATACAACATGTCAAGGGGAAAGAAAATGTTATTGCAGATTGCTTATCTAGACTTTAGACAGATTGTTTTAGAGTAATAAGAAATTTCCTTTGTAAATTTCTTTTTCTTTGTAGGGAGGTGTTACATAGCCTATGATTTCATCATCCTTTGTGTAATTTTAACGCACAGTATGCTGCATGTTTGATCACGAGCGTGTTCTGCCTCAGTCCCCCCCTTCTACCGTTATAGTAGAGTAAGTCGTCCTTTCTGTTGTTCAGAGCGGGATTGTCAGCTCTTTGTCCCCATGGCTTCATTTGCGCGTCCTTCTTACAAGTTGTATCAAGCTCTACTGGCCCCTATATAATGAGCTCAGTCTCTGCATCATTGCCACTTAGATCTACTCCTCATTTTGCTCGCATCTCTGTCCTCCCCTCTACAGTTATTATTATTGTGAGTTTCTCAGGCAGTCTCCAACCATCTAGCAGCTGTGTGTAATTTGAGTATAACTGTTGTTGTATTTTTTCTTGTACTGTGTAGCATAAGGTTAATTCTTAGGCCTAGTAAGGTTTTTGTAATTTGTGTAAGGGTTCTTTGTCAGTCATCATTAATATTATTTTGTATCTGTAATAATTTATCTTGCATTAACTGAGCATTACCCAGTGTATTTTCATTTTATCAGGGCTGACTTAGATAAATTTACTCTTGCTAATTTCGTGTTAATAGAGGCTATTGCAGTTAACCATATATTTAACCCGTTTTTTGCCATTACATTATCCTTATGAGTCCTGAATGTTTTGTTGTTAGTTTGAGTATTAAACTTTAACTTGTAATTTTACCTAACTCTTTTGTTTTGAACCTGGAACTTTACGGGACAGTAGTGATTTTTAGTATTCTCACTTAAAGTGTACATTATCTTTCTCTGTTCCGTAACAATATATATATATATATATATATATATATATATATATATATATATATATATATATATATATATATATATATATATATATATATATATATATATATATATATCAGACATTGGAAGTCCATTGCTGAACGAAGGGCTTCCTCAACCTTTTCCACGAATTCCTTGACGGAGCCAACCTCTGCTACGTTTTGCCTTCAAACTTCTGTCTCATGGCTACCACCACCTGTCTGTTTTTTTTTTCTGATACGCATACAGTCTCTTTGTGTCCAGTCAGTCAGTCTCTTGCTCCATTGGTTATCGCATATTCTTGCTTCTTGGCCTGCTAACCTCCATTTCTGTTCTTTTATAACTTCTGTAATGTCATTGGCTTTTTTCTGCTCTCTCTCTCAAGTTGCCTCTTTTCCTGTCTCTTAGAGATATTACAAACGTTGACGTATCCACTGCTCTTTGAGAAAGCGTTAGTTGATATTCCATCGATATAACAGTTTCCAGATCTCTCAACCGTATGTTATACCTGGTATTAGGAATTCATTATATACTTTCGTTTCATACATATTGGCAAGCTAGTTTTCCTTATACCTCTATGTTTACCGAAAGCTTTCCATTCAATTGCATTGGGTATTTTTATGTCGCTATCATGGTCTGTCCCTAGTTTTAGTATTTGCCCCAAGTAACTGTATTCCGCGACTTCCTTAAGAAATTCTTTGCTTATTCTGATGAGGCTCGTTGGTGTATTTGGATTAAACATTAGCTTCACAGTAGTTCATATTGACCCCTACTTTGAGATTTCTCTGTTTAGGTCATTTAATATTTCTTGTAATGTCTGCTGTTTCTGTGATTAGGACACTGTCCTCTGCAAATCTTAAACTGTTTATTTTTTCTCCATCTATGTTTATTCCTTTGTTCTCCCAGTCCAGCTTTCTGAAAATGTTTTCTAGGCTTGGTGTAAATAACTTTGGTGAAATTGTAGCTCCTTGTCACATGCCCATCTCAGTTTTAATTTTTTCGGTGTTTTTGTTTAAATTTACTATAGCAGTTCCTTCTGTATATATGTTTTCGAGCAGTTTGACAATTTTTCTATTTACTCCTTGTTACTGCAATGAATTTATAATTACTATGTGCTCCATTGAGTTAAAAGCCTTTTCATAATCAGCAAAACCTAAGCACAGTGGATTATTATATATTGTATTTATCTCAACTGGCTGATTGAATGTGTGTAGATGATCAGCACTTGAATACCCACTTCGGAATTCTTTCTGTTTTTGAGGGCAGTTTTCTTCCAATATTTTTTACTATTCTTCTCGTAAGGATTTCAGTGAAGTGTTTGTAAATAACTGGTAATAAACTAATGGATCAATTGTTACTAAGATCTTTTGAGTCACGTTTTTTGTTAAGCAAAATAACTAGTGGATTACACCATGCTTTCGGAATTTTCTTTCTTAAATACAAAATTATTAATTGGGTGAGCCGGTTTTATACCTCTACTCCTGCATCGAACAGTAATTCTGTTAGTATTCCATCTTCTTGTGGGGAGTTCTCCTGTGTTAACTGAAAAGTTAGTTACTGGTACTATTGTCTTTCATGCATATACCGGTAGATTTTTTTTCTTTTAATTTTTCTTCTCTTCATCATCCTATCTCTGCATTTAATGAATTCACCGTTTTGCTCTTTCAGCGATAAAATTTGTTGCTTTCCTATCGCCATTATTCTTTAGACCGCTCTCATACGTTTTCCTTTTCTGGAGGTTTCTTTGATCTAATCCATGTTTCTCCGTTTTTGTCTCTCTCTTTCTCTCTCTGTCTGTTGTCTATAAGCTTATTTGATTCTGCTCTTTCTATTTCCTCTTTGTATTTGCTTTCATCTCCTTTATTCTTTTCAGGAGCTTGAGGTTCACTTTTGAATACTTGTTGGCTTTGGTGGTTTAAGATTTCCCTACTATCTCCGCTGATTCTCTGAACACCTTTGTTAGCCTCAACTTATAAGTGTTACACTCTGTATCATTTATAGCCTGAAAAATGTTCGTTATTTCTAACTGAAAGGCTGTTTGGTTTTTGCATAATTTTATCGGCCAGATCTTCTGATGGTTAGTCCGGTTTTATCTTTCACTTCTGAAACTGAATCTGGCTGTGCAACACACCAGGCTATGGTCACGCGAGCGCATGGGTTCATGCGTGTGTGTGTGTGTGCACCAGCCTAGAAATGGCCCAGTATTTGAATATTTAATCCACGCCTGGTCTTGTAATTAAATATTAAGATGTGAAAATTAATATTAGCCCTGTATTTTAAGTCAATAATAGCCTATAGTCAATGTCGTTTAAGTTCAATTCATGTAAGTTATTACATGACTAGATATAACATTATATATATATATATATATATATATATATATATATATATATATATATATATATCATCATCATCATATGCCGTTTGAGTGTCCACTGCAGGGCCGGCCTATCCCGACCGAAGTAGGGACGATACAGCCTATGTATCTCTACCAAGTGGCTTAGGCTGTTTGGTAGAGAATGTATGTAGGGTGAGAAGTGCTTGTAAGTGTGACTAGTGTTGTAGAGGCTTTGCATGTGTGTATAGTCTGTGAACCAAGTGTAATCGGCCCGCGCAAGCCGACTGGGTGCAAACATACTTTACAGTATGTGACACTGGTTCAACCACAGCTCCCCTGGTGTCCGCCAAAGCAGTACATGGCCGGGAGAACGCTTCCAAAGTTTATTACCCTGGCGGGGCGCGAACCATCGCTCTCCAGTGTACGAAAATGCACACGTTACCACTGTACCACAGAGGCTCAATATATATATATATATATATATATATATATATATATCAATACACCACAAGAAAATCTTCCAGTCAGTATGATAAACATCGCCGGAATAATCATGTCACCAAAAAAATATATGCAGTAAATTTCTTACAGAAAGAGACTGATTTAAAGGGACTGTAATTTGACTTGTTATATATGGTCTTTAGTACCTAATCGTCCCATAAATGGCTCTCAGCACGGCTGTTGTGTACATTAATTAGTAAGGTGGATGGAAAGCTGATGCTAGGGAGAGCTGGAACCCCCGTTTCATCAGCCCTCAGGACAATCATCTGACCAACCCCTTTGGATGAACTTTTTCAGTATTTCAAAAGCAAAGACAGTAGGTCAACATACTCTGCTGTACAATATCCTTCAACTGTCAACACCAAAATACACGTATAGTGCACACTGCAGTTCCTTTTCTAAATGAAAAGCAAATGGCATATCAACACTCACCCTCTGAGTCCCCAGAGGGGGAGATGGGCCATAAAACCCCCCAACATCCGCCCCTCACCCGATGACGCAAAGAGAGATGCTCAGAACCACTGTGTTACTCCCTTCTTAATATTTTTCTCTAACATTCGAGGCATTTCCTCTAACTTTTTGTCTGTTGAACACCACTTCTCTCCCTCTAAACCTCACCTTCTTTTCCCCACTAAGACTCAGTTGTCTGAGGAAACTGGTAGCAAACCCTTCTCTGTGTCCTCCAACTTTCTCTACACTCATTTTAAAGCCAAATGCGGCTGTTTCTTTTATATGTAACCAACAGCACATCTTGCTATCATGTACCAGAATTTGATTCTTCTGAATTCTCTACTCTCTGATTTCGGCTATCTTGTCATTCTATGCCTAAATATATCTGTGCTGTTTACTTAGTCCATAATTCTAGGAAATATTCTTTGATTATGTTACTTTGAGAAGGAACATATTTTATCGAAGTTTCCTGTCTCTAAAATCTCCATTCTAGATTATATCAGTGCTCCACACTACTTTCGGCTCTCCTCTCCTTTCACTGATCCACCTGGTGAACAAACCTACATCTCGTTTATATTCCATGACCTAGAGCTGCTTGTGCAGCACCCTACCTGTGTCCCTGATAGCCTTGTAGAGAGTTCCAACATACCTGTCCTTTCCCTACTAACTAATCTTCTGCGTGTTCTCTTAACCTTTTCCCTCCATTAGGCTCCTCTGATCATAACCTTATCATCTTAATCCGTCCTATTACTCCAGTAAGGCAGTGGATCCTCGCAAGAAGTGGTGCCTGTGGCAATTTGAAGCTGTTGATCAAGAGGCCCTGAGGCAGTACTTCTTTGATTTTCCCTACAATGATCACTGTTTCCATGGCCAAGAACCATCTGAGTGTGCACTGCGCATTGTGGAGGTTATTCTCCTGGCCATGGAAGCATACATTCTTTTGCATTATCTTGTAACTAATACAAAATTACCTTGGTTTAATCACGTTTGCTCAAGAGGAGGCCATTTAGCACAAAAGGTACCAGAACCATCCCACCCCTGAATCTCATCTCTTTCATGTTTCTGCCCAGAATCATGCGATGTGTGTCCTTTCCTTGATTTAAAAAAAAAAATCATTTGTACTAAATGCTCCAAACACTCCGACTCAAATTGTTCTGGCTCCTTCTGGCACCTTGCAAAAACCTTTCTAACAACATTTACTTCATCCTCCTTCCCTCCTCTTTTCTGCTCTGATGACTCTGTAGCTGTTTCTTTTACTGATAAAGCAGAACTCTTTCTCAATAATTCCACTTCAGACAATTCAGGTGCTGATCCTCCATCACTTCCCCTCCTGACTTTCTCATGGGTGACATTAAAATATCAATTGATGTGTTTTCTGCCATCACTGGCCTCAGTATTAACAAGGCATATGGGCCTGATGGGGCCCCTCTTTTGTCCGCAAGAAATGTACTTCAGTATTACAGTTTGCCTAAGCAAACTATTTTGTCTTTGCCTGTTGACTTGTACTTTTCCATTTAGCTGGAAGATTGTTCCTTTTCAGCCTGCCCCAGAGATAGGTGGCCATTCCTAGCCCTGGAACTGTCGGCCAATTGCTTTAACATTTTCTGTACCTGAAGTTTTTTAATCAATAAAAAAAAAAAAAAATTACAATTGTGATGCAATATTAGTTCTGCTTTATAATTTAGTGTAAATGACACACAGGCAACCCATATATAAGGGTATATCTAAAATTTGGTTTTGTATCCAAAATTCATAGCGTCCTATACTGTATATAGGTCACGAGGCAAATCTAAAATGAAAATGGTCTGTAAGACCATAGACTTTCATAATTTGAGATTTGTATAAATATAGAATATGACATTACAATGAATGAAACATAATACTTTAAACATAATTCAATGTATTTCTCTTCATTTTACCGTGTATGATCACCAATTTAGTGACTAAGTGTGAGCGTCTTTGATGCACTTCACATGGAGACCCTCATCACACTTTTCACACCATGTTTTCCTGTGACAGTGAGCACGTGTAGTTTGACTGCTTTGTGGTATGACCCAATGTGTATGGTCATCACATCTGGCTTCATCTATTTTACTCTTTGGTCTCCCTCGTAGGCCTTGGTATGGAGAATTTGCATAGGCAGAAACGTGGAATATGGCGTCGGAAAGCAAGGAGATCCATTGTAATCTTAGCCTCAAAGATTTCGTGCAATTGCCAGGCCTTATTGATTGCCACATCAGTACAGTATGTCACAGTGAGTACCACTTCTTTCCCCTTACAGCAGTTCTATAATTTGAGATGTTTTCCTCCATTCTGTCAACCTCACCCATGTGCTCATTGTAAACCCTTATATGTGGTTATAGTATTTGGATTCGCCTTTTGTCTTTTGAAGAATATCATGATGCCTGAGAAATTGGCTCTATGCCCTGAACATATATTTGCTTGACATACAATAGAAGTGGCTTGCTTTGAACCCACTGAAATGACAAGAAAACATATGATAAATTACTGCATTATACTCCAGGACTGCATGAAAAGACAGTGACTACAAATACAGTACAATGAAGAAACCATTAAAACTGTCTTTAGATAAAAATTCTATTTATCTATCGCCAGACGCCTTAATCCCGTAAGGGGTGGTCACAAAAAAATCGCCTCCATGTCGCCCTGTCCCCCGCCATTTCATTGCCCTGGTCCCAGCTCACACACCCCTCTCTCATATATCTCTCCACTCCATCCCTCCATCTCATCCTTGGCCTCCCCCTCCCTCACTCTCCATCCACCTGACTCACATACACTCTCCTCGTCAGTCTCTCACTCTCCATCCTCTCCACATGTCCAAACCTCCTCAGTGTGTTTCTCCTAACGATTCCTATCACATCCACATCCACACAACAACGCTCCTTCACTTCCTTATTTGTCAGTCTGTCTCTCCATGTGACTCCACATGGTCCTCTCAAATAACTCATTTCCACTTGCATAAAACACAAGAATAATAAATAGGCCTACAAGCAATGTTCTCTTAAGTCACTTTTGCCTAGTGACCTACATGTAGTAGGACACTGATGTTTACATAGACATTACTCAAAATATATGGAAAATATTGCTTAATGTAGAAAGAAAATTAACATTATTTGATTGACATAAGGTAAAAAATGAAGAGGTTTATCATTCGAAACTATTGAAAAAACTTGCCTATTTGTAGAAGATACAGTGTCCAGCAAAAAGTACACAAGTGGTGCCAGGAGCAACAAACCTCGCCAGACAACAGTTACTTTATTCCTATTAAATAATGGCTCGTTTCTGCCATTTAATGTCAGTGCACAATGAAAGTCTAAAGTAATGGCGAAAATATTTTCAAGTTACACCCTGTGAAAATCCGTGATCTTGCGTTTGACCTTTCAAGGTCACGAGAGGGCAAAGGTCATGCTGCCAAATGAAAGCCCATATGAGATTTCCTATATCTTGGTAACAGTAAATGTCACAATCTTCGAGTTTCAAGTTATACTCCCCTGAATATCCGTGACTTTGAGTTAGACCTTTCAAGGTCACTTATGGTCAAGGGACAAGATACCAATTAAAATCCTATATGGGTTCTCTTGTATGATGATAATAGTATCTCTCTATCTTCAACCAGTTTTGAGTTATATCCCCCTGAATATCCTTGACCTTGAGTTTGACCTTTCGAGGTCATTCAAGGCCAAGGGTCTTGGTGCCAAATGAAAGCCCATATTAAGAGATCCTGTATATTCATAATGGCAAATGTCTCTATCTTTTTTACTATATAGCTCTCTGCATATCCATGAACTTGATTTTGACCTTTCATGGTAACTCGATTACTTCCAAAATTCAATCACACTCTTTGGGGACCAGTGCCCACATATCCTGAAAGTTTCATGTTTTTTTCATTCAGCCGTTTTTCTGTAATGTTGCTGACAAACACAGAAACAACAAACAAACAAACAAACAAACATATTCGACCAAAAGCAATATCTCATCGGACTCCGTCTGGGCGAGGTAAAAAATGGCAACTTTGGATGCCAGCACAGCACACCATTTACCTCCAGTGTCGTCAACAACACTGAGCATTCAAAACATGGCCCAAAAGAAGTGTGAAAATCAGCCAGGAAATGTTTTCTATTGTAGCTTAATATTCTTTGAACATTTATGTGGATGGACTGTATGTAGGACGCTAGGCATAAATGGTTTAAAGCACCTTTCCTATCAGAATCTTATTTCTGATCGTTAGTATGGGTTCTGCTAGGGATGCTCCACTGGAGATCTTCTCAGATTCCTTTCAGACTCTGGGGTATCGTCCTTTTGGGACGTTGGCAAAAGCTTTGCCATTGCATATGACATTTGCATGGCTTCTGATCGACTCCAGTATAAATTACTAATGTACAAGCTGCCCTCATTTGGTTTCTAGCCATCTAACTGTGCCTTCATCTCTAGGTTCCATTCTGGTCTTTCTATCACGGCTGTTGAATACGACCACCGTTCCTCTCCTAAGGCTATCAGTACTGATGTTCCTCATGGCTCTGTCCAATCAACAGCTCTCTTCCCTCTATTCATCAATGACCTTCTAAGCAGTACATCTAACTCTATTCATTCATACGCTTATGACTCCGCCCTCCACCTTCCCATCCGGTTCCCAAAGCACCCATATCAGCAGTTGTTTCAACAGACTTGATGTCTGACTTTGTGGTAGGTCTCCATATTATAATTGCAAATCATACTAGATAGATAGATAAATAGATAGATAGAGAGACAGATAGAAGCAGGAAGTCAAATGATGAGAAGGTGTTGTGTTTGCGAGAAGCGAGCAGCGCTAAACGCTTACACGGGGGAAAGCTGACGACAGCGGCCAGTAAGGAGATGATTCAGTTAGCTGTCAGCAGTCCTCTCGTGAGAAAGTTCTGTTGCCATGAGGAAGATACGTGACACACACACCCTACTACACGAGATGTGAGGAAAGAGAGTTTAGAAGGAGACAAGCGACCCTATAGAGAGGTCGAGACGGAGATTAGCTTTAGAACAGAGAGAGAGAGAGAGATAGCGAGACAGGGAGGTAGCTACCCAGGACTTATACTATTATACCTGTTTAATATTTCCAAGACAAATAAAAATAGTCCCATACTATTCTTTACCTCTCCCGTCACTACATGGCATCTGGTGGGGAAACTACTACAAGATATAAAAGCCGCTCGACCACAAGTCTAAAATATACTTCTCTACAAGTAACTACAAAGTCTTACGACAACTTGACTCATATCTTTGATTGAAGCAAAAGTATAATTCTTGCATTCAGTACATCAAAAACTCATTTCTTAATTTTTTTTTGACTCGTCAAAATGTACTGCAGAAATAACCTATAATTTTTAACAATGCCCAGCTCAATCCTGCATCATCTTTGAACATACTGGGTGTTTCTTTCTCTCGGTATTTATCTTGGAAAAAACATGTTATCTCCGGTAAAATCTGCTTCCAAGAGATTAGGTTGGCTAAGCCGACTCCATTCCTTCTTTACTACTGCACAGTTATTGACTTAAAACATGGGTTTTATTCGCCCCTGTGCAGAGTACAGGTCTGTGTGGGGAGGCTCCCCATAGTTAGTTGCTTTCAACAAGGTGGAAAGAAGACTTTACGTCTCATTAACTCTTCTCCTCTCTTTAGCTCTCTTGAACCTCTTTCTCTTCTTTGCACTGTTTCAGCTTTTATCTGTTTTCTATTACTACTTCAATGGTCACTGCTTTTCTGAACTGTCTTCTGTACCTCATCATACTTCCCTCCTCTTTTCCACACTGACGGCTCTGTAGTTATTTTTTCTACCGATAAAGGGGAACTCTTTGTCCAGCCGTTTTTCTCCAATTCAACCTTAGATAATTCCGGTGTTATCCCTCCATCTCTTCTTCCCTCTGACTTCCTCACGGCTGACATTAAAATTTCTTCATTTGATGTGTTTTCTCCAATCACTGGCCTCAATACTAACAAGGCATATGGGACTCATGGAGTCCTTCCTGTTGTTCTCAAGAACAGTGCTTCTGTGCTTACACCCTGCCTAGTGAAACTTTTTCCTTTTTGTCTATCAACTTGCACTTTTCCTTCTTGCAGGAAGTTTGCTCTCATTCAGCCTGTCCCAAAGAAAGGTGACCATTCACAGCCCTCTAACTATTGCCCAATTGCTTTAACATCCTGTATTTCAAAAGCTTTTGGGTCTATTCTTAACAAAAAAATAAAAATAAAAATAAGCATCTTTCCTATCGCAGCCCTGTTTCTGATGGTCAGTATGGGTTCCACCAGGGAAGATCTACTGGTGATCTCACCAACCTTTCAGATTCCTGGCCATCCTTCTTATATGGCTTTAGCGAGAGCTTTGCCTTTGCAATTGACATTTCAAAGGCTTTCGATTGAGTCTGGCATAAATCTTTAATTTCCAGACCTCCCTCTTACGGTTTTATCCTTCTATCAGTGCCATCATCTCTAGCTTCCTTTCTGGTAGTTCTATAGCTGAAGACGGCCACTGTTCATCTTCTAGGGCCATCAATAGTGGTGTTCCTCAATGCTCTGTTCTATCATCAACTCTCTTTCTTTTATTCATAAATGACCTTCTTAGCTGTACATCTAACCTTACTCATACGCTGATGACTCCATCTTTCACCTTTCCATTCGTGTCCTGCAGCGTCCATCTCAGCAGTTGCTTCAACAAACAAGGGATGAGGCAATTGCATACCTAATGTCTGACTTGGCTCATATCTCTGATTGGGGTAAAAATAACCTTGTTTTTAACACACCAAAAACTCAGTTCTTTCATCTATCAGCCCAACAAAATCTTTCACAGGAATATCCTCTAATTTTTAACAATATCCAACTCAGTCCTGCATCGTCTTTAAACATATTTGGGGCTTCATTCTCTCGGGATTCATCTTGGAAAGAACATATTAGCTCCTTTCTAAATCAGCTTCCGCGATATTTGGTGTGCGAAGCTGACTCCGTACCTTCTTCACCCTTGCATAGTTGTTGACTTTATACATAGGTTTTATTTGCTACAGTACAACTCTTATGTTTGGGAAGGCTCCCCATACACAGCTCTTCTCAATAGGGTTGAGTCAAAGGCTTTTTGTCTCATTAACTCTTCTCCTCTTACTGGCTCCCTTCAACCTCAGTCTCTTCGCCACACTGTTGCATCTTTAACTCTTTTCTATCATTACTTCAATGGTCTCTGTCTGCTTGCATCCCTCCACCACTATGGAGGGCACGCAGCATCCGTCTAGGAACAAACACGCATCCCTTCTCTGTCCAACTCTCTGATGCAGGAGTTAACTGCTACTCCCAGTCCTTCATGTATGCAACAGGTCAGCTCTGGAACTGTCTCCCTCTGTCTGTTTTCCCTGCTGCCTACGATCTGCAGTTTTTCAAACGAAGTGTGTCCAGGCATATTGAAATGCATGGATCTTGAATTTGACTTCTGATATCTTGTATTTGTATTGTTTTCTTGGAGGGAGCAATATGCGAGCCTCTGGCCATTGGTTCCTTCTTCCTTCCATAAGAAAAATAAATCCCTCCACCACTACAGCATATGCGTTGCACCCGCCAAGCAGCAGATTTTCTTCCCGTTCTGTCCAATTTTTAATGCAAAAGTTAACTGTTACTCCCAGCCTTTCATGTGAGCAACATGTCAGCTCTGGAACTGTTTTCATGTCTCTGTTTCCAAGTATGACCTCTAGGCATTTAAAAGTTGTGTTTCAAGTTATTTCGTTGGGAACAGATCTTGAATTTGGCTCCCTGTTATCTTGTTTTGTCTTGGTGGGAACAATTTGCCGACTTCTAGCCACTGCTTCCTTGTTTGCATTAGAAAAAAATACCCTTGTGTATTCCGCAGCTATTAAACTAAGTCGTATTCTGACCTAACAAAGTCTATCTAACCAACCATTACTAACCTAATCTAGCCTAATTTATCAACACTAGCCTAACTGTCTATAATCTAATATAACCTAACCTAACCTAACCTAACCTAACCTAAACACAACTTAAGCTAACCCAACCTACTGTAAACACATCTTAACCTAACCTAGCCTAAACACAACTTATGCTAACCTAACCTGCTGTAAACACCTATTAACCCAACCAAACGTAAACACAACTTAACCTGACCTACTCTATCCTAACATAACCTGAGTAACCTATCCTAACAAACCCAACATAACTAGCCTAACCTAAACAAACCTAACCTAACCTAACCTGACTAATCGAACCTAAGAAACCTAACATAACGAACCTGATCTAAACAAATCTAATATAATCTGACTAACTTAACCTAACAAATCTAACATAACCTAACAGATCTTAAACAAACCTCATTTAACCTAGCCACACTAACCTCATCTAACCTAACAATACTAACCTCATCTAACCTAACAATACTAACCTCATCTAACCTAACCACAGTAACCTCATCTAACCTAACAATACTAACCTCATCTAACCTAACCACAGTAACCTCATCTAACCTAACCATACTAACCTCATCTAACCTAACCACAGTAACCTCATCTAACCTAACAATACTAACCTCATCTAACCAAACCACAGTAACCTCATCTAACCTAACAATACTAACCTCATCTAACCTAACCACAGTAACCTCATCTAACCTAACAATACTAACCTCATCTAACCTAACCACAGTAACCTCATCTAACCTAACCACAGTAACCTCATCTAACCTAACCACAGTAACCTCATCTAACCTAACCACAGTAACCTCATCTAACCTAACCACACAAACCTCTTCTAACTTAACCAAACTGACCTAGTCTAACCTGACTAACCTAACAAATAAACCCTTTTCCAGATTGAAAAGTTGGTGTTCAATCGTCCATCATGAAGGCACTGCTGACCCCGGTGATGATGATGATGATGATGCTGATGATGATGGCAGCCTCTGAACCAACGGGCGAGACGGGAATCATGGGCTGTCGTGTTGATCGTCCATTTATGTTTAATCTCAGGGACCTGTTTGATTGGCAGTTAGGTGAGTAGGATTTGTTTGTTGGTTTGTTTTAATGCTGTGAGGAGATTAAACAGCGTAAAAGCAGCAGATGTTGATGTGATATATGGTAGGATTCTCGTCGGGAGCCGAAGTTCCCTAACACCTTTTCCTTCGCGAAGTATTTCTGGATGTGGCTGGTTAATATCCTTCCATTCGTTACTTGTGTAGATTATGGCGATCTTGAAATAATTTATGTAACACGAAGAAGGAGAGTAAAGTACAATAAATGGAATAAATCACTATGGAAAATGTGTTAGTGATCTTCCTTAACGTACGAAAATACGGTTCTACAATAAGTGTAGCGAGGAAGAATGGCATAAATATTTGTTAGGGATTATACTAGAAATTAGTATTGGCGAAATTCTAGCAGTGGAGTGTAAGAATGCCTTAGCTATGCTCCTGTACAAAAATAAAGGTTAAAAAAGTGAGTGTAAATAAAAATATCGTCTAATTAGTCTGGTAAGTGTATTTAGGAATCTAATATGATAGAATAATTAGAGGAAAGGTGGGGAAAATCTCAGATGTCTGGTTAGTGATGAACAGTGTGTTTTCAAGACACATATTCTCGACTATTAAGGAAGCTCCCTAATGCCTTGTCCTTGGTGATTTATTTCCTTACTACCCCTTGTTGCAGCCTTTTATGCTGTATTTATCTTTTAAACACCAACATGGATTGCAAAAATAATACACATGGGTTTATTCATGAACTGTATTAAAAAACAAACTGGTAAAGAAAAGTGCTAGAGAGCTTCCTTAACTGACATTAAAACAGGCTCATGTGTGGTGGGGGATGTGTGGATCAAATATTTACAGTGAGAAAAGGGAGAATGCAAGTATAAAGGAATGTACGGAATTTTTTGGCATTTATGGACCTGGAAATGTATATGACAAAGTGAATAGGGAAAGATTATGGAACGCTTTGAGAATATATGGTGTCGATGGAGAGCGGCTGGATATTGCTTTTTTTTTTTTTTTTTTTTTTTTTTTTAATGTTGGAAGTGGATTTCTAAGGATGTGCTTAAATATCAACAATGGAGTGAGGCAAAGGTGTATGATTTCGCATCGCCAATTTTATGGTTGTATACCAGCAACTACTTGTGTTCGTAGTCTCTCTCTCTCTCTCTCTCTCTCTCTCTCTCTCTCTCTCTCTCTTTATATATATATATATATATATATATATATATATATATATATATATATATATATGGGGGTGCTCCTCATCCCACTCAGTGTAGAGATGCTATATGATCTCTGCCCTAAGTGACAAGCCAAAATAGTTTCCTGTACCCAAAAAAACATTTACTGCGCTGGGTGGTAACCATATAACCGGGGTTTCTGGCAGGGTTCAGTGTCCCCCAGATTCCCCTATCCAAAATCATTTAATCATGGCAGTCGTTTCAGAGAGCCTTGGAGGGCCGAATACCTGCCCAGGGCCCCAACCAAATGGGCCTACTTGCATGGCCATGTGGAATGTGAGAGGTGTGACTGAGGAGAGCAAGAGGGTGAGAGTGGTGAATGTGTTCAATAGTGCGAGATATGCCGTGATGGTATTGTGTGAAAGGAAGATGAAAGAGTGTGAAGTGGAGGAGTGGGAAGGTGTGAAATGTGTAAGATCGGCCATGAATGGGCGAGGGAGATGCAAGGAAGGAGTTGCTTTGTTGATGAATGAGGTGTGGCAGAGTGGAATGAGAGACTACAAATGTGTCAGCTCGAGGTGTATGTACAGTATGTCATGTTCAAGACTGAGAAGGTGAAAGTGGCAGTGATTGTAGCGTATGCACCGTGTGAGGACAGGAGTGAGAGAGAGAGAGAGAGACGAGTTTTGGGATGAGCTGGGTGATGTAGTGGGAGAAATGCCCAGGAGCTATTAAGTGATTGTAATGGGGGATATGAATGGAAGAGTAGGCACTGGTCCTGAGGATGACATAATGGGTTGTTATGGAGTACCAGGAGAAAATGATAATGGGAAACGTCTAAAGGATATGCATCAGGAGAAGAGGCTGTGCATTTGTAACTCGTATTTCTATCAGCCTTGTAATAGAATATAATATAGTAGTCATAGCCGAGCTGTAGTTAGTAGCCGTAGCCGAGCTGTAGTAATCAGTGAGTGAATATGTGAGGAGATAACCTCAGTTCACTTGTAGTCGATGACGAGAGAAGATAAAGATGGATACTGGGGTTTGATTGTAGTTTGTTGTCTTCAAAACGAAAAGCTCAAGATTTTAAACTAAATTTGTCTCACAAGAGTGTCTTGAGGTGAGAGCGGTTTTATGTCAGCTAATTTCTCTCCCAGCTTCTCTCTTGATTCTAGACCCCCCTTCTCGCTCTCTCCAGTCTCTTAATTCCTTCTGTCTACTTTCTCCTCCAGCCTCCTAACTCCTTCTGACTTCTCGCTTCTCTCTCGTATATGAGAGCTTCTGTCACGTGGATTATACGGTTGTCAAATGTTCTAGAAGCCTGTGTGTGTATATGTGTGTATTCCTATCAGGGTCATGAGGTGCAGACTACACATTCTTCAGGGGGAATGTGCAAATGATATTTCCTGCCGGCCCGAGCCATGACTGACTTAAACACAAAGATGCACATGAATATACATGGTATAGAGCTAACGGGGACGTGTTGAAAGAAGCCTGATTGATTATGAGCTCGTAGAAAAGTCGATAAAGAGAATGGTTGCTGATATGAGGGCCGTGAGAGGACGATGTGGAGGTCTGTCAGATCATATGATTGTGGTATCCAAGATCATGCTGAGAGGAGTGAGGTGGATCAGGAGAGAGAGGAGCAGTCTGGGAGAAAGACTGAAAGTCGAGAAGCTGAGGATCAAAGAAATGGCAGATGATTACAGGACCAAAGTAGAGGAGGAGTTAGAAGCAGTGAATTGGAATGAAATGGATCTGGACAGTCTGTGGAATGCATATAGGGATTGCTTAGTACAGAATTCTAAAGGAGTGTATGGTGTGGCAAGAGTAACAACAAAGAAGAAAGGTATGACATGGTGGGATGAGGAGGTTAAGAGAGTGGTGGAGGAAAAGAGGAAGGAGTGGCTAAAGTGGTTACAGGACAGGGGTTCAGTTGAAATAACTGAATATATTGAGAGCAAGAAGCATTTGAAGAGACTAGTGAAGAGGAAAAAGAAGGAGGTAAATGATGATCTACGAAGAAAAATGAATGCAAACTACTCTGAAAAAAGGAAGTTATTCTGGAAAGAGGTGCAGAAATGTGGAAGTGAAAGTAGCAAGAAATGAGATGGTGTGAAAGATGTAAGTGGTAGATTATTAACCCATTAGGATGAATCAGTTACCAGATAGAAAAAATATTTTGAAAGCCTGATGAATGGGAAAAGAGCGGAGCAGCTGTGAACATGATTGCTTTTCGGGGTGTACAGAGAAGGAATTACAGTGCCAGGAGACGTGACACTCGCACAGGTGAAGAATGCTGAGAAGCAGGTGAAAAATGAGAAAGTAGCAGGGGCTGATAAGGTGTATGCAGATATGATTAAGTGTAGTGGAGAGAGTGGAATGAAGTGCTTGTTGGAGATATGTAAGAAGACATGGATGAGTGAAACTGTGACTGCGGAGTGGAAAAAGGCTGTGATGTACTCCTGTACAAAAATACAGGTGGGCGAAGTGAGTGCAAGAATGATCGTGGTATAAGTTTATTGAGTGTGGTAGGGAAAGTATATGGAAAAATTATTATAGAGAATGTAAGAGAGATCTCAGAAGTTCTAGTGAGTGATGAACAGGGTGGCGCTAGGAGTGGCAGAGAATGTGTGGATCAAATATTTGCAGTGATACAGATAGCAGAGAAGGCTTGTGAGAGGGGCCATAATGTGTTATGGCATTCATGGATCTGGAAAAAGTATACTCCAAATTGGACAGAGAGGGATTTAGGAAAGTTATGCTCAAATATGGTGTAGATGATAACCTACTCGGTGCCGTCAAGAGTTTATATGATGGTAATGAAGCTTGTGTAAGGGTTAATGGGCATCTAAGTAAATGGTTCACGATCGTTGTGGGCGTGCGACAAGGTTGTGTGATGTCCCAATAATTGATCAATGTACTGTATATATGGATGGCGTGATGAGAGAAGTAAAAAACATGAGTAATGGAGAGAGGGATGGCGTTGGTAATGAATGGTGATGGATGGAATATCTCAAATTTGTTGTATGCTGATGATGCAGTACTGCCTGCAAATACTGGACAAGAACTTGGTAGGCTAGTCCAGAGTTTTGCTGATGTCTGTGAGCGTCGTGCCTTGAGAGTAAATGTAGAAAAGAGTAAAGTGATGGTTATTGAGAGAGAAGGTGACTCCAAGTGCTATGTTACAGTGAATGGAGAGAGACTGGAATTGGTGAGAGTTCAAGTACCTGAGTACAGTGATAGAAAAGTGAGGAAAATGTATATAAGAAGTTGAAAGCACAGTGACACAAGGAAGAAAGGTAGCTGGTGCAATGAAGGCCTTGATAAGAAACAAAAGCTTGAGTGTTGCAGCTGCACGAGGCTTACATGAAGGAGTGTTAGTGACAGCTTTAAGATAAGGATGAGACTATGGTGTGGCATGAAAATAAAAAGTCAAGAGTGCGAGCAGTGGAGATGGGGCTGCTGAGGAATGTATGTGGAGTACAGAGGGTGGAAGGGATGCGAGATAATGTGATTCGTGAAAAATGTGGAGTGAAGAAGTCGGTGGATACCAGAATCGAAGAGAGTATACAGATATGGTAAGGTCATGTGGAGAGAATGGATAACAATAGAGTGGTGAAAAAGGTATATCTGAGCGAATTTGAAGGAGGGAGGAGGTGAGGTAGGCCAAGGAGAGGGTGGAGAGATGTGGTGGATGAGTGTGTGAGGAAGAGAGGTTTGGAAGTCGGTGAGGCTAGGGAACTGACAAGAGATCGAGCTGGCTGGATGAATGTTGTGAGGAGAAGTGCATGAGCAGGGATTTGGCAACCCTTTTCAAAGTGGCAACGTCCGGATTGACTCAATCGGATACGTTTATGTGAAGCTACAGAACGCAATGAATGTTTTTTGGCGTATCTGATAGAGCAAGGATTCATGGGGCTTGAATGATGAGTGAATGGAAGCGTGGCCCATTGGATTGGGCAAATTTGGGCTCTCTGGACATCGCTACTCCTCACCCTACTCTAGGATGGGAAAGGAGGTCCGGATGATGATGATGATGATATATATATATATATATATATATATATATATATATATATATATATATATATATATATATATATATATATATATATATATATACACAGAAAGAGAGAGAGAGAGAGAGAGAGAGAGAGAGTTACGGTATGCTGGAGTGTAGCAATATTTACCGCCACATCACTTCATTCATGTGTCAAAATCTCACGATAACTTCCTCTCCCCAGCGCTAACTCAGTGCAGTAAACCAAGGACGAAGGAGTTTTGCCAGTCTCAGCTGGACAATTGCAGCCAGGTAACATATTTTACAAGCTTTATTTGTCTTTACCTTATCTATTACACCTGTTAAACGCTTGGCAACCTGGAGTTATGCATAAACTTTCCCAGGTTGTTATGCAGTTTATTTTGTACACTGACCGTCACTCAATCAGCGCGCATTTTTTTTCTCTCTCTCTCTCTCTCTCTCTCTTTCTGTTTCTCTGTCTCTCGAAGTTTGCTCTCAGTCATCCTGTCTCTACGAAGGGTTACCACAGTCGTGTGTTCAATGGTTTTATGGACTGCTTTATTATTTTTTTTTTTTACTTAATGTATAATGCCTTGATTGCTCTTTAGTTTTTCCTTAGTTTCATCATTGTGTCTATTTCCTATTTAGTTTTAGTCGTAATCATTTAAATCGGGCGGCGTTTTAGTCGTAATCATTTAAATCGGGCGGCAAAAAATTTACCGTGCCTGTCGCACAGCCAGGAAAATTTCTTCCATCCATCCATGAATCAGACCTATTGTTATCACCAAAACAGTCTCGTCTCCTGTATTTCTAAAGCTAGTGAATCAATCCTAAATATAAAGATTCTGAGGCGCCTTTCCATTTGTAAACATTTCTCTTGTCGTCGGTATGGATTCAGTCAGCGATGCTCCACTGGCGGTTCATAATAATTTATTAATGTATTTATTTATTTGTATTTCTCCCAGACTCATGTTCATACTGATTTTGTATTTTACGTGAAGCCTTTACTTTTGCACTTGACATTTCCAGGTGTGTGTGTGTATGTATACACACACACACACACACACACACACACACACACACATATATATATATATATATATATATATATATATATATATATATATATATATATATATATATATATATATATATATATATATATATATATATGTATACTTTGGTGGGGGGTGGGAGAGACTTCTTTGTTATCCCTGTATTATTCTAGTAGTTTAGTCACACTCATTTAGGAGCTGCCTAGCATGAGGCAACTGGCTTACTGCAGTTCTCTTCTATTCTTATGATGTTATCCTCTTATATACATAACGAGAAGAGCTATTCCACCCAGACCCACCCTGCAAGACCTGTGGGAACTGAAAAGTAATGAGTCTTAATAATTTATTTATTTTTATTTTTATTTTTGGTAAGGAGTAGACTGTAGCACCAGTCGAACAGAGCAGTACTCATGAGGTGGATGGCAAGCTGGTGACAAGGAGAGCACGAGCTCCCGTTTCACCAGCCCTCAGGACTTGATCCTGTCCATCTCCCTTTGCTGAACATTTTCAGTGCTTTCATTTACACAGAAAGCAGGCCGGCATACTCTCTCAATACCTCTACCTTCAACTGTCTACACCACATTACTGGCACATAGGATATCACACATATTTCCACTCCTTTTAGCAATGGCCACTGCATTATTATTAGGCCACCACCGGCAGGGTAGGGCTGGTGGCACAAGGTCCTCCCGGTCGCCATCAAGTGACTGTTCTGGCAGCGTCTGTTCCAAATACCATTCATGCTCGTCAGCGGAGAAGTGCAGGTGCAGTCTTATTCTTCAGCAATAACCTTGGTGTCACTCCCAGTCTGAATTAAGTTCATTTCTCCTGACAGTCCATATCCCTTCTGGCCCTGTTCCTCACAGAACCACAAATCTCTCCCTCTACCGAAATATTCTCATTTTGTTTTCCTGATTACCATCTCCTTACAAATTTCCGTAAAAAGTGTGGCACCTGTTATATGAAATCTGAATATGCAGTCGACAATGTTTTAAACTTCGCTGCAACTAATTTTGATTACTCACTGTATAAACTAAATTATCTAAATATTATATACCAAATATATCACTCTCCAAACGCTTATTCAGAACTCAGTGTATTGACTCCATATCCACACAGTAAGTACCCTTAACCTTGCCCTCAGCACCGAAATTACCATTTTGGGTGATTTTAATGTACATACAGCAATGTTGAATGGTTATTGCATTCTGCCAAGACTGGCGATGCTGGTCTAGAGTGCGAGCTGTTTGCAGAATCATTTAATTTCACACAGTTGGTAAGGCAACCAACCAGAATACCAGATAATCCTGACCATAATGCCCATCTCTTGGATCTATTCCTGACAAATAATCGAGATCAATACAGGATAGAAGCAATGTCACCACTTGGATCCTCTGTCCACAATCTTATCAAAGCCTCATTAGTTAGCCCCCCCCAAACCTCCCCGTTCTGAACCTGTCAGGGTGACCCGATGGCACTTTGATAGGGCAAACTGGGATGGATTTAGAAATTATTTTGCTGACATTCCTTGGCAGTCTTTCTTCTCTAGTGATGTCAGCTCTACCCAGTCTCACATTATCCCCTCCATGGCCATAGGTCCGGCATTATATGTGCGCCCCTAGCAGACACCAGGGCCATTTTCTGAAATTTCGAAAATTGATCTTTTTCCCTTGCCATATTGAAGAGGAAGTTAAGATGCACCTATCACTGCAAATCCCAGCTTCCTAGACCCATTCTGTGGCTTGCAATAGAGCATGTAAGTTGCAGAAATATCATCAACGGATATCTGCCGCAGTGGTGTATTACTTCGGCGCAACATCGCACACGTTGTTATCATTTTTATTACCCCTCTAAACAATGTGAATGGTGCTGAAATGTTGCGCATATATTAGATATGATGACATCGAATTATTTCAGCATATAATATGTTAGGATTGGCTCGAAAAAAAATTATGAAATTTTATTTACATTTTTTATATAAAATATGTTTATGGTAGTTTCGAGTTATTTTGCACGTTAGCGTTGTGAGTATGGATGGAAGAGGGGGTGAATGGGTTGAATATTCAGTCGTAAATGAGAAAATTGCCTGTCCCCTGAGGGTAGGCACTCTCACTGCGGATGAAAGTGGAGGGTAGGGTGGATTAGCACCTGTCAGCTCCGATTAGGGGTAGGTGAGTGGAGGCGCTTTTGGCCTCTACTCACCTAAAATAGAATCGTAATGCAGGTTCAAAACTATGAGTAAGTCAAATTATTACAGTAGGAATGGAGAGACAAAGCGGAAATAAATACGTATACAGACGGGAAAAAAAACGTATTTTTTCCGTAATAACACGTTTACGTTGCTCTATAATTTTAGTTTGTTATTTTCGCAATATATAGAATCGTGATGCAGGTTCAAAACTATGAATAAGTCAAATTATTAGGAACAGAGAGACAAAGCAGAAATACATACGTATACAGACGGGAAAAAACGTATTTTTCCCGTAATAACACGTTTACTTTTCTCTATCATTTTACTTTGTTATTATCCCAATTTATGTTGCTGTCTGTGTGTCGTGAGTGTGGGAAAGTATATTTTCTGCCAGGGTAAGGGAAAAGGGTAACGCTGTGTTTGCCTACACTTCACACAGTCAAAATATAAGGAAATACCTGGGGGCTGGCATCTGAGAATTAAATAGAGAGCAGAATAATTACTCATCTCAAGTGCATGATGCAGTGACAGGAGTCAGCAGGTGAACTTTTACCCATATCTACCCTCCCCTAGGAGATCAAAAGTCAAGAGAGATAAGTCATTGTCTGGGAAACACAGTCTTTGTACAAAAGTCTCTTACAAAACATAATCTTCTTTACAGACTCCCACTATCTTAACACTTCTATATCTTACTTCGTGACACTATACTAAGTAATATACACTATATACACTGCACTGCCCATGAAATGGTAGGAAGTGGTGATGTGGCACAAGATGATGTGGGGTGGTGGTGAGGCGGTGCATGTGGTGGCGAGGTGATGGGGGGTGGCTGCACTTGCACTCCAGCCTTTCCTTCCTCCCCCTCCTCTTCCTCAGTGAAGAGCCACTTTATTACCATCTGTTTCCTCTTCAGTGGTGGTGGAGCTGTCCGGCTTCGATGGTGGCTTCTCACTCTCCGTGATGTTGCTGTCACCCTCCTCGGTAGTAGTAGAGTGATACAACTCATTACCATTCACGCCACTACTCCCCACCATACACTCCACCTCCAAGTCAGACCCAATTCAGTCCTCGTCACTCTCCCCCCCCAGAGGAAATAGCTCCCCCCTGATCTCAGGGCAGGTGAGCAGCCTACAGGGCTGGAAGGGCGGCACTGGGTGGGGGTAAGGGCAGGGAGAAAGGCGGAACTCGGACGTCCATTCATGACGAAAGTGCGCTGTGTACTGACGTGTGAGGTGTATGGGAGTGTTGGGTAGGTCAGTCTGAAGACGTTCATAACGTTCTTTCACTTTCCTCTAATTTTTGCCTTTTTTTATAGACCACGCTTAAAAGACGCCTGCAGTCATTTATTGGCTAAATGTCATTTGACGCCGGCAGCCACGGAAGGGTTAATGATTTAATACCATCTGGTATAGATTTATTCATACCAAGTCAACAATTCACTAAAAGATCGAACTCTCCAAAATGGTTTGATAGCAACTGTGCCAGAGCAACGGCCCAAAAGTCATTCGCATATAATTTTTACTTAAAATTAAAAACATCTGAATCACTCTGTCAGTTTAATATTGCTAGAAACCATGCAAAAGCTGTAATAAATCTTGGTAAACCAAACTTTCTTCAAAATCAAGCGTCAAAACTACTTAACAAGCCTAATGACAATAGAATATTCTAGCCAACTCTCAATTCTTTCAAGAATAACTTTAAAAGACATCATCCATTCTCTCACTAAAATCTTCAGATGGCAACATTACAAATGACCCCGCATGGGAAAGCAAATATCTTTGCCAGTATATTTGCCAGAAATTCTACAATAGAGGAAGTCAGCCAGAACATCCCTGTACTAGAGCTTGACTCTTCCGAAACTGTTCCACTTAAAATACAGACAAGATACGTAAAAGCCATCCTAGACAATTTACCAACCAATAAAGCTCCAGCCCCAGATGGAATTCATCCAGTTATTCTGAAAAAATGTTCCCCAGAACTTGCCTCTGTTCTAGCTAAATTATTCAGACTATGCAAACGTACTTCTTCATTCCCTAATTCATGGAAAGAAGCCAATATCCACCCAATTCCAAAGAAAGGAAGTTCCTCTGACCACTCTGATTACAGACCAATAGCTGTCACATCTCTTGGTAAAGTATTTGAAATTGTGATTAATAAGCACCTAGTTAAACGTCTTGAATCCAGCAACTTAATTAGTGACAGACAACATGGTTTCGCCACGAAAGATCCACTGTTGACATACACAATCTCCTGACTCATACCATCCATCAATCAAGTGGCCAACATGGAGAAACTCATGCTGTAGCCCTTGACATTTCTTAAGTTCTCAACAGAGTGTTGCACCATTTCCTGCTGTCCAAACTCCCTTGCTATGGACTAACGTCTTTTGTTCCTCTTCTTTCCTCATAACTCTATCTATCTATCTATCTATAGCCCGACGCCCTAATCCCGCAAAGGGTGGCCACAGACAAAACGCCTCCAAGTCGCTCTGTCACCCACCATTTGACTACCCTCCCCCCAACTCACCCCCCCTCTCCCTCATATACCTCTCAACTCCATCCCTCCACCTCATCCTCGGTCTTCCAATCCCTCTCCCTCCCTCCACCTCACCTACATACACCCTCTTAGTTAGTCTTTCATTCTCCGTTCTCTTCACATGTCCAAACCACCTCAGTGTATTTCTCTTAATCTTCTCAACCACATCCACATCCACCCCACATCGTTCCTTCACTTCTTCATTCGTCAACCTGTCCCTCCACGTCAGTCCACATGCTCCTCTCAAGTAACTCATTTCCACTGCTCTCACTCTTGACTTGTTCCCCTCTTGCATGCCTCGCTTCCATACGTCAGGGTAGGGATCACAATACTATCATGCAGTGACTTCTTAACTTCCATACTCACCTCCTTATTTCTCATCATTGCTTTCAGTGTACCAACGACCTTCCTTACCTGCTGTACCCTTTCACGCACTTCATCCCCCAAAGTTCCATCCTTACTCATCACACTACCCAAGTACTTGAATACATTCACATTCTCCATATCTTCACCATCCAACCTCACTGCACACTCTGTGACTTCATTCCTCTCAAACACCATAACTTTACTTTTGTTTACATTAACTTTCAGATTCCTCCTCCTACACACTGTCCCAAATTCATTCACCAAACCTTGCAACTCCCATTCATCTATCTATCTATCTATCTATCTATTGCCAGACGCCTCAATCCCGTTTGGGGTGGCCACAAACAAATCGCCTACAAGTCGCCCTGTCCCCCGGCATTTCACTGCCCTGCTCCCAACTCACACACCCCTCTCTCATATACCTCTCCACCCCATCCCTCCATCTCATCCTCGGCCTCCCCCTCCCTCTTCCCCCCTCCACCTCACTCACATACACTCTCTTCGTCAGTCTTTCACCCTCCATCCTCTCCACATGGCCAAACCACCTCAGTGTGTTCCTCATAACGCTTCCTATCACATCCACATCCACACCACAACGCTCCTTTATATCCTCATTCGTCAGCCTGTCTCTCCATGTGACTCCACAGGCTCCTCTTAAATAACTCATTTCCACTGCTCTCACTCTTGACTTGTGTCCTTCCAACAATGTCCAAGCTTCACTTCCGTACGTTAGAGTTGGTATCACAATACTGTCATGTAGTAACTTTTTCACTTCCATGCTCACTTCCCTGTTTCTTATCACTGCTTTCAAAGAACCAGCAACCTTTCTTCCATGCTGTACCC
The DNA here is from genome assembly GCF_032717465.1 of Coenobita brevimanus. NCBI lineage: Eukaryota > Metazoa > Arthropoda > Malacostraca > Decapoda > Coenobitidae > Coenobita > Coenobita brevimanus. The sequence goes on along the minus strand of NC_136984.1, from coordinate 5,629,523 downwards.
TTTCAAGCACTTCACTCTCCAAACCTCCATCCTTACCATCACACTACCCAAGTACTTAAACGTACTCACATTTTCCAATTCCTCACCATCCAACCTCGCTGTATATTCACTGACTTCACCTCTCTCAAAGACCATCACTTTACTCTTCCCTACATTCACCTTTAGATTCCGTTTCTTACACACTCTCTCAAACTCATCCACCAAGCCTTGCAGCTCCCCTTCGTCTTCACTCAACAACACAGTTTCATCTGCAAACAACAGTACAGGGAGTTTCAAAACACTATCCTCTCTCACCAGGGCCACTCCAACATCCACTACCCTTCCTTGTACCTCTTTTATTACCCCATCCATGTACAGATTGAAAAACCATGGAGACATGACACATCCCTGTTTCAAACCAACTTTCAAAGAGAAAAATTCACTTAGTTCACCATCCACACGCACTGCAGCCTTCGCACCATCGTACATACTCTTCACAGCATTCAACAACTTCCTATCTACTCTATATATTCTTAACACTTTCCATAATCCTTGTCTATCCACCCTGTCATATGCTTTCTCCAAATCCATGAAAGCCGCATACAACTTCTTTCCCTTCTCTAGAAATTTTTCCACTAAAGATCTAGGAATGAATATCTGATCTACACAACCTCTTCCCTTCCTAAAGCCTCCCTGTTCTTCTCCAACTAATTTCTCTGTTCTTTCTCTAACTCTGTCTATAAGTATCCTACCATACACTTTTAATATTATACAAAGAAGACAAATGCCCCTATGATTACCACACACTTCTTTTTCCCCTTTTCCTTTGTACAAGGGAATAATTATACCTGACTTCCAATCCTCCGGGACTCTACCTTCCTCCCAGGCCAATCTGCACATCTTCCACATCCATTCTACTACTATCTCTCCCCCATGCTTCAGCATTTCACCACACACTCCATCAATTCCTGGGGCTTTCCCCGATTTAACTTTCTTCATTGCTTCCACAACTTCTATCCTACTGATTTCTTCCTGTCTTCTCACCTCCCTCCTTCTCCCAGCCATTCCCCAGCCACTTATACTCGCATTACTTCCATCCTCTACGTTTAACAATTCCTTAAAGTGTTCTCTCCATCTGCTCACTTTTTCTCCCTTCTCCACTAGTAACCTACCATTTTTATCTTTCACTCCCCTGCTAACTTCACTTCCACCCTGTCTTACTCTTTTCACTTCTCTCCAAAACATTTTCTTACAGTCCCTCCACTTTACACTCAAATTCCTTCCAAATTCCTCATCCACTTTCTTCTTACTCTCTCTTACTAATCTTTTCACCTCTCTCTTTCTTTCCACATATAACCCCCTCTTCCGCCTCTCAACTTCTTCCACGCCCCTATTTCTCATCCATTCATTGTATGCTTTCTTCTTTTGTGCCACAGCCTGTTTCACCTCTTCAGTCCACCACGGTGTTCCTTGCACCCCCCTCCGTCTTCTCTTCCTTCCACACACCACATCACATGCTGCACATATTTCTTCTGTAAATATCTTACACACACCTTCCACGTCTCCCATCTGCTCCAATTCATATTTGCCCAATCGTTCCTCCACTTCTCTCTTATACTCTGCCTTTTTCTCATCCTCTTGTAACCTTTCCACTCTCCTTGCAACTACTCCTTCCTCTCGTCTTTCCCTTCTTCTATTCCTCCATCTTACTTGCATTCTAATTCTGGCCACCACCAAGTAGTGGTCAGAAAGTCCACTCCCCCAACCTCTATACACTCTTGCATCCTTTACACATCTTCGCATCCTTTCATCCACACACACATAATCAATCATTGCCTTCCTTTCATTCAGTTCACCACCCACCCTTCTCATCACTTGCCATGTATACCTGTGGATCATTTTGTACCTGAAGAGGGTAGTGGCTATCACCAACCCCCTCCCAGCACAAATGTCCACTAACGCACTGCCATTCTCATCTATCTCAGCAGGCACACCCCGCTCACTGACTATTCCATCCACCTTCACATTTCCAACTTTACCATTCATATCACCAATCAAAAACACTCTCTCATTCCTTCCAAACTTTTCAATGCACACTTCCACATTTGTCCAGAACTCTTCTCTCACTCTTCTAGCACGATCTTGCGTTGGCGCATACACACACACAATCGCCCACATTTGTATTCCAACTTTCAACTTTACCCACACAATCCTTGACCCAACTGATCCATACTGTCTTATGCTCCTCTTCCATCTTTTACTCACAACTATACATACTCCTTCCTTTGCCCTCTCATTCTCACCTACTCCTGCACATATACCCCATCCATAATACTCCCATTCTCTCGCACTTTCTCCTCTCCATTTTGTTTCAGTTATTCCACATACGTCCACTTTCGCACCCTCAAGCACCTGGACAATCTCTCTCTCTTTCACCTCATTCGCTTCTCTTACATTCCATGTACTCATTACCAAGTCCTTTTTCCGGTCCTGGGTCGTCATCTTTTGGTCAGTCCTTGTCCGAGGCTTCTTGTTTGTTTTTTTAGTTAATTGTTTTCCGGGGAGGGGCACTAACCCTCCGCCAACCATTTTAGTCGCCTTTTATGACAAGCAGGGATACTGGGGGAGTATTCTTGAAAACCCCCCTACCCCCAGGGGGTATCATCAGCAAACAGCAACACCAGAAGCTTCCAAATCTCACCCTCATTCATTAGAGCCACCCCCACATCCTCTGCCCTACCCTGCACCTCCTTTACAACCCCATCCATGTATATATTAAACAGCCATGGAGACATCACACAACCCTGTTTCAGTCCCACATTGAGATAAAAGAACTCACTCAGCTCACCATCTACTCGCACCGTAACCCTAGCTCCCTCGTACATACTCTTCACAGCACTCAACAATTTCCCTTTCACTCCATATATTCTTAATACCTTCCACATACCTTGCCTATCTATTCTGTCATAAGCTTTCTCCAAGTCCATGAAGGCAGCATACACTTTCCTTCCCTTCTCTAGATACTTCTTCACTAAACATCTTAGAACAAATATCTGATCTACACACCCTTTTCCCTTCCTAAATCCCCCTTGTTCTTCTCCAACTAGCTCCTCTGTCATATGCCTAACCCTATCAATGAGTATTCTACCATATATTTTACCAGTCACACTAAGTAGACAAATACTCCTATGGTTACCACATACTTCTCTCTCTTCTTTTCCTTTGTATAAAGGAACAATTATACCTGATTTCCAGTCCACTGGAACCCTTCCCTCTTCCCAAGCCAATCTACACAACTTCCATATCCACTCCACAACAATCTCACCCCTATACCTAAGCATTTCACCACACACTCCATCAATTCCTGGGGCCTTTCCCAACTTAATATTCTTCATCGCTTCCACTACTTCCGCCCTACTGATCTCTTCCTCCCTCCTCTCATCTCTTCTTCTCCCAGCCATTCCCCAACCACTTATACTTGCACTGCTCTCACTCTCCACATTCAACAAATCCTCAAAGTGCTCCTTCCATCTCCTCAGTTTCTCTCTCTTCTCCACCAACAATCTATTATTCCTATCTTTCACTCCCCTACTATTTCCCCTTTCACACTGCCTTACTTTCTTTACCTCCTTCCAAAACAATTTCTTACTCCCCCTCCATTTCACACTCAGATTCCTCCCAAACTCCTCATCCACTTTCTTTTTACTCTCCTTCACCAGTCTCTTAACCCCCCTTCTCCTGCTCACATATACCTCTCTCTTCTCTCTCTCATCTTCTCCCCTACCTCTCCTCGCTAACCATTCACTATATGTCTTCTTCTTTTGTTCCACAGCTCGTTTCACCTCATCATTCCACCACGCTGTCCCTTGCACACCCTTGCATCTCCTCCTCACTCCACAAACTGCCTCACATGCTGCGCCTATCTCTTCCGTGAATATCTTACATACGTGTTCCACCCCTTCCATCTGCTCTAGCTCATACCTTCCCAGTCGTTCTTCCACTATGCTCTTATACTCTGTCATTTTCTCACTATCTTGCAATTTCTCCACTCTTCTCACAGGAGTTGCTTCCTCCTGTCTTCCCCTTCGTCTCCTCAACCACTTTCTTTGCAGCTCTACCTTAGCCATCACTAAGTGATGGTCCGAGACTCCATTCCCCCACCCTCTCCACACTCTTGCATCCAACACTTGTCTTCTCATTCGCTCATCCACACACTCGTAGTCTATCATTGCCTTTCGTTCAACAAGTTCACCATCCATCCTCCTCATTACTCTCCATGTATACCGGTGGATCATCTTATGCCGAAAGTAGGTGTTGGCTATTACCAACCCCTTACAAGCACAGATGTCCACCAAAGCACTTCCATTCCCATCTACGTCAGCTGGCACACCCCACTGACCAACCACTCCATCCACTCGTACATTCCCAACTTTGCCATTCATGTCTCCAATCAACAGAACTCTCTCGCTCCTCTCAAACTTGTCCATACACTCTTCTACACTCGCCCAAAACTCATCTTTCACTCTTGCCACTTGATCCTCTGTCGGGGCATACACACATACAATCACCCACGCTTGTATACCTACTTTCATCCTCACCCATACAATCCTTGCACCCACTGTTCCATACTCTCTAACAAAAAAAAAATAGGAGTAAAGATAGATGATGTATATTCCAATTCCCACTCAATTAATGCCGGCATGCCACAGGGATAAGTTCTGGCGCCAACCCTGTTCCTGGTTCATATTAATGATTTCTTGTCTGTCATCCACAATCCCATCCATTCACATGCAGATGACTCAATACTTCATAGTTCATTCACACTCAAATACTCATTTACAAAGTCTAATATCTCTAATTCTCAACTCAGTACAGCCATCTCCATAAATCAAGACTTATCTAGGATCAGTGAATGAGGACAAAACAACTTAGTCTTATTGAATGCTAATACTGTAAAACCAAATATATACAATTCACTAATAGACAGATATTGCAAGATTCGTATATTACCTTCAGTGCTACTAATATTCCCATCTCCAAAAGTAATGAAATTCACGGTGTCTCACTTAACAATGCCCTCAGCTGGACCTCTCATGTCAGATCACTTGCCAAAACCATCTCAAAGAAACATGGATTATTGTACAGAGTCCATAACGTCTTCACTGATAATCGGTTAGCTATACTCTATAATAGTCATGTACTCTTTCAGTTTGAATATTGCTCTCCCTTGTGGAATGGATGTGGAGAGGTTGCAATAAAACAACTAGACAAATTCCAGAACAAAGCTGTTGGAATTATTAATAACCCTGCTATTACAAATAAACTACCTCCCCTACAAGTAAGAAGGAATGTTGCCTCCATTGCATTATTTTACAGATATTTTTATGGCAAATGCTCAAACGAAGTTGCGTCCATTGTGCTACCTCTCCGTGCCTTCCCTCGTCCTACACGGACATCTGGTAGTGCTCATGACTGGAATGTCACACAACCACATTGCAGAACTTCTTCCTATCAGAAATCTTTTATTCCCTGATCTGCATCTCTCTGGAACTCGCTTCCCTGAAGTTTTTTCCCCCTCAAACGTCAACCTACAACTGTTCAAGTCCAACTGTTACAGATATTTTATGAATGGAGGATGCCAGTAATCTGGTGTATGTATTTTTTTTTTCATTTGTTTTTCCTTCCTTTGTTCTGTTATTTAAAAAAAAAAAAATGTTGCCTCTAGTAACTTAATGAGATAAGGCTACCTCAGTCTGATTATGAAAGGCAGTTGGGAAGGAAAACAATATCTGCAAAGCTCTATGACCGGTATTCTTGTGTGGTTAGGATGCTGACTAGCACCTCTTTGTTTCCTTCTCTATTCATTGCCAGTTTGGTCTATGGAGAAGTGGCTGTGTTAGGATGCATCCAAACTAGGAGTGGGCAGGCAGTTGCGAGCCAGAGTGAGTTGAGGCACGAGGTTTTAAACCACAGTAACTCATATACGTGTCCACTTGTGTACACTTATTCATCCAGTCATATAGCAATGTCAGATTGTCTCGAGAAAATGATTGGCAATGTCGAACCATTGTTTTCCTCCCAACCAAAATAAGGCATTATGGTTGGTTAACATTTGGTTAGACCTAAGTTGGTTAGGTATAGGTTTGTTTATTGTCGAAACAGTTTTTCTGATGATTTTATGGTTTGATCATCCAAATTCTTGCATCCACTCCCAAGCAAAGGTGCAATGGTGCCGAGTTATTTCTTGCTGAACTCTCTGATGTTGCCAATACGACTGGATGTCCAAGTATACCAGAAGAACAAAAACATGCCAGCCGCACTGCCAGTGGTTGTGAGCAGGCACCAATGCGAGCCCACGCGAGTTCGGGCAAGAAGACAGTTAACTTGAATCCACGTGGGCAGGATGGATATAGAGTAGTTTAACATTAAGGTTCCACTAACATCATCTGTATGGGAGGGATGCAATACGATGCACAGTGACAGGGCATTTATTGCATGCAGTGGAAGAGGACTGGAGGAAAAAAATTTGTGTCTGTTGTCGATTTCAGGGAGTCTGATGTACTGATTTTGCCAGCTGAGGACTGGTGGAAATGGTAACACTGGTTAATGCTCTCGGGCGATGATTGGTAATTTCCTGATGTGTTTGAACGTGCACCAAATTGACTTTGTATTCCAACCAAAACCCTCATTTATTTGTAAGATACTGGATTATGCAGATTCAGATTAACCCCTTAACCGCGGGGCATCACTTTCGTGATGCTTGGGAGCAAGGGATCATACCACGGGGTGTCACTTTTGCGATTCTGTGTTATTTTGAATTCGCCCAGGCTTTCAAGTGGTGGCTTGTATCATCTATCAGTACTGCCAATGTCCAACACTAGTCAGCACTCCTAATCTTATCTGTACTCCCATCCATTATTGACAATTTAGCCATTTCTCCCCGTTCTTGACTCCACTCCCTACCTCCCCTCCATTACCCTCTCCTCTCGCCTGCCCGGCCGTGCTACACTAAGTAAATCTTCCCTGGAATTTTCCACTGATTTCATTCATTGACATAAGCCCTATGCCCTATTCTTATACCAAATAATATATACCAAAAAGAAATAAGGTAAGTGAGAGTGCCATACACCTGGAATTCGCTAATTATCACCTGACAACACCTCACGTGCACTCGTTTGCTAATTTTCGCTGTTTATTTCCCCTTGAAATATGCAGTATAATCTATTCTCGAAATAAAAATATACATAAGAAAGGAAGGGAGAAGCCTAGGTGATATTTACATTCACCTGGAACTGCCAAATTATTGCAGGCCACCACACTGTCTTCAACACTAAGTAAATCTTCCTTGGAATTTTCCACTGATTTCGTCCATTGAAATAAGTCCTATGCCCTATTCTTATTACCAAATAATATATACCAAAAAGAAATAAGGTACGTGATAGTGCCATACACCTGGAATTGGCTAATTATCACCTGACAACACCTCACATGCACTCGTTCGCTAATTTTCGCTGTTTATTTCCCCTTGAAATATGCAGTATAATCTATTCTGGTAATAAAAATATATATAAGGAGGGAAGGGAGATGACTAAGTGATATTTACATTCACCTGGAACTACCTAATTTATAATGAATTGTCTAGATTTCCTGCCAATCGTTTCACAGCTATATATTAGCAGCTCTCAAGAGGCTGACGTTGGCAGTAATGCATTCTCCCTAGGTAGGCCACCCCGGCCCACCACTATCAGTTTACTGTCGTCTTTCAAGGTGAAAGTACGTCGGATTCGCTCCTGCTAACTTCCGCCGTTTTTTAGCCCCATGCAAAGGGTCCTGTGACCTCTACCCCCTACTAAACCTTGTGTGGAAAGAGGTAAAGGGCTGACAGTTGATAGAGAGTGACTACGATCTTTCTGGGGAGTAAAACAGTGAAAGTGGAATTGTAAATAATGTGTAAATAATGTGTAAACAGCAAGTTAAAACAATGAATGGAAATATAAGTGAACAGTGGAAAATAGTTTTATAAGTTACTTCAAGTGACAGTGCATAACACAGTGTAAATAAAATAGAAATTTAAATAATGAAAATAAAATAGAGAACGTAATTAGAAATGTCAATAAGTAGTATTATAAGAATACGAGTATATATACTAGGAGTAATGAAAGTGAAAGTTTCACTCTAGCATGTATGAATATTATGAGTTATGAGAGTGAAGGTGAAAGTGACATTCACTCTCAATGCTAGTATACAGGATGAGATAGTGAATGCTACGTATTTTACTGAAAGAGAAATTGAATGCCTACAGTGACAATAAACTACTATTACTGAAGGAAACTTATGGATAAAGACTGTAGATATATATAAGTGTTATATAGTAATAGAAATATAAACTGTGAGTGTTTTTATGAATAATAAATGACAGAACACCAGCGGCGAACGATATCAAGTGGGAAGGTCATACGCCCTCGTAATTTTCATTGCTTTCACAGTTTTTTTTTTTGTTTAATATGGATTCCAAACTATTTGAGAATCACAGAATAGTGTTTCTAGTGATAATATCAGGCTGTGGTAATCATATTACGGGTTGTTGGGAAGTGTAAAGTGGAGACTTCGTTACCCAACTTCAGAGGTCTCCACAAGTCCTACGGTACTAGACGAAGGCTCAACAAACACCCCAGGAGAAAGCTGAAGGTATGTGCCATAAGCATATTTGATTTTAATATTATAGGACTAATAACTGATTTTTGGCAAATATTTTTAAAGAGTCTGTCAGAGACCGAATATGCCCGTGGGAGCCGCAAGAAAAAGCAAAACAAGCCCGCGGTTAAGAGGTTAAAGCAATGATATGTTTTGTAATGCTAGGTGTTTTAGGGTCGGTCTCCTGGCCCTAGAGCACCTAGTGAGTAGCTGGGTTCTCTTTCTAGACTGGAGCTTAGACAATTAAGAGAGAGAGGCAGGACACAAAAACTCAAGGCAACACCTTACATGTGTATTACTAAATCATACACAGGAACAAGCAGATGTCACAAATACAAACAAGCTGGACAATTATAATCCTTGGGCTGCGGATATGGAATAATAGTATCACATAGGATACTGTACCCTGTACAGGACCAGATCGGTTAGGGGGAACAACACTTGAGTTAGACACTTATGTTGGTGGGGGAGTTTAGATTTCCTAGGCCAGTGATGGTGGTTGTCTCGATATCCCAGGGTAGCGTTAATATTTTAAACTGGGCCTAACCGTGACCTTATCAAGACGTGCCGTCACTGTTGCATAGAGTGTTCACTGTACCTTGGCCCGTAGATCACTTTTACATTACTTTACTATGTACCGGGTGGAGCCGGCAATACTGGAACTTCGACACAGGGGCGTATGTATGATCTTCACTATCTTACAGCGGAACTGTACACTATGGTAGGCCCATCTTTCGCTGTCTTACTATTGCACTATCTTTTCCACCACTTTATTTTATGCTCTAACCACCGGCCCACTTTACTCTGTCACTCCTACACTGTCTGTATGCTGCATGTGTTCACTTTCACTCACCGTCAGGTCGGACGTGTCACAGTCAGGCACAGGGGCGGCAGCGGAGTCTCAGCCTCCCTACTAATGGAGCTGGGATCTGCCAGGGGGGGCTAGGTCCCTAGGGCGTGAGACAACGCGTAGGGGTGTCCTCTCTCCTCCAGGGCTGCTGGGGGCATAGGGGCCCGAGGTTTCTGGGCTTGGGGTGGGAGTCTGGCTCTCTGGGCTGGGGTCGAACAGTCTCCTGAACTTCTGAGTCAGGTGCCTGATGGAGGATGAGGATTTCCAGTGTCTGGGTGCAGGGAGGTCCCGCCAGTGAGTCTGAGGGGCAGTCAGGAGGCTGCGGTCCCCACACATCGGGAACGCCGTCATGAGTGAGCTGCGGCATCAGCCGGCGTCGGAGTCTGTCAGGGGCGTCTCCACTGGCTGTAGGGAGTAAAGCCTCGTGGTGGTCACAGGGCCTCTCCAATACTCCTCCAGGCTGGGGGCTCCCCCAAAGTTGTGGGTAGGTGGACTGGGCGCAGCACCTGACGAAGGAGTGGCTTCAGGTTGTCTCTGGTGGTATTGCCCAGCTACCTTGCCATGGCTGTCTCAGGACACTTTCGGAGCGGCTACCGGCTGCCTCCTGCAGGAGGGTAGAGCAGCTACAGGTCGACTCTCCGGGGGCACCTTCAGAGCGGCTTCCGGCTGTCTCCTGACAAAGGTGTGGCTTCCAGCCATCCCCTGACAAAGGCGGGAGCGGCTTCCGGACAAAGGTGTGGCTTCCAGCCGTCCCCTGACAAAGGCGGGAGCGGCTTCCGGCCATCTCCTGATTGACCTCTGGAGCGGCTTCAGAGCATCTCCTGTAGGAGGGTGAGCAGCTACCGGCCATCTCTCTAGGGGCAACATCAGAGTGGCTTCCGGCTGTCTCCCGATGAAGGCGGGAGCGGATACCAGCCGTCTCCTGATTGGCCACCTGAGTGGCTTCAGGCCATCTCTTGTAGAAGGGTGAGCGGCTGCAGGCTGTCTCTCCGAGGGGCACCTTCTGAGCAGATTCAGGCCATCTCCTGATGAAGACAGGAGCAGCTTCAGGCCGTCTCCACTTTTCCTCCAGAGCGGCTTCCGGCCGTCTCCTGTAGGAGGGTGAGTGGCTATCGGCCATCTTAGGGGAGCTGTTAGGAACTGGAGAAACAGTTTCATCCTGGTCTGATATGTGGGCAGCTCGCCAGGCAGGTCGTCTTGTATTCCTGCTATGATGCTGGTGGACGAGTTCCATGTCCCAGGGGCATGCAGCCCGGGTGGACTTAAGCCGTTTCCACCCGGAGCTCATCCGCGCCATGTACAGTCGCCAAACTTTCCACCTGGGCCACCTAGCCGCGAGAGGTGGGTAACAGGTGCTGGCAACAGTGTGTCTGCTTGTTCATGTGTACATGCTCGACGAAAGTTCAGATCATCAACTCTCATCTTCCGTAGTGAACCTCAGTCAGAGTTCATCCCAATATTCAGTCGACAATTTTTAGCCGACAGAATTTCAAAGGAACATCTTGAAAGTATTGGATAATGCGAGTATTGAAAACAGTAAGTAAAATAATCTAAAAGACCGCATCTTTACATATTATAAACGTATTCATTTTCATTATTACATGATGAACCCATGGCTAAAAAATGTCTACTGAATAGTGGGGGGAAGAACCGTCGTGTGACAGGCCCTTACGGTAGAAAAATAGATACCGACGTCTGACTGTTGGTTTTTCATTTCGCCAGTCCTGGACCGGTCTCAAACCTATTGAAATACCATTCTTGATCCGACACATGATTACAGTAGATAAGTTAGGTCATTAACCGTTACAGGATTATTCATTGGGAGGATGTTAATTTAAATTAAGGAGGAGAGATAGGAATTGTACTGTAGATGTCAGAGGTTGAAACTTGTTCATTGAGGCAGAATACTGCCTCGAGTCAGTTAGTCATGAGTCGACTGACATAATGTATCCACCCGTGAGTGTGTCAGCCTGTAATGATAATTTCATGTTCGTTATATTGCATTTACAAATCACTTAAGTAATATCACAAGCAGAGGTGATATAAATGTCCCTAAATTCATGAATCAATAGCAACTGTGCTTAAAATGACTGGAAGCTTTTGTATACTGTGATGGAGAGGTGGTGTCTTCATCTTGCTACAATGTGAGATAATGTTGTTCAGTGAATAATCGATAAGCGTGTAAATGTGTGACCTCACACATAAGCTGCACCACTCACAATCAGTTTTCCTTGTGTAATTCAGTCTTTCGTTAGATGAATGGACTATAAATGTGTGCTGTCATGACCATAGTCATGTGAAATATGATACGGTAAGGCATTATCATAGCTGAAATAATAGCCACATTCGACAACAGTATGCACAAACTCTTTGTCTGTTGAAGTGACAGTATTTTAACCTCGTGGTGCACCACAGAACACACAAAAACATCTACCTGAAGTTCTACCAACGAGGAAATAAGCAACCGTGTGTCTGAACATCCTCGTAATGTTTATTGGTCAATGTCATTCATGATGTGAATATGGCAGGTAATCTTACTTATGACTGGAAGTAATGTTAGGCAAATGCATTCCTCTTCAGCTTATACTGATAATGGTATCAAGTGATAACCCTATGAAATGGAATTACTGATATAAGGAGAGAGTGAGAGATAGGCTTGGTGAGATTCCCGTATACTGTATAGTGCATTAACATGTTATGGTAACAATGTAAAAACAACATAGAAAAGATAATGTTTAGTATTGTTAAGAATGCAGATATTTAGTAGAATGCTAATAGATCTCAAAAACTAGTTCGGCAGTTATATCACTGGCGGTATGAATAACGCAACCACCCCCACCCCCGTCTGGCGTCTGCCCGGGCCATCACTGTGCCAAGCTTCCCCCTTAAGCAGCTCTCCCACCGGCTTGACCAGTTGCAGGAAACCGGTAGCATGGAATTGTTGCGTGCCACAGGTTGCACGGACCAAGGCCAAATAAGTATGGTATATATATTATTACATGATATATAATAATATATGTTTATATCATAATATAATATATATTACCTTACTATAAAATTAATATAGTCAAATTTACTTGGCCCTGGTCATCGCAACCACTTTCATGCAACTGGCTGAGCCGATGGGAGAGCCACCTTACTCCTGAGACATTTTTCTTCCCACTCAACTCTGTACCCAGCCATGTATGGGATGAACTCTGACTCTGATGGAGGTTCACTACGAACAAAGAGAGTTGATGATCCAAACTTTCGTCGAGCATGTACACACGACCAAACAGATACACTGCTGCCAACACCCGTTTCCCACCTCTCGGGGCTAGGTGGCCCAGGTGGAAAGTTTGGCGACTGTACACTCCTCTGTGGGCTCCTTATGGTGGCTCATTGCGGTCTGTTTTGATGTTCTTCTGCATTTTACCACCGTCGGCTGGGAAAAAGTCATGGCCTCGTGACTGAAGGTGACAAATTCTTGTATCGTAGGTGGTGCAGACTGGCTGGAGGTGTTGGAGGAGGGCGTGCCAGGCTGTGGTAGCAGGATTTTCTTCATGCTGTTCGCTGCAAGTGATGAACAAGGTGGATTGGTCGGTGGAGGAGCAGAGGAGGCATAGGAATTGGCGAGGTCCTCAGACATGCCATTTGTGCCTGAAGGGCGGTGCCCATACGGCTTGGCGGATCTACATGGTAGGTGTTATCTCAGGTGTTGGGCTGTGCTGAATGCTGGAGATGGAGGGCAAGTGAGGAGTTTTATGCCGGGGTAATGCGGCGTGGAATCTCTGGGAAGTATAGGTGGTCGGGATCTGAACTTGGTGTATCATGTACGTGAGAGAGGGCTTAAGGTTGGGGTCACTGTGTGAATTTGCAGCAAGGCGGGTGGGGTGGGAGAGTGGGCGTATTGGGCTGGTGGGTGGGAGAGGCGGCAGAACAGGTAGTGATGGTTCTGAGGGTGGGTGTGGGTGGTGATGGGGGCGTGCAGCGTCGGCCCGCTGGTGATGGGCAGAGGGCACAGGCGGTTGGTTTGGGGGTGGTCGGTGGGCAGATAGCGCAAGGCAGGGAGCAGGGGGTGGGTGTAGGGGTTGGTGGTGGGGCGAGCGTGTGGGTGGCTCTGGCGGAAGCAGGGATGGGAGCTGGGGTGGGTGAGACCGAGGGGGTGTGGGTGGGCGGCGGTTGGTAGGTTTGGTTGTCAGAAGGGGGCAGAGGTTGAGGTGTGGGTGTGGTGGGCAGCGAGGATGTGGAGGTATGGATGGGACACTTGATGTCGGGCGTGGTGGCCTGGGTACTAGGTGGTGATGGGGTGGGGGAAGTGCAGGGGCTCGGTGGTGTTGGTGAGCTGTCAGGTGAGGTGCTGGACGTGGCAGGGGGTGGGGTGGGGGTGGCGGGAGAGGGAGAGGAAGAAAGAGAAAGGCAGGGGGAGATATAGCAGTCATAAGAAGTAGAGGAAGGTGGCATGGGGGTGGGGGGTGTTGTGCGGCGCGGGGCCGGAGCCAAGGAGGTGGGGGCATGGAAGGGGCAGACATGCAGGTTTCTGAGGGTGCAGGATGTGCCATGGTATTCTACTGTCACCTGGTAGGGGTTAGGGATGTGAGTGATGGCGTGTGGCCCCGTAAAGAGCGTGGCAAGCTTGTTGGGGGTAGGAAGCTGCGAGATCATCATGGTATCTCCTGGCTTGTAGGAGTTGGAGGCAGTGTCGGGCCGGAGGTCCAGGTTGTTTTGGAGGTGCGTCAGCCATCGTTTGAGGTGGTGTAAGGGGTTGGAGGTGGGGGTGGAAGTGCTGCCGAAGGGGCAGGGGGAGGGGTGTTTCTCCGAACACTCGCTCGTAAGGCAAGATGCCATCCTCTCGGGGGCAGGAATTAATGCCTCATTGCACACTTTTTACATTGGCGGGCTAGTCGTCATTTTTGGTGGCTTATATCTGGGTGTGGAGTTGTTTTATTAGGGTACGATGGCTGCGTTTGCACACAGCATTTTCTTGGGGCCAGTAAGGGGACGAGTGGGAGATGCTATAGCCGAAAAGATGGGCGAGTTCCCCCCAGAATTTGCCAGTGAATTCTGGCACATTGTCTGAATGGATGGCCTGCGGGATACCAAAGTAAGGAAAAACATGTTGGGCCAGGGCATCAGCCACTGCAACAGCGTGGTGTTCTTTCACTGGGCAGGCTATGATGAACTTAAAGTACATGTCAATGAATGTAATCACGTACCTATAGCCCAATTTCGGGGACAAAGGTTCCACTACATCGAGTGCCAATAGTTGCCAAGGTTTGTGGGCGATAATATGCCCAGCTAGGCCGACGGTACGGGTGATGTCTTTACCAAGGGTGCACACTCAGCAGGATTGGATAATCTCCTTGGTGAGGGTGGAGGGATTTGGCGTCCAATAGTCCTCGTTGACAACCTGTAGGAGTTTCTTTATGCCCAGGTGAATGCTGCTGTGGGCGTGCAGGTGTTGAAGGGTGTCTAGGGTGACGTCAGGGGCCAGGATGATATGCCCAGATGGAGTTAGCAGATAGTTGCCTTGGTGATACAATTTTTTGAAGAGGGCTGAGGAATCCTGGGTGGCCTTTCCTTCTGATGCCATTATTGGAGGAGGTCGGGCCCCAGCTGGGCAGCGTTGACAGGGAGTCGGGAAAGGGCATCCGTGTTGGTGTGGAGTTCGCCGGGGTGGTACGAGATCTCATAGTTAAACTCCTCCAGAGTTTCGCACCACCTGATGAGCTGTGCGTTGTGGGTGTCGGACTGTCACAACCACTGGAGGGACTGGTGATCAGTGATAATGGTGACCTGGGTCCGTGATAGGTACGCCCAGGAGTGCTCGAGTGCCCAGACAATACCTAGGCACTCCCTCTTGGTGGCGGCGTAATTCTTCTCCTCCTGATTTAAGGTACGACTGGCACAGGTGATGATGTGTTCGCGGCCCTCTTGGACTTGCACCAGCATGGCCCCGATTGCAATGAGGAAGACGTTTGTGTAGAGCCGAAATGGAAGGGTGCAGTGGGGAAAGTGATGACAGGGGTAGATATGAGCTTATCCTTAAGTTGTTGGAAGGCGGTTCGTCTCTCGTCTGTCCAGATGAATGGCTCTCCCTTTCGGGTCAGGTCGTGGAGGGGCTTCACGATGTGGGCAAATCCCTTCATGAAAGGCTGTAGTAGGAAGTCAGGCCGAGGAATGCTCGGATTCCATGGACATCGTTGGATGGAGGAATGTCCGTGATGGCGGGGAGTTTGTCGGGGTCAGAAGATATGGTGGCCTGGGAGATGACATGTCCCAGGAATTAGACAGTTCTGGCTGCCAGAATGCACTTGAAGGGCCGGAGTTTGAGGCCTGCCAGTCAGATTCGGGAAAAAACCCGGCAGAGACACTGCAGGCAGTCGGCCCAGGTCTGGCTGAACACGATGACGTCGTCCAAGCATGCTAGACAGACCTCCCACGTAAGACCTCTGAGGACGGATTCCATAAGTCTTGAAAAGGTGGCAGGGGCATTACAGAGGCCGAAAGGTAAAACATTAAATTCATAATGTTTCCCGTTGCTTGTGGAAAATGCAGTTTTGCCTCTGTCCTCTGGTCACACCAGGACCTGCCAGTACCCCGACTGGAGATCGAGGGTGGAGAACCAGGAGGCGCTGTATAGGGAGTCTAGGGAATCGTCTATTCGCTGGAGTGGAGTGGCGTCCTTGATAGTGACGTCATTGAGCCAGTGGTAATCAACACAGAACCGCATTGTGCCATCCTTTTTCTTCATGAGGACGACGGGGGAGGACCAAGGGCTGGTAGAGGGGGAGACGACTCCTGCTTCAGTCATCTCCTGCACCTGTCAGTCTTACTCTTCCCGTTACTTGGTTTTTTTCTGCTGGGATGGCTGTCAGATGGGTGGGCCCATCTTCTGGATCTTGTGAGCTAGGTAGGTGGTATGTCCAAATATGGCGGGTCCTGCTGCAAATACGTCCTGGAAGTTCAGAAGGCAGCAGAGGGTGTCGGATTGGTGGGCGGAGAGATGGTCGGGGATAGGGGGCAGAGGGGTGGGGAAGCGGGATGGCGAAGGGGCACAGGGCTTTGCTTCTTCCATCTCAACAATTACGAGCCATTTTGGGAGGGTGAGGGGCGAGAGAGCAAGATTTGCAATCCGGACTGCCGAGTGATGAGGGGGAAGGAAAGTTGGGGCAGGAGGCAGACCGAGAGGGTTCCGGGCTGAAGGACGAGGGAACATAGAACGGAGGTACCTAAGGGCCAGTTAAGGGGTACTCAAGCCTCGTGATGAGGAGGGATAGTGACAGCCGAGGAAGTGGCGGCAGGGAAGGAGGGGAGGGGAGGAGGGGGATAGAGAGATAGGGGAAGGGGAGCAAGAGAGAGGGGAGAGGGGAGTCTTCCTGCCAGGGTCGGGGCCGGGGCGGTTTCTGGAACTGGAGCTGTCTATTCTGGTAGTCGATGGTGGCGCCCAGCTTCTGCAGCAGGTCCAGCCTCAGATTGCCGTCGTAGTTTCAGCAGGAAGAGTCGAACACAATAAATTTGTGCTTTGCCGATGCCGACTGATGGGTGTTGATGCGCAAGGCCCGTGTTTCCCCACAGATCGGCAGGGGGCCATTCCCCGCTTCCACCAGGTAAGTAGCCGTCGGGAGTAGCGGGCCAAAGGTGAACTTCTGACAGGAGAAGTAGTGGCTATACAGGCAAGATCTGGCCGCTCCCTTGTTGACCAGCAATCTGGCTTTTACCCCAATCAGCTTCATCTTGTGGTAAACTGAGGGGCGATATTTGAGGGAAGTGACCCCCGCCACCATGGGAAGGTGCGGGGGCGGTCCTAAAAAATCCAACTGTCGGGGGCCTCCTTCTTCTTCCTCCGGCTCCTGCTCCCCAGGTTCGGCTTCCTCCACGGGGCCAGGTTCGTCATCCGGCTTCTCATTATCTAGGGAGGAGACTTTACACCTGCCTGGGGTGGTGGTTTTTCGTCTGGCAGCCTTTAGGTGGTCCCTGATGTCGTGCAGGGGGCATCGGGAACTGCAGGCAGAGAACTCCCAAGGGTTGACAAGGATGAGGTTGGGGTTCTCCTTGTGCCTGGGGCGTCAGTGGGCGGAGTGTGCTCTAGGTAGGCTGGGTGCCGGGGTGGCTCTGGTGTGGGGCATGGGTGGGCGTGACTTGATTGGGGAAGCTGGAGCATTTGTGGGAAACTTCTTTACCACGATGATTTGCTGGGGTGCAGGGCGGGAGGTCAGGAGGTGGCGTATCAGTTGGATATCCTTATCCATGTCTCCTGTAAGGTCATGGATTGTGAAATGATCCTTCACCATACTAGGGAGCACTCTCAGGAGAGTATTGAAGGTGTGTTGTTCCCGGGTTTCATCATCTGCCTCAGGGTAGGCAGCAGTGACCAGGCGTCTAGCCTGGGTTAAGGTATCATCCAAATTTCCATCGAAGGTTAGGCTATCCAATTGGGACAGCGCTACTACTTTCCCTAGTGAGGGATCTCACTGGGGTCAATACATGCTATTCTTAATATATTGTACATACACATTTTCATTACCTTCATAGGTAGCAATAGCTATCTATGTTTGTATTCAGTCAGATTCAATAAAATTATTTCTTACATTAAGCAGTTTGATGTTTGATTTATTCTGAACCTGTTCATAAGTATTATAAGAGACAGACAGGCAGACAGACACCCTATCCCCAGCCACCATGCGCTCTCTCCAAGCATGATGAATCTCTCTCCCCTGGACAGAGAGGAGCCGGAAGAGTAATGGATTACATCACTGCTGAATGAACTGAATATTTGTTATTGGCGGAAAAAAGAAAAGTAAGATAAAACCAAACCCCATGAGAAAATAATACTTGAACTATGCTGGTCTAATAAAACCGCGTGAAGTGTGAACGAAATTAAGCATAATGAAATGAAAATATATACTGTGCACATAAATCACATCATTAGGCCTGCTTCAGTCCCTGACTGTTGTCTGTATGAGTCCAGTTGAGACTAAGTTTTTATCACTGTCGTTCAGGATTATCTTTAAAATATTAAAAGGCACATACTTATCATTGAAGATATCATATTGTTTAAATTTGTATCTGCATAATCCAGTATCTTACAAATAAACAAGGATTTTGGTTGAAATACAAAGTCAATTTGGTGCAAGTTCAACAACGACAGGAATTGACCAATCATTGCCCAAGAGCATCGCGCAGTGTTACCAATTCCACCTGTCCTCAGCTGGCAAAATCAGTTCGTCAGACTCCCTGGAACTGGCTACAGTTAGTATATATACAGTATATATTTATATATATTGCTAGGTGTGTGTGTGTGTGTGTGTGTGTGTGTGTGTGTGTGTGTGTGTGTGTGTGTGTGTGTGTGTGTGTGTGTGTGTATCGATGCTGTGTGTGCACTAGCATCTACGCACATACACCCACTTCATGTTGTTGCCTGTTTAGTGCATACACATAAATTCTTAGTTAATTCTGTTTGATCTCTCGACGCGGGTGTGACTAGAATTGTTTTTAATATCAGTGACATTTGGTGGAGCTTAAACTGGCGACATAAAGATTTGTATTCACCAGCAATATTTACTGTATAACGTTTGGAGTATGGGGGAGAGATTAATTTGTTAAGCTCTTTTCTGTATATTTCTCGTCTGGCCTGCTGTGTGTTGACGCTTGCACACAGCCGGAGGGTATATAAGGTGGAAAATCTTCAATGGAGAGGGGACTTTGATGCATGGTCGTGGAGAGTGTAGACGTGTTTTTCGCTGCGCTCTTCTCTAGTATTCAGGGCTGCCTTACCGGCATTAGCTTCTTTTTTTTCACCCTTCTGGTGACGTTTAGGTTTAGCTAGTACTCAGTTACCTCCCCTCCCTGTTAGTCTTGAACAGTAGGTGTCTGTTCAAATAAACTGAGTTTACCTTTGCTTATCGCCCACGGAGGGTCCCCCCCACTGATCGCTCTGGGGCGTGAAGAAACACGGTCGGGCCTCCCTGGAGTGGTTTGAGAGGGCAACCTCAGACTTAGGTGTGTGGTCCCTGGTTGTTTGTCCCTTGATTGTTTTCTCTCCTTCTTCCCACTTCCCCCGCTAGGGGGGAGTGGTACTATGGAGGACGCCCCTACTGCCTCTCCCCCCCTCAGGGGGGGAGGTGGTCCTGACCGACCCCTGACCGATCAACGGACTGACAGCCCCCAGACAGAACGGCCCCAGACTCGATTGCCTCTTGACATAAATGTAAAAAATGCTGAATTTGTAATCATCCATGCTCTAGGTTCCACTCCCTTGAGCAGTCTCAATCCCTTCATGATTAAGAAGGTTATTGATGGCTGTGCTGGGGAGGTGGAACAAGTTAAAAAACTTGTGAATGGAGACCTCCTTGTTAAGACATGTAATTCCTCCCAAGTTAAAGACTTGCTGAAGCTGCGTAAGTTTCATATCTATGATGTCGAGGCCAAGATCCCAACATCCATGAATTCCTGCAAGGGGGTTATCACTTGCAGGGATCTCATGGTGATGAGTGAGGAAGACATCATAGAGGAACTTGCTCAGCAAGATGTCATCGATGCCCGGTTTATAACTAGATTTTCCGAAGGCATAAAGACGAAGACGGCCACCATTGTTTTGACTTTCGGCAAAGTTTCACTCCCGGCACATGTCAAAGTTGGCTATGAAATTGTTAATGTCAGACCTTATATCCCCAACCCACTCCGTTGCATGAAGTGTCAATTATATGGGCACATTGCTAAGAGTTGTCGGGCTTCACAGTCAGTGTGTGGCAAATGTGCAACACAGGGTCACGATGCTGAGCAATGCACATCAGAGACTATCTGTTGCTTCCACTGTAAGGGGTGCTCACTCCACTTCCTCTAGGGACTGTCCCAAGTGGAAGGAGGAGAAAGAGGTTTGCACGGTGAAGGCAACTGAGGGTGTCTCCTACTATGAAGCAAGGAAAAGGTGAAGCAGTTGCATGCAACTCCTACGCCGAATAGGTCCTATGCTTCGGCGGTGATGTCCCGTCCCGTGATGTGCTCTGCTGGGACACAGACTGACCCTGAACCGGTTCCTCTTGTCACACATTCTACCTCTCCATCTCAGCCTCCTGTCCAATCCACTTCTCAACCTGATACCCCTGTTACAACTTCCTACTCTCAGGCTGCTGCTGCTTCTCAGTCAGTCAAGCCTAAAACGAAGCCTGACAACTCTTGTAAGAGTAATATGACCACCCTTACCAAGTCACGTCCTCATGTTCTTCCTACTCCTGGCCCAGCGAGGGAGAGGAAGGGTAGCTCTTCCTCGGTGGAACCTGGGAACCTCGTAATTGATGAAAATATGGAGGTTTCCGTAAGCAAGCACCGGGATAGGTCCACCGGTAGTCACTCGCCTTCTGGCGGGCGACAAAAAAAGCCTAAACACACTGGCCCCCAACGTAAATCTTAAACCGTCGCTTTCAGTGTATTACAGTGGAATTGTAGAGGTATTGGGAATAAGTTACAAGATATAGCAATCTTGCTGTCAATACACAGGCCAGACGTTGTTTGTTTACAGGAGACGCGCCTGGAGGATCATCCTGATCCTCCACAGTTCAGACACTACCACTCGTATAGAAGATATGAAGGTCACGGAGTTGCCATTTACACACATAAATCACACCCACAAACGGAAGTGATTCTAAATTCTACTCTGGAAGCTGTCGCGTGCAGAGTAAAATTTAATAACACGTATCTGTCTATTTGCTCTCTGTACTGTCCTCCACATGGCCCCATTGATAGTGATGCTTTAAATTCACTAGTTGAACATCTCCTGGGAATAAGTTAGTGTTGGGCGATTTTAACGCCCATCACTATCAATGGGGTAGCTTGAGGATCGATGGTCGTGGGGAGCAAGTAGCCGACCTAATACTACAGTCCAGCCTCTGTCTTCTGAACGATGGTAGAGCGACTCGTGTAGATGATCGTACTGGTAACTTTTCGGCCATTGACTTATCTTTGGCCTCCCTGGTATACATCAAGATCTCTCATGGGACCCTTACGACGACTCCTTGGGAAGTGATCATTTACCCATCTGTCTTTCTTATACACGCGACATCATTTCGGACCCTCCACCTCCAAAATTTAACTATAAGAAAGCAGATTGGGATCCTTCTCAAGGATCGCCAATTTATTATATCTGGGGAGACCATAGATGTTAAGGTCGAAAATATAACTACTTCCATATTACACGCAGCTGAGGCTGCTATTCCCAAGACTTCTACAGTTCATGCGAAGCATAGAGCACATTGGTGGACGCCGGATTGCCGACAAGCATTAAGAAAACGCAATAGGAGATACAGGATTTTTGATAGTCAGCCCACTGAGAAAAATTTTATTGCAGACAAACAGGCACGGGCTGAGGCAAGGAGAATAATAAGAAGGGCCAAACGTGACTCCTGGCGGTCCTTTGTGTCCACGGTGACTCGCACAACACCATTACGTAAAGTCTGGTCCACCATAAGAATATTAAATAATAAAGGCCCATATTTCCCCATTACCACCTTGCAAATAAATAATAACATCTATGACGAGCCCGTGGACGTTGCTAACATCCTCGCCAGGAGTTTTTCTCATGTAAGTAGCTCAGCCAATTATGACCCGCGTTTCCAACATCATAAACGCACGGCTGAGCTACAGATATTAGACTTTGCCACAGAAGACGTAAACTCCCATTGGTACAACCAAGAGTTTACGCTAGATGAACTGCTCCTTGCCCTTAAATCCTGTAAAGACACCAGCCCTGGACCAGACACCATCACGTACGGTATGATCCAGCATCTTAATCAGGACAACCTGATTAAGATGTTAGCATTGTACAATGAGATTTGGGCGTCTCGAACGTTCCCAAACTCATGGCACTTTGCGCACGTCATACCGATACCCAAAGAGGCTGGTCGTCTTATGAATCCCACTTCATTTCGTCCTATTGTGTTGACTTCTTGTCTATGTAAGGTCATGGAACGAATGGTTAACAATAGGCTTCTTTTTGTTTTAGAGTCGAAGAATTTGTTAAATGACCAACAATGTGGCTTCCGTAAATACAGAAGTTCACTAGATCATTTAATGAATTTGGAGCATTGTATTGCAGAGGCATTTGCCAATAAAGAATTCATGATAGGGGTGTTCTTGGACATCCATAAAGCCTATGACATGACATGGCGACACGGTATATTAATGAAGCTCTATGCTTATGGTTTAAGAGGAAATTTGCCTGTTTTTATTTCAAATTTCTTAAGGGACAGAACTTTCTCTGTCAAATTGCCCCGTAACGTATCATTGGATATATTTATCCAGGAAAACGGGGTGCCGCAGGGAAGTGTGCTTAGTCCTACTTTATTTAGTATTATGATCAATGATATTCTGTCATCAGCTCCCATCCCGAGGAATCTTAAATACTCACTCTACGCTGACGATTGTGCAATATGGCACTCTTCCCGTAATGCACAATTTTCGGCTGGGCGGATTCAAGCAGCCCTTGACTCCGTCCACCAATGGGCCTTGCAGTGGGGATTTAAGTTTTCCGTACGTAAGTGTGCCGCTGTAGTCTTCACTAATCGTAACGTACCTAATTTGTGCTTAACTTTGGATAATCAGGCGGTACCTTTTCAAAATTCTGTAAAATTTTTAGGAATACATTTTGATCGTAGAATGAATTTTAAACTTCACGTTAATACTTTGCTTGCTCGTTGTGATAAATCGTTAAATGTCCTCAAGTATCTAGCGGGTACTACCTGGGGTGCCGACAGAAAATCTTTATTAATGGTATATAAGTCCCTTATTCGATCAAAGCTAGACTATGGCGCACAGGTGTATGGCTCGGCATCTGATGCCACGCTGAAAGGATTGGATGTGTTACAGAATAAATGCTTGCGAATGTGTCTTGGAGCTGTACGGTGTACCCGTGTGGCTCGTATGGAAGTGGAGGCGAATGTGCCTCCCCTCCGTATTCGCCGTGACCACCTGGCCTTGTCCTACGGCGTAAGGACATTAAGAAAAAGTAATATCGGCAATGTGGCCTGTACCCCCCTGCGTCAATACCACCACCTTCTGCGGGGGGTGCGTCGGCCACTTGCCGCTCGCCTCCACTTACTGACTCAGGAGCTTGATGTGGACCCCAGTGACTGTGACAAGTTGGTGCTTAAAAATATAGCGCCTTGGGAGCCACCCGGCTTTACAGTTGATGTTACATGGCTCCCAGCACCAAAGGCCAAGGCGCCGGAGGCGGAGGTCCACCACTTGTTTCGTAACATCATTGTTCGTCACTTGGGGTCCCATCAATTGTACACCGACGGCTCCAAGTCGAGTGAATGTGTGGGTGCAAGTGTGTGGTCGACTGAATGTGCACTTAGGTATCGGTTGCCGACTCATACATCTGTGTTTACTTCAGAACTTTTTGCTATTGACAAAGCCATAGACTATGCTCTCAATTCTAGACATGACTCATTTGTCATATTTTCAGATTCAAAATCAGCCCTTCAGGCAATTGCATCTTGCACTACGGACTCTCATGAGATCCAGGGCCGCATCGTTAATAAGTTGCATTCATGCAACAAGTCATTCACGCTGATCTGGGTGCCTGGTCATTGTCGTATCTACGGCAATGAGCAGGCTGACTTACTTGCAAAGTCGGCTGTGGAGCTCGAGGAGACTTGGGACGTTCCTCGTGATCTACGGTCGAGTCTATCTCTCGGAAAGAAATCAATAAATCTTCTGTGGCAAGGTCAGTGGACCAGACTAAATATTCCAACTTGTAAGCCGTACCTGGGCGACTGGGACACTGCCAACCGTCCCAGTCGCCTGGAAGAAAAAGTGTTGGCACGGTTACGGCTGAATGCCACCGTTATAACCCACATAAAACCATATATGGAAAGACGCTTCCCACCGCACTGTGACATCTGTAATGCGGTGTTATCTATCAGTCATATCATCCTGCTCTGTCGGCGATTTATTCGTGAACGCGCTTCACTTATGAATTACTGCGGCGCAGTAGACGTCCCCTTCACCCTTTCCACCATCCTGGGTGATGGGGACATTGTTATGACTGATAAATTGATGGCTTTCTTGAGAGAGACCGGACTGATCAGAGTGATGTGACTTTTTTACTGTGTGGTTATGGTTTTTATGAACAGTAAATATGTATATATTGTAATATTAATTAGGGTTGACAGTTGACATATTTTAAATAGTTCCTCCTCCCACCGATCTATTTCTAATATAGATGTCCCCTACATTAAGCCAAGTTCCTTGCCTGACAGTCACCAGCTGATGAGTGCAAGTGTGCAATATAGGAAGGTATTGGGCACTTGCAGTCGATGGTAGTCTGCTGGGCGAGGTTCTTCACTTTTTGTATAAATTATGTAAATACATTATATTATCTTGCTTAAGTTATTCTAATTAGGGCCGACAGCTGACGTATATGGAAATGTTCCTGACTCGTCTGGTTCCCTTTCATATATTGATGTCCCCTATATTAGGTTGTGCCTCGACTGACAGTCACCAGGTGATGAGTGCAGGTATGTAATGTAGAAAAGCATTACATATCTGTAGTCGATGGTGTTCTCTTGGTCGAGGCTTTTTGAACATTAGTGTAGGTCTAGTTATTTGTCTCTTAGGATTTAGTATAGGTTAGTGATTTGTCTGTTAGGTGGTTAGTTTTAGGGTATTTACATTAGGTATTTTTGATTATAAGTAATATAAGGTTAAAAATATAAAAAATAAATAAAAATAATAAAAATAAAACTACAAAAAAAAATAAAATAAAAATTATTATATATATATGTACGTGTGCATGAAAGTGTGTATGTTCATATGCATGGATGTGTGTATGTATGTATGTATGTATATATATATGTTTGTATATATATGTATATATGTGTCAATATATATACATATATATATATATTTGCCTTAATGACCAGAGGCTTCGGCCTCAATGGTCGATAGGAAAAAAAAAAAAAAAAAAAAAAAAAAAATGGAGAGAGAAGTTCCAGTCTAGCAGCCGTGGGAGAATCACTGCCGTCCTAGTGAAACTTGGCTAGCGGAACCCCTAGACTTCACCAGCTATGCCTGACCAGGGATCTACTGCCACCGCCTACGACCCGTTGAGAGGGGCATCCAGCAGTAGTTCCAAGCCGCCGGGAGTCACGAAGATCACAGGTGTGGTGGTGTGGTTCAACGTGAAGTCTGGGTACGGCTTCATTAAGCGCCGGGACACCAGTGCTGATGTTTTCATGCACAGACTCGGGATCATTGCACCTAACCCCTGACACTTTCGGCGCTCTCTTGGCGAGGATGAGGCTTTGGAGTTTCGGCTCCGTCAGTCACCCAAGGGTCCCGAGGGTACGGATGTCACTGGGCCGGGAGGTGCTGCTGTGCAGGGCTCTGCCCATGCACGGCGGCGCCCCACGGCCCAGAGACGCCAGTCTCGTGGTCCTGGGTGTTTTGGGGAGACTAATCTCCTGGTCTCGATGTGCGTCGCTACGGCACAGGCTTTTTGTGGGGGTGACAAGGCTCTGTTGCACGTTCTCCTCCCTCAGATCTTCGAGGAGAACGGGCTACCAAGACTTGCCATCCCCCTGAGCTTTGTCGGTGACGTACATTCAGCCCCTCGTCCAGAACGTCGTCCCCGGCGGCCTCCTGCGCAGCCCAAGTCCCAGCCACCTCCACCTCGGCCCCGCTGTACACCGCGCAAACGGCTGTGCCTGGATGGACCACTCAACATGTCGACTGGCTTGTCTGTCTGTCCCCCTACCAACCCGGCACCGATCACGGCCATGGAGCTTGACACCATCACCACCGTTGCTGAGATCCACCCCTTGCCGTCTGCAGCCGAGGGGGAAAGGGCTGCTGTCTCTGTTTCGTCCAACCACCGTGACGTCAAGGGCCCTTCCCCCCCCGTTTCTCCACCTGCTGCTGAGGGCGTAGATCTCACGACTTCCGCCACCAATCCGCCGCCTGCAAGCCCCTCACCTGCCCTTGTTCTGCCATCCTCTGCTGAGTCCAACGATGCTGCGTGTACTCGTGAGCTCCTCGCCGCCAGGTTCGAACGCGGCTTAACTCTAGCTTTAGGCTGGGTCCTTCAAGACTCCCAGTTAGGCGTTCCACCTCGCCTTAGGGACTCGGGAGAGCTAGAGTTGTACGAGGACGTAGATCACGACTCCAAGTACACAGACATCTCGGACTCTGATGGGCAGACATGAGGGGTTTTTTGCCCAGCAGCCTCTTCTGCTTCCTTCCGCCTGCTGCCCCGTCGTGCCTCGTCGATCGTCAGGCAGCCGTTTCGCCACCGACCATCGCACCTTCCCCTGCCCCTGCCGCCTTTTCCCTCGTTCTTCAGTTTGCTGTTCCCGCTTTGCTCTGATTGGAGAGCTTGATCCTGCCTTTTCCCTGACGGGCTCTCTGTTTGCCTGTGCCGCTACAAGTGCGGGGCGAATATCCACACACACACACACACTCAACGGAGAAAGAATTTTTGTGGGATTGGCGTTGGGAGAGGGAGTATTTGGACTGGAGATCAGAGAGGGAGAAGCAGTACTTTGTGTGTTGTATATATTTCTGAACATTTTTTCACTTCGTATCAGCATCAAATTGCAAGTGTTATTGTTAGTGTATCATTATTATTTGTGGCAAAAGAGTGCAGTTTATATATCCCTTTTTGTATGATTTTATTTCTTTTGTCTGGCAAGATTGTTCCCAGACTTCAGTCTAATTATTCAGGGTATTATCAGGTTACTTGTTTTTCTCATTCTTTTGTATTTCATTATCTCATTGTAAATATTGTAAATGTCATTAGCTTGTATTATATTAGGTATTTTTCATTGTGTTTATTTTGCCCTTGCTAACGTCAGCTAATTTGTTTACTTTCGGACCTGTGTTGCGAGATTGGAGTTAGTTTTTTTATTATTTTTCATCACTTAATTATTTGCTCAGTTCCCTTTTCACTTTGTTTTTCTCAGTTTTTTAGCAGTCAGATTCAGTTATCTTGTTTTGCCTACTCCCATCTCGTAACATAAATTGGCTTTACCTCGCCAGGATAATACCCTTATATTTTGTTTATTATTGCGTCATTGTGGTAGAGTGTCATCATGGAGGGTAGAACTAGTGATGTTACTGTGGCGCCCCTACAGATTGTGAGTCAAGAAATGCAATTGACTTCATCAACTCAGGACCAACGGAGGATAAGGTTAGGAGGTTGCAGAGGCAGGAGTTAACCTTAGTTGCTCAAGTTCTTGATATTCAGAGTGAGTCAGGTAAAGTCTTCCTGTTAACTAACTTTATCTGCCACCGACTGTTTGGGACAGACCCATATGAAGTCCCAGGATCCTTGCCAGACCTTGAATTAGTTTCTAGATCAGTTCATTCATCCCATGATTGTTTAGCAGAGGTCACTGTCATCCAGCAGAAAAAGCCTATTTATGCACAGCAGGCTAAGCACGATCATGAGTATAGGATGATACAGCTTCAGTTACACCTTCAAAGGGAGAAGAAGGAGTAGAATAGTAAAGTACAGGAGGAGAAAATAAAACTGGAGCAGATGAAGCTTAGGTATGAAATGCGTATGAATTGCCCAAGTGCTCCAACCAATTTTCCCCATTCTTTTTCAGAATTTAGAGGCATTGAACCCACTAAATTAGTTCCCCCATTCGATGATTGCTTAGTCCTGGAGTTCTTTCACCGATTTGAGGAGATTGCTACAGGTAACAAGTGGCCCTGAGACAGCTGGTCAGCTCTAGTTCAGACAGTAATCAAAGGTAAAGCGTTGAAGGCCTATGACAGTCTTAGCCACCAAGAATTACAGAGTTACGAGGTACTAAAGAAAGCCATATTGTGCACCTACGAGATGAGACCTGAACCTACAGACAGTTATTTAGGAATTGAAGAAACTGCCCTCATGACACTTTTGTAGATTTCAGCAGGCAGATGACTGATGCATTTAATCAATGGATGCAAAGTGAGGATGTCTCAGAATCTTATGTTAAGCTGAAGGAACTTCATATCCTCGAGAAATTCCTTGATAAGATTGATACAGATTTAAGGACTCACCGTACCTTGCTGATGAGAAAGTTACGAATGCTGCTGAAACTGCAGTTTATATAGATGATTATTTATTGTTTAAGAATTTGAATAAGGGTAAGGAAGTTCCTAGGAGTGTTCCTCAAAAGTGTTACCCCTCTCAGTTCTCCAACAACCATCTCAGAAGCCCAACTCCACGAAATACACCACACCCAAACCTGATACAACTCATATTTCCCCAAAACCTACACGCCGCCCATCTACTTGCTTATATCGCAAGAGGCCAGGTCACACTGTAGATAGATGTTGGCGAAAGTCAGGTGTCGTGAAGCCAGTGAGCATTGTTTCTCATGGAGCTCCAGTGGTTACCCCTTCAGTTGGTTCCCCAGTTGTTAGTCAGGGAAACTCTGATATAAAACATCAAAGTTTCTAGGGTTGATGTTGTTCTGGAAGGTGGGAAGAAGGAGGCCACAGTTGTGTCGGATCCCACTGTTTCAGGAGGTGTGGTACAGGCGGTGATGAGCATTGTTGCCCCTGCCTCTTCATATGTCCCCTACCTGTATTCTGGTTCAGTGAAGATGAATGGTGTGCAGCATCCTGTATACATTCTTCGTGACACTGGTTCTTCAATTTCTTTATGGGTAAGGCCAAATAATGAAGTTTTTGATGTTGCAGGAGGAGAGTTTGCTTTGATTAGGGGAGTAACAGGTGCAAACAGTGTGCCACTAGTTTCTTGTGAGGTTAAATGTCAGTTGTTTGATGGATTGGCACGATTGGGTGTTGTAGATTATTTACCAGAGACTGCTGTTGATACTTGGCAGTGACCTAGTGGGAGGTGAGGAGATTGCCACTCAAGTTTTGTCAGAGGTGCCAGTGCCTGAAGTTCCATCACAGATTAATCCCAATGATGCAGAGGTATTCCCAGTTTGTGGAGTGACTAGGTCCATGTCACGTGCAGAGAGGAGTCGACTGGGGAAGGTTGCTTGTAGTGTGCTCCGCATTATCGTACCAGAGGCAACAGTTAGTACTACGTCCGAGGACACAAAACAATCGGACAATGAGATATCTTTGGCGGATATGTTTATGAGTTCTTTGGAAGATATTCCACCAGTTCCGTTGGAGGAGGTGAGCATTGAGAAGTTAAAGGAGTTGCAGTTTGGAGACCAGGAGATTCAGAGGCTAAAGGTGTGTGCAGTGGATGATTTTGAGAAGAAGGGTGGATGTTTTTATGAAAGATGAGATTTTGTGGAGATGGTGGAGACCTTCACAAATGAATGTAGATGATGGGATGTGGGACTACCATCAGATCATAGTACCTAATGTGTGCAGGCAGGAGTTAATCCAACTGGCCCATTCTACTCTATTTGCAGGTCACAAAGGCATAAGGAAGACCATGGAGAGGCTGCGTGTGTGGCCCCGCATGGCAGCGGATGTGGCTAAGTTTTTCAAATGTTGTCATACCTGTCAAGTAGTGGGTAGGCC
Organism: Coenobita brevimanus; assembly: GCF_032717465.1. Classification (NCBI taxonomy): domain Eukaryota; kingdom Metazoa; phylum Arthropoda; class Malacostraca; order Decapoda; family Coenobitidae; genus Coenobita; species Coenobita brevimanus. Next base: position 5,599,522 of record NC_136984.1, on the reverse strand, counting down.
GAATCAGTCTGTCCCTAAGGCCCCTCTTGTTCCCATTCCTGCCATTGATCCCCCTTGTTCCATGTTAATTATTGATGTGATGGGACCCATGCCCCCAGCTTCTAGCAGTAACTCATATCTTCTCACTATCATTGATCCCTCCACGAGGTACCCTGAGGCGATACCTCTACGGTCTATCAAAGGTAAGGCAGTGGTTAGAGTTTTGCTACATTTCTTAACAAAGTTTCGTTTGCCTCGGGAGGTTCAGTCAGACAGCGGGTCTAATTTCCTTTCCAACATCTTTGAGCAGTCATTAGCTCAACTTGGCATCACACACATCAAGAGCAGTACCTACCATCCGGAGACACAAGGTGCCTTGGAGCATTACCACCAGACGCTCCATAATATGCTCTGCAAGTACTGTCTGGAGCACTCTAAGGACTGGGACCGTGGTGTGCCGTTCCTCCTGTTTGCTACAAGGAAATTCCCCTGGGAGAGTTTGGATTTCTTTCCTAACAAGCTCATGTTTGCCCATCGAGTTCAGGTTTTTCTGAGCTTGGTTAAGGAGACTTGGAGCAGTAACCTCGCCGAGAGCCAGACCTTACTCTGTTATGTGCAGGACTTCAAGACCCATATATGTGAGACTCTGGAGCTGGCCAGGGAAAATCTCAAGCAGGCACAGGAAAACATGAAGGTGTGGTACGATCGAAAGGCCAGGCTGAGAGAGTTTAAGGTTGGCAACGAGGTTTTGGTGTTGCTGCCACTGCAGGGTCAGCCACTGGCCACTAAGTATAGTGGTCCTTATCCTGTGGTGCGGAGGATTGGAGGCACCGACTACATGGTGGAGACCCCCTGACAGAAGGAAGAAGCACCATCTGTGCCATGTGAACATGTTGAAGCCATACCATCGTGCACCAGATTCTCCGGCTCCTGTACACCTTTTCTCCGCCACTGCTGCTGCTGCTGAGGAGGGTGTTGATAGTGGGTTGTTTAAGGTGGACTGCGAGTTTCCAGACTGTAGCTGGGTGAAGAATAGTGAGACGTAGTCCACTGTCAACTCCAAGTTAGCACATCTTACCTTGGGACCAAATGTCTCAGTTGGTTGCCCTCTTGTCAATTTACAAGGAAGTACCCCCGGGAAGACCGATTGGATTCAGCACGACGTGGATGTGGGTGACGCCATTCCTGTGAAGTTGCCCCCCTTATCAAGTCAGTCCTCAGCGCGTTGGCATGCTGCGTCAGGAGCTCAATTATATGTTGGACCTCGGGCTTGTCTCCCAAAGTGTTAGTCCCTGGAGTTCTCTGGTGACTTTGCAGCCTAAACCAGATGGCACCACAAGATATTGCATAGACTACAGACGAGTGAATGGCTTACCAAACCATTGCCCCGGTTTGAGGACTGCATCGATCGCATTGGCTGGTCTTGTTATATCACCAAGTTAGATCTCAAGAAAGGTTTCTGGTAAGTGCCTTTGACTGAACGGGCTAAGAAACTCTCATGTTTTGTGGCAGACAGACAAACATATCAGTGTAATGTGATGCTGTATGGAATGAAAAACGCCCCAGCAAAGTTCCAGTGATTAATGAACATGGTTATCAGTGGTATGAATCATTGTGTGGCATACTTGGATGATGTAGTAGTCTTTACTGATGATTGGGGAAGCCACTTAAGAGAACTAGGTGTTTTGCTGTCCAAGCTTTCTGAGCTTACCTTCTATTAATTTTAAAGAAGTGTGAGTTTGTTTGTGCACAAGTTCAATACCTTGGTTAAGTGGTTGGTCGTGGTTGTGTACGCCCTCCTGAAAGTAAGGTGCAGGCAATAAAGAGTTTTAAGGCACCACAATACAGGCACGAGCTTAGGAGATTCCTTGGCGGTATTGGTTACTACCGTCGTTTTTTGAAGAACCTTGCAACAATAATGTCCCCTCTCACTGAACTGCTTAAGAAAGATAGAAAATACGTCTGGACTGATGTATGTCGGAACAGTTTTGATGCAGCCATGAAGATCTTATGTAATTACCCAGTTATAGCTGCACCAAACTTTGATAAGATATTCAAACTTGCTGTAGATGCTAGTAATGTGGATGCAGAAGCTATGTTAATGCTGGATGACGATCATGGCGTAGAGCATCCTGTTTGTTATTTCAGTAAGAAGTTTTCTGTTTCTCAATGTAATTATTCTGTTATCAAAAAGGAACTGTTAGCCCTGATCCTAGTCCTGTAACACTTTTCTGTGTATGTCCCTGCGTTTTGACCTACTGTCATTGTACATACTGATCACCACCCACTCAAATTTCTGAATAATTTGAAGATGAAGAATCAGTGATTGACATGTTGGAGTTTGTTCCTTCAACAGTTTCATTCGGATGTTAGACATATTAACCCTTGAAGAACGATCGTGTTTCCGAAGGTACCTGGCGCCAAGCGACGACTTGGCTGAAATTTCGAAACTTACAGAACTGAATGAAACACACATCATCGTCTTGGACATGTTCACGCACATCCGGCAATATATATATATATATATATATATATATATATATATATATATATATATATATATATGACCACATAAAGTCACGTGATGATGAGATGAAATGGCCAGAAGGTGAATAGGCGGTGGCGCCAGCAACCCACCACCCACGGTGAGTGAGAGTACCCTCTCTGTCTGTCTGTCTGTCTGTCTGTCAAACTATGATAAATTACCTTTATCGTACACACTGCCTACGACGCATACATTATTATATAATTTAGGCCTAACCGTAACTCTCTCTCTCTCTCTCTCTCTCTCTCTCTCTTTCCGAGAAAGGAGGGAGGGAATGGAGAATAAGAGAGAGAAGAATGACCGATGTTTATGCCTTAGCTCATCATTCAAAAGGACGCTTCTTGTGCCATTCCCATATTTATTCTCTCTCTCTCTCTCTCTCTCTCTCTCTCTCTCTCTCTTGTGTGTGTGTGTGCAGATCCCCTTTATCTCTCTGTCTCTGTCTCTGTCTGTCTGTCTGTCTCTTTCTCTCTCTCTCTCTCTTGTGTGTGTGTGTGTGTGTGTGTGTGTGTGTGTGTGTTTGTGTGCAGATCCCCCCTAGTGCCTCGTGCGGAGTTGGCGGCGTCACGGGAGGAAAATTATTGCACACTCCATGGTGTCCACGTGTGCGTGCATATTCTGCGTGTATATGGGGCAGTGCGTGGGTGATATCAGGAGTTGCCACCTGCCCCTATTTCCTGTACAAATTATAGCCACCTACTCCTCGTGGCTCGGTTTTGGTACACCTTTGAAAGTTTCGCTCATTTGAGGCCTATTGCTTTCGACTCTGGTAAGTCCCAAATGTGGCCTATCGTTCTCAATGTGTTCAGAGTGTTGACAATATCATCACTGATTGTTTGTCACATTCTTAAGAACGAATTTTCATTAGAGATAATTCTTTCTTAGGTGCGGGCTTGTTACATGTGTAAGAATGTATATATATTTTTGTGTACAGTATATTGTGCACATATGTACAGTATAGTGCGTGCTTGTCGCTAGGTGTGTGTGTGTGTGTGTGTGTGTGTGTGTGTGTGTGTGTGTGTGTGTGTGTGTGCGCGCATCGATGCTGTGTGTGCACTAGCATCTATGCACATGCACTCGCTTCATGTTGTTGCCTGTTTAGTGCGTACACACTTACAAAGTTTTAGTTAATTCTGTTTGCTCTCTCGATGTGGGTGTGACAAATTGTTTTTAATATCAGTGACTTTTGATGGAGCTTAAACTGGTGACAAAGATTTTTATTCACCAGTGATATTTATAATGCTTGGAGTATCGGGGAGAGATTAATTTGCCTAGCTCTTTTCTGTATATTTCTCGTCTGGCCTGCTGCGTGTTGACGCTTGCACACAGCCGGAGGGTATATTAGGCAGAAAATTGTGAATGGAGACAGAGATTTTGTGAGATTGACATCGGGAGAGGGAATGTTTGGACTGGAGATCAGAGAGGGAGGAGAAACAGTATTTTGTGTGTTGCATATATTTCTGAACATCTTTTCACTTTGTATCAGCATCCAATTGCAAGTATTATTGCTATTGTATCATTATTATTTGTGGCAACAGAGTGCAGTTTAGTTACCCTTTTTGTATGATTTTATTTCTTTTGCCTGGCAAGTTTGTTCCCAGACTTCAGTGTAATTATTCAGGATATTATCAGGTTACTTGTTTTTCTCATTCTTTTGTATTTCATTATCTTATTGTAAATATTGTAAATATCATTAGCTTATATTATATTAGGTATTTTTCATTGTGTTTACTTTGCCCTTGCTAACGTCAGCTAACTTTATTTTCTTTCGGACCTGAGTTGTGAGATTGGAATTGTTGTTTTTTATTATTTTTCATCACTTAACCATTTGTTCAGTTCCCTTATCATTTTGGTTTTCTCAGTTTTTACGCAGTCAGATTCAGTTATCTCGCATTGTCTACTCCCATCTCATAACAATATATATATATATATATATATATATATATATATATATATATATATATATATATATATATATTGTTACATAGCCTATGATTTCATCATCCTTTGTGTAATTCTAACGTACAGTATGCTGCATGATTGATCACGAGCGTGTTCTACCTCACTCCCCCCCTCCTCCCTTATAGTCGAGTGAGTCGTTCTTTCTGTTGTTCAGAGCAGGATTGTCAATTCTTTGTCCCCATGGCTTCATTTGCGCGTCCTTCTTACAAGTTGTATCAAGCTCTGCCGGCCCCTATATAATGAGCTCTGTCTCTGCATTATTGCCACTTAGATCTACTCCTCATTTTGCTCACATCTCTGTCCTCCCCTGTACAGTTGTTATTATTGTGAGTGCTCAGGAAGTCTCCAACCATCTAGCAGCTGTGTAATTTGAGTATGAGTGTTATTATATTTTGTTCTTGTACTGTATAGCGTGGGGTGTTAATTTGTAGGCCTAGTGAAGTTTTTGTGATTAATGTAAAGTTTGGATGTCAGTCATTGTTAATAATATTTTGTATCTGTAATAATATATCTTGCATTCACTGAGTATTATCTAGTATTCTCATTTTATCAGGGCTGACTTAGATAAATTTACACTTGCTAATTTCGTGTTAATAGAGGCTATTGCAGTTAGCCATATATTTAACCTGTTTTTTGCCATTACATTATCCTTATGAGTCCTGAATGTTTTGTTGTTAGTTTGAGCATTAAACTTTAACTTGTAATTTTACCTAACTCTTTTGTTTTGAACCTGGAACTTTACGGGACAGTAGGGATTTTTAGTATTCTCACGTAAAGTGTACATTAGCTTTCTCTGTTCCGTAACATAAATTTGGCAACCTCTTATCAGGATATTCAGGATATTATCATAAGGATATTGCTTGATATTTTGTGCCTGTGATTTATTCATGATGTCTACTATTACTACACTTGATGAAGCCAAAGATTTTTTGTCAAATGTGCAAACAGTGTGTGATGTAGAAAACAGAACAAAGAATGAACTTAAGCTTGTTGCTCAACAATTGGGAATTGCTGTTCGCTCTCATCATTCTAAAGATCAAATTGTTGACATGATTAATGAAAGCTTGTTTAATGTAACTCCTCCAAACGAGCAAACGCAGATTGAATTAGCTAAGTTACAGCTAGCCCTGCAGGAGGCTCGTGCTAAGGAGGCTGAATTTCAGGCAAATGCTAAGGAGGCTGAGTTTCAGGCAAATGCTAAGGAGGCTGAGTTTCAGGCAAATGCTAAGGAGGCTGAGTTTCAGGCTCGTGCTAAGGAGGCTGAGGCACAAGTTGAACTTGCTAGGATTCAGGCAGACCATGAGTATCGCATGAAACAAGGTGGAACTGGATCATCTAGCTCTGATGATTTTGATGTGGCTAAAAATGTTAAACTTGTTCCTCCTTTTAATGAATCTGATTTAACAAAGTATTTTCAGTTGTTTGAGAGGGTAGCTACAGGTTTTAATTGGCCCAAAAAGTATTGGCCAGTACTCCTTCAAACTGTTCTCACCGGTAAAGCTCAAGTAACTTATGCATCTTTGCCTCAGGATCAATCTGATATTTATGATGTAGTTAAGAGCTTGATTCTTAAGGCCTATGAGCTTGTTCCTGAAGCCTATAGAGTAAAATTTAGGACAACTTATAAGCAAGATAAGCAATCCCATGTTGAGTATGCAAAATTCAAAGAAGATCTGTTAGAGCAGTGGTTAAATTCTAAGAATGTGGATTCTGATTTTGATAGATTTAAGCAGATGATTTTGCTGGAGGACTTCAAAAGGTGTATTTATAAAGATGTAAGCCTATATTTTGATGAGAAAAGAATAGATAATTTGTCTGATGCTGCAGTTTTAGGTGATGAATATGTTCTCACTCACAAGAGATATTCTAAAGAAAAAGGGAAAGCTGAGAGTAAGTACGTTGCCTCTACTCAGAGTACAGGTAACAGGAACGAGAATAAAGATGATGTTTCTCAGGAAGTAAATACCAGCTTCACCTCTAGATTTCAGAAAAGTAAATGTACTTATTGTAGTAAGCTTGGTCATACTACGGAGAAATGTTTCAGGAGAAAGCGTGATGTGAACAAAAAGGAGTCTTTAAATATTCAGTCAATTGGTCTAGTGTCCACCCTTGAGAGTTCCCCGAATTCTTTAACTGAGTTAACTGAATCTGCTTTGAGGGGTAAATTAAATTCTCATGATGGAGCTCCTCTTTTGAGCAGTGACGTGGGTGACACTCTCAAGAGTTCATGTGCTAATTTCCTGTCTGATGGTTTTGTCAGTCCTCTGGACAGTAATGACAGGAAATTAGTTAAAATATATCGTGATACAGGTGCTTGCCAATCCCTTATGCTGACCAGTGTTCTAGGCTCTAATGTTAATTCCTCTGATGAAACTGTAATCTTACAAGGTGTAGGGAATAATTACTTCTCTGTCCCTCTGTGCAGAGTGAATTTAGGGTCTGGTTTTGTTAATGGTTCCGTTGTGGTTGGGTTGGTTGAGACACTCCCAATGTCAGGTGTAACTTTCTTACTTCGAAATGATATTGGTGGAAGTCAAGTGTGTCCAGCTCCTCAGTTGTCTAGTGAGCCAGTGGCTGCAGCCCAGGATTGTGATGTCCCTGATGTGTTCCCTGCATGTGCTGTCACTAGGGCTAAGTCTAAAGTTACTGGTGACTTAGAGGATAATGATGATGATGATGTTATCCTAGCTGACACTTTTCTTGCTAATTTGGACCACTCACCAGATGAGGCAGTACCTCGTAGTGTTGATAATTTGTCTCGTCAAGAGTTGGTTGAGTTGCAGGTTGCTGACCCAGAGTTGAAAGGTCTAGCTAACTCTGCTTGCAGTGAGGAAGAGTCAGCCGGTGCTTCTACTTGTTATTATATAAAGTCAGGAGTACTTATGAGGAAGTGGAGACCCCGAACAGCATCAGCCGACTGTGAATGGGAGGTTGTACATCAAGTTGTCATCCCTCGTGTTTGTAGGCAGGATATCATTAGAGTGGCTCATGATTCCAGTTTAGCAGGACACCTTGGAGTGAGGAAGACTGTGGCACTCATTATGAAACACTTCTACTGGCCAGGTATCTTCAGGGATGTTTCCTGGTATTGTAAGTCTTGTCACACCTGTCAAGTTGTGGGGAAGTGTAATCAGACCAAAAAGGTTGCACCTCTAGTTCCCATTCCTCCTTTTGAGGCGCCATTCACCCGTGTGTTGGTGGATATTGTGGGCCCTCTTCCTAAGACTTCTTCAGGATTTTCTTATGTGTTCACCCTGAGTGATATGGCTATTCGTTATCCTGAAGCCATTCCACTTAGAAATATCTCAGCAAAGAACGTGGTTAAGGAAATGTTGGGGTTCTTCACAAAGTTTGGTCTGCCCAAGGAGGTACAGTCAGACCGGGGAAGTAATTTTATGTCAAATGTTTTCAAGCAGTCTCTGAAAGAGTTGGGCATCACCCAGATCACGTCTTCGGCTTACCATCCCCAGACTCAAGGAGCGTTGGAGAGATATCATCAAACACTCAAATCGATGCTCAAGAAATACTGTTTCGAACATCAGAAAGACTGGGATAAAGGTCTTCCATTCGTTGTATTTGCCGCAAGAGAATCTCCAAATGAATCACTGGGCTTCTCCCCCCATTGAACTACTGTTTGGCCATGAAGTAAGAGGACCCCTTAAGCTACTCAAGGAATGCTGGCTGTCGGAGGAAGATGACGTCAACCTGCTGGAGTATGTGAAGTTCAAAGAATGGCTGTCCACTGCTTTACAGCTGGTGAGAGAGAATTTAGGAGCTGCTCAGGAGAAGATGAAGACTTGGTATGATAAGAAGTCCAGGTAACGCCACTTTCAGCCAGGAGATCAGGTCTTGATTCTGCTACCGGTGCATGGGCAACCTCTTCAAGCCAAGTTTAGTGGTCCTTGTTTCGTGGAGAAGAAACTCAGTGATGTCAACTATGTCATCGCCACACCAGATCGTAGAAAGAACAAGCAACTTTGTCACATCAACATGCTAAAGTTATATCACAGGCGGGACGAAAATAACCCAGTCTGCACTGTAGCTGTTCCACCCGAGTCTGCAAGTGAAGTTCTCCCATGCAGCATGAGCCTGAGTGATAGTTTGGGGAAGAATCCTGATATCATGAATGATCTCCAGACTAAGCTTTCTCATCTACCTCCCGAGGAAAGGCAGGAGTTTTCGGCATTACTGCAGGAGTACCCGCAAGTGTTCCGTGCTACTCCAGGAAGAACCACTGTGTTGATGCATGATGTCGATGTTGGAGACGCAAAGCCAATTAAATTGCCTCCTTACCGTGTGAACCCAGTGAAAGTTCCTCTCATCGAGAAGGAGCTTGGCTACCTGTTGGACCACAAGATGATTGAGCCCTGTCAGAGCGAGTGGAGTTCTCCTGTCACTCTAGTCCCTAAGCCAGGTGGGTCACAGCGGCTTTGCATCGACTACAGACGTGTTAGTCAGATAACCAAAACAGACACTTACCCTCTCCCTCGCGTGGAAGATTGCATAGTCAAGATCGGAAAGGCTAGGTACATAAGTAAGTTTGATTTGTTAAAGGGATACTGGCAAGTACCTATGACTGAACGTGCAAGGGAGATCTCATGTTTTGTAACACTAGGAAAGACTTTTGCACGTTCTGTAATGCCATATGGTATGAAGAATGCACCAGCCACATTTCAGAAGCTCATGAATGTTGTAACAGAGGGTTTGGCAGGGTGTGTTGTTTATATTGATGATGTATTAATCTTCAGTAACAACTGGAAAGATCACCTATGCCATGTCAGTAAATTTCTTGAGCGTTTGGTTCAGGCTAATCTTGTAGCTAATTTATCAAAGTGTGAGTTTGGTCAAGCTAAAGTTCAGTACCTTGGGTATGTAATTGGTGATGGAGATGTTGCACCAGCAGCAGCTAAGGTTCAGGTTATATATAAGTGATCTTCCCAGACCTAAAAGTAGGAAAGAGCTACAAAGATTTTTGGGAATGGTAGGTTATTACAGGAGATTTGTTCTTAACTTTTCAATTCTTGCATCACCACTTAAAGACCTACTGAAAAAGGGAGTTAAATTTGTCTGGACCGATAACTGTGAATCCTCTTTCAACAAACTTAAAGCTATCCTATTAAGTCAGCCAGTGCTCGCTACTCCAAATTTTGCTAAGCCTTTTAAGATGGCTGTTGATGCAAGTGATTCAGGAGCTGGGGCTGTTTTGCTGCAAGAGGATGATCAGGGTATTGAACACCCTGTATCTTATTACAGTAAGAAGTTCACTCCACCTCAAAAGAACTACTCAACTATTGAGAAAGAGCTTTTGGCCTTGATTTTGGGTTTACAGCATTTTTCATTTTATTTGTGTTCTTGTTTTGACCCCATAGTCATTTATACCGATCATGACCCACTGAAATTCCTTAGTAAGTTTAAAGATAAAAATCAGAGATTGACAAGATGGAGTCTACTTCTTCAGGAGTATTCATTAGACATACAACATGTCAAGGGGAAAGAAAATGTTATTGCAGATTGCTTATCTAAACTTTAGACAGATTGTTTTAGAGTAATAAGAAATTTCCTTTGTAAATTTCTTTTTCTTTGTGGGGAGGTGTTACATAGCCTATGATTTCATCATCCTTTGTGTAATTCTAACGTACAGTATGCTGCATGTTTGATCACGAGCGTGTTCTACCTCACTCCCCCCCTCCTCCCTTATAGTAGAGTAAGTCGTTCTTTCTGTTGTTCAGAGCTGGATTGTCAACTCTTTGTCCCCATGGCTTCATTTACGCGTTCTTCTTACAAGTTGTATCAAGCTCTGCCGGCCCCTTTATAATGAGCTCAGTCTCTGCATTATTGCCACTTAGATCTACTCCTCATTTTGCTCTCATCTCTGTCCTCCCCTGTACAGTTGTTATTATTGTGAGTGCTCAGGAAGTCTCCAACCATCTAGCAGCTGTGTAATTTGAGTATGAGTGTTATTATATTTTGTTCTTGTACTGTATAGCGTGGGGTGTTAATTTGTGGGCCTAGTGAGGTTTTTGTGATTAATGTAAAGTTTGGATGTCAGTCATTGTTAATAATATTTTGCATCTGTAATAATATATCTTGCATTCACTGAGTATTATCTAGTATTCTCATTTTATCAGGGCTGACTTAGATAAATTTACTCATGCTAATTTCGTGTTAATAGAGGCTATTGCAGTTAACGATATATTTAACCTGTTTTTTGCCATTACATTATCCTTATGAGTCCTGAATGTTTTATTGTTAGTTTCAGCATTAAACTTTAACTTGTAATTTTACCTAACTCTTTTGTTTTGAACCTGGAACTTTACGGGACAGTAGTGATTTTTAGTATTCTCACGTAAAGTGTACATTATCTTTCTCTGTTCGGTAACAATATATATATATATATATATATATATATATATATATATATATATATATATATATATATCACACACAAGGTGCCGAGCAGAGTGGATGCACGTCAGTACCACTCCGTACCTGGGCAGTGGCTATACCTAAATACCTAAATTAGTATCTTTATATGAGTCAAGCTCTGTACCAGGTGAGACTAAATGGTGTCCTAATATAAAAAGAAGTTTTAAGTAAGACTGTTGTTCAAATAGTAAAGAAAACAAAGTAGAGCAAGAATACACAAAATCAGCTGATCAGTTGTTTTGTCTGCCAATTTGCGCAAGCCGCCACGGAATGTAAGTAGTATCTGTGCTCTTAGTACTGCATGATGGCCACATAATTTAGTGATGCAAATTTGGAAAAGAAAAGGAATAAAGGTAGAAAGCAGGATGATGATTTCTACCAGGAACTGGTTGAAATGGAGACTTACAATAAACTGGTGGAACGATCAAACAGATTAGAGATGGTTTTCAGAATGTAATGGATGAAATTAAGAAACAGTTGCACTTGCAGAAGGAAGAAATAGAAAAATTAGGAAAGGAAGTCAACAAGAAAGAAACAACAATAGATGAGCTGACAGTAAAGGTGGGCTCACTTAGGAGGAAAATTAGTGAAATGGCAAGTACAGTAGTCAACCACGAGAGCATTATGGAAGAGTTCAAAAATGATATAGAGACAATTAGGCAAGTAAGCAGCCTGATAGATCAAAGCAGTGATACTGAGGAGAAGATAACAGGTGAATGAAGTGGTGCAAAGCTACAAAAATAATGTGGAAACCACTTATGCTGAAATGGTGAAAATAAAGAAAGACTTAGAAACAAGGGTGGAAGAAAGAAAGCATTAAAAAGGTAGTGAAAAGAACAATCCAAAACAATCCTAAATTGGTCAGAGATTCAGCAGATATCAACAAATCTATAGATTACAGAAGAGGAAGAAATAAGAGACAAGATGTCAAGAGACATAAAAGGAGATGGCAAATGTAAGGAGCATACTGAAGGAAGTATCAGAGGAAATCTGCAATAAAGACATAGAGGAACACAAAAGGCTAGGGAGTTATGAGAGAAATAAGTCAAGGCCTCTAAAAGTAACCTTCCAGAGTGTAAACACTGTGGAGGAAATACTAAAAAAATGCAAAGAAACTCATGCAAAAAGAGGAATTCAAAAATGTTTGGATAAAAAGATGCCTAACGCAAGAGGAACTGGAATTACTAAAAGAGAAGAGGGAGGAAGCAAAAACAAAGAGCGAGGGATAAGAGGAGGAGAAAGAATACATTTTTTCACAAAGCAATCGGATTGAAGGTTCGAAAGTGGTACATAAACAGGAGGGAATAATAAGGAGGAAGGTAGTAGAACCAAGTCATTTCAGGTATGTAAATAAGATGATTAAGTTGATTTACTCAAATGTGGATGAAATGGTATCTAAATTATTAGAGATGAATGATTATATCAGAGAAAATGAACCACATATAATATGCCTAACTAAAAGAAAATTAACATCAAGAATATCAAATGACATTTTAAACTTAGAGGAATACTATATATGGAGAAGAGATAGGAACTTTAAAAAAAGAGGAGGAATTATAATATTAACATAGAAAATCTAAAAGTCAAAGAACTAGAACTAGATATACCTTCATAAGTAGAACTGATTGCAGCAGTCATCAATACATCTGAAGGGAAAGTAACTGTAGCTAATTTGTACATGCCACCCAGATCAAACACATGGGAAAGAGGCGAATATGAGGATCTGGCAGAGTACAATTGAGAGTTTAAGAGCAGTACTACATAAAATGGAAGAGAAATCGGAGATTTTAATATTGATATGAACTGGAATGCTCTAGTTATAATAAGCCAAGAAAGCTGTTGGGACCAAAAGCTCCTGGATCTCGTGCAGGAGTTTTTCCTAACGCAACGTGTAAGGGAAAGCACCAGAAAAAGAGGACTCGATGTACCCTCAGCACTAGATCTTATATTTACTAGGCAAGAAAACGATATTGACAATTTAATGTATCACCCTCCATTTGTCAAAAGCGACCATGCAGTACTAAATTGCAACTTCAGGATTGCATATGACATAGTTAACAGCACTGAAAGTTACATAAAGAGCCTAAATTATAAAAGGGGAAACTATCATAACCTAAAGAAGTACTTCTTAGAAATAGATTGGGAAAAGGAGATTAGAGGACAAATTTTAAATGCTATATATAAAAAATTCTTTGAACTTTATGAAACGGGAGTCCAGAAGTACATTCCATAACACAAAGAAGCAGAATAGAAAATGAAGAAATGGTTCAATACAGAATGTAAAAAATCAAAAGAAAAAAGATATATGTTGTGGAACCAGTACAGAAGACACAATAGTGAAAGGGCATATAACAACTATAAACAGGCAAGAAACGATTTTACAAGAATAAGGAGAGAAGCCCAAAAACAGTTTGAGGAGGATATCATAAATAAAAGTAGTGATCAACCGAAGCTATTTATAGCTACATCAGAAGCAAAACCAAAGTAAAAGATATAATACAATCCATTACGGATGAGGGGATCACCTACACACAAGAGAAGGTTATTTGTGAGGCACTAAATAAGAATTCCAATCAGTTTTTTACAGAAGAAACTATTTTTGAGAGGGATGATATGGAACATGCATGCCCACACATACTACCAGATATACAAGTATCAGAAAAAGAAATACAGGAGGAGTTAAGCAAATTAGACAAAGGAAAAGCAAATGGTCCTGATAAAATTTCATGTTGGGTGCTACATGAATGTGCAAAGGAGTTAAGTATACCATTATCTTTAATTTTCAAGAAATCCTTGAGACAAGGTAAACTACCTGATATTTGGAAGAAGGCAAACATTGGTCCCTTATTCAAGAAAGCGAATAGACAAAATCCACTCAACTTCCGACCAGTATCACTGACCAGTGTTGTATGCATGGTATTAGAAAAGCTGATAAGAAAAGCTTGGGTAAGTCACCTAGAACAGGGGTTCTTAACCTGGGGTCCACAGACCCCTTGAGGGTCCATGGATGGACTTCAGGGGGTCTGTAAAGGTCAGAACAAGTGAGAACAACTTAGCAATATTGGATGATGCCATTTGGCAGCATTAACTACAAACAAAAAAAAAGAAAGAAAGAAAAAACGAAGAGGCTTGAAGAATTCTGGTGTTCGTTGACACAAGCCTACCTTCGTCTGCGTGGGAAAGCTAACTATGGGTTCTCTGAATCCGTTTGCTATTACACACCTTTGTGAGTCAATGTTTTCAGCATTTGTTTCTATCAAAACGAAAAGTCGAAATAGATAGGATGTCAAAGATTATATGCGTGTTACTTTGTCAAAGACCACTCCACAATTTCATCTTCTTATTCATAATAAACAACAACAACCATCCCGTTAAAATGAACTTTTGAGCAGAATTGTAGTTTTGTTTTGTTTAATTTGCACAAGCAGGATGTATTTCATTTTTTCATTGAGTGGCCTTTTGTTTAGAGAAACATAATTCTTTGTAAAGATTGTTTTATACTTTGTGTATGTCATACACTGCGTGAGGTATTTTTCAATAATACAAGGTATATTCATTGTATGCAAAATGTTTTATGTGCTAATGTTCATTTTTCTAGGGAAGGGGTCTATAGCTTTCACCAAATTCTCAAAGGGGTCTGTGACTCAATAAAGGTTAAGAACCACTGCTCTATAAGAACACAATATGATAACAGAATGACAGTTTGGTTTCAGAGAAGGAAAATCCTGTGTTACTAATCTGTTGAGCTACTATGATAGAGTAACAGAAACATTACAGAAAAGAGAAGGATGGGTGGACAGTATCTATTTAGATTTCAAGAAACCATTCAACAGAATACCGCACCAAAGACTTTTATGAAAGCTGTACCATCGAGGAGGAATCCAAGGCAAACTGTGTTGTTGGATGCAAGATTCTCTCTCTCTCTCAAAAAAAAAAAAAAAAAAAAAAAAAAGGGGGGGAAATTACTCATCATGGAGGGAAGTGACCTGCGGAGTTCCACAGGGCTCAGTGCTGGCACCAATCATGTTTTTAGTGTATATAAATGATATAGATAGCAACATTGGAAATGAAAGCTATCTAAATATGTTTGCTGATGATGCAAAAATACGAAGGACAATTACTGATGCAGACTCTTGTAAAGAGCTACAAGAAGAATTAATTAAACTTCATGAATAGAGCAATACATGGCAAATGGAATTCAGTATGGACAAGTGTCATGTAGTCAAGTTTGGTAAAAATGGAAAAAAACCTGATTGGGATTATATGTTACGAAATAAAACCCTACACACATCAGAAAGAGAGAAGGACCTAGATGTGATTATTAATAACAGACTATCTCCGGCTGACTACATCAGTGAGAAGGTACGGAACGTGTATACACTGCTTGCAAATATGAGAATAGCATTCACATACATAAGTGAAGACATGCTAAGAAAGATAATAACATCGTTCATCTGACCAATCTTGGAGTATGCATCAATAGTCTGGATTCTTCATCTAAAAAAAAACAAATGGATAAGATTGAAAAAGTTAAAGGGCAGCTACAAGATGGGTACCATGCTTAAGGGATCTAAGCTATGAAGAAAGACTAGAAAAACTGAATCTACCAACACTACAAGAGAGAAGGAAAAGAGGAGACAAGATTATGCTATATATATGCATATCAGGGAAGGAGATAATAGGCATAAATGATTACATAACCTATGGGGATTGCATCAACAAGAGGACACTGCAAAAAAACTGCATAAAAAGAGAGGCGATAAAGATGTAAGGAAATTTAGTTTTCCAAACAGAACAATTGATCAGTGGAATGCACTGCCGAATGAAATAGTGTGTGCCCAAACAATTCGTAAATTTAATGATATGTACGATAAATATGGTTTCTGACATGGGACAGTACGAGCTTGACTCATTCCTGTAAAGACAGAATTAGGTAACGTAAGAACACACACACACACACACACACACTCATCTGGTGCTAGCCTTTTTCTTGATGAAGTTCTGTTATAAGGCAAGTAAAGAGATAATGAAGATTTTAGGCTGAAAATTGCACCAATAGGGGCTACTGCAACACTCCACTTATGGGTTATTAAGCAAACCTTATGTGCTGTTGCCAGGGTATTGAGCCTTCATCGGAAAAGAAGTATTCTACAAATCTCTCTTTTTTTTTTTTCCAATATTGTGAACCTAGTTACTATTGACTTGGAAAATCACACAGTACCTGGGTTTTCTTTCACGTCGCTTACAGGACTAGCTGTTGGACCCTGCTCCTTCTTCAGTTATCAGTTTCTACTGTAGGGTGTATGCAGATTTACTGATCATCACTTCATTATCAAAAAAAGTCTATGTTTTATTCATTATTCATAATTTTTGTCCTAATTTCAAAAGCAAACTCATACTCATCTGGCTGTCTCGATTGGCAGTAATTAAACATCTTTTTGCAGGTTTCAACCTTGTCAAGGATAAGATGTCTCCTTCAGGAAGCAGTTTGTACTCCAGCATACTGTTTTCCAGCAGCTGTGACTTTCTTAACCCTTTAACCGTGGGGCATCCCTTTTGTGATGCTCGGGCGCAATGGATCATACCGCAGGGCGTCACTTTTGTGATTCTGTGTTATTTTGAATTATCCCGGGCCTTCAAGTGGTGGCTTGTATCATCTATCAGTACTTCCAATGTCCAACACTAGTCAGCACTCCAAATCTTAACTGTACTCCCATCCATTTTTGACATTTTAGCGATTTTCCCCCGTTCCTGACTCCCCTCCCTACCTCCCCTCCATTACCCTGTCCTCTCACCTCCCCGGCCGCGCTGCGCTAAGCAAATCTCCCCCGAATTTTTCCACAGATTTCATCCATTGAAATAAGCCCTATGCCCTATACTTATGCAAAATGATGTATACCAAAAAAAAATAAGGTAAGTGATAGTGGTATACACCAGGAATTGGCTAATTATCATCTGACAACCTCACATGCATTCATTCGCTACATTACCACGGTAATTTCCCCTATGAATTATGCCTGGTAATCTATTTCTGTAATAAAAATATATATCAGAAAGGAAGGGAGAAGCCTAAGTGACATTTACATTCACCTGGAACTACCTATTTCTTTATGTATTGCTGAGATTTTCTACCAATAATTTCTTAGCATGTAAGTTAGCAGCTGTCATCTCCATTGTCACTGTCAACCCTTGCCTTCTCAGATAAACCGCGGCATTTAGTTCCTTGTCCTCCGCTGTGGTCAAAACATGTTGCACTCGCGCCCCGCCATTTCTGCCACTTCTGCGCCCATTGCAAAGGGCCCCGTGACCTCTATACTCAGAAAAACTCTTGAGGGAAGCAGGAAAGGACTAAGTGACTCTGCAGTGGAACGTGAACTAGCTGAAATATCAATGGTGATGATGGATAGTGATTTTGACCCTTCGGGGGATTCGTGTGATGAGCCGGGTAAGGAAATCGTGCCAGAAAGTACTAGTACGAGTGCTTCAGTGTCCAGTTATCCCTAGCTCCAAGGGAAAGGAGCCGTTAGTGCAGCAAGGGAAGGAATTTGGGAAGGGAGTGAAAAGGCGGCATGTTAGCCCCGGAACAATGGCCTCGCGTGACCCAGCCCGCCATGAGTCCCGAGTTGATTCACCTCCCCGTTCCCCAAGCCTCACTTCACTCATTTCTTCCTCTTCTTCTGCTGAATTATCTCCGGAGTCTTCATCGTTGGAGTCATCCTGTACAAGATGAAGGGCAAGCCACCCAAGTCCTTCTCCCTGAGGTTGTTCGCCAGGACTTGTGTTCAGCAGCTGCTTGAAAGATATGGTAGAGTGACAGCAGCAACTCCAAGGCGCCATCCAGTAACACTTTCCAACAGACTTGAGCAGAGGGCGTACATGGATCGGCACAGACTGGTGCAAATGCCTGCCACAACCAAGAGGAAGGCTGCGATCCGCAGGTGCCAGGTGTGGGCACATACCACCCGATGCACACCTGAGCACAAATGGACCTGTTGGCAGTGCGCTGAGTGCCAGGTTCCTCTGTGTTACCTGCTTCTGTGATTACCACAGCCAGAAGCAGTTCTAAAAGTGCAAGTGGGAAAGGAAAATAATGTGTAAATAGCAAGTGAAAGCAATGGATGTTCAGTACATATGACTGAACAGTGTCATATAGTTTTACCTTAGTGAAAGTGACAGTGAATAACATAGTGTAAGTAAAATAGAAGTGTAAATATTGAAAATACAATAGAAAATGTAAATAGTAATGTAAGTAATTAGTAATATAAGAATATGAGTACAAGTACTTGATGTTATAACAGTGAAAGTGAATCCATGGCTCGGTACGTATTTTACTGAATGAAAAATTGAATGACTTCAGTGAAATAAACAAATACTACTGAAGGAAACTTATGGATAAAGACTGCAGATATATATAAGTGTTATATAGTAATAGAAATATAAAGTGTGAGGGGTTCTATGAATAATAAATGACAGAATACCAACAGCGAACTAGCGCAAGTGGGAAGGTCATACGTGCTCGTAATTTTCATTGCTTTCACAGTGGGTTTTTTTTGGAGTATGGATCCCAAACTACTTGATAATCATAGAGTAGCGTTTATAGTGTTAATATCTGGCTGTGGTAATCATATTACGGGTTGTTGGGAAGTGTAAAGTGGAGACTTCATTACCCAACTTCAGAGGTCTCCACAAGTCCTTCGGTAATAGACAAAGGCTCAACAAACATCCCAGGAGAAAGCTGAAGGTATGTGCCATAAGCATATGTAATTTTAATATTCTAGGACTAATAACTGATTTTTGGCAAAATATTTTTTGAGAGTCTTTCGGAGCCCGAATAACCCCATGGGACATGGAAAACATTGGGAAACATGCCCGCGGTGTAAGGGTTAAGAATGCATCTACCTTTTTATCTTTTATTATTATTATTTTTTTTAAGCACCAGGGATCTTGCCACCTGCAGTCTCCTGGAGTGACGTGATGACGCTACCATGGCAACACCCGACCACTCGCCTCTAGTTCGGACGTTCAAACGCTTTAGTCCCCCTTGGCTATTACCCAGCAAACATGATTGTGTTGGATCAGAACCGTTTTGATGGTGGCTTGTGATGGCACGTGGTGCCAGAATGGCATAGGCAAGCCAGATGACCTGAATCGTCCCAGTGCAAGTGCAGACAACCTCTTGCACAAAGATCCAGATTCGGTTCTGTTCTGGCCCAACATCATGTCTGTATCGAAAGCCAGTAATCAAACCACAACCGGTTTGCTAGCATTGTCCCAGCAAACATAAAATGCATGGGCCAGTATTGTTCCAACGATGTCACTCGAACCTTTAATATGTCGGACCAATGATGTACAGTATATTCTGGCTTCCGATGTTGGTCAGACTTATATCAGTTATCTGTTTGCACCCTGGGATGTATTGGTACAATACAGGGGCCAATGATAGCCTTAATCGTGTCATACGTAGGTGTAAGTAATCGGACCAATTTACAAGTGTGTCTGGATAGCTCAAAATTAACAGATCTTGAAAATGACTTTTTCTTCTTTTGAGGGAATAACATTATAAACCCTTATCCTTTAAATACTTCTAAAAAAAAAAAAAAATCAGTATTCGAACTTTTGTCCACTGAACGCCTACCTTACAGTCCACACATCTGATAGCTGATTTAGTGAGTGGAGTCTTCCTTACCCAAGTTACATACATCTACGAATACACACTATGTTGCCAGAACAGTATCTCCTTATGCCCCGTATAGCTGCAACATGATGAAATGTTTGATATGAAACTAATTAAATTAACTGCCTTGTGTGGGGCTGAAACCCGTGCATCCAACACATCAGATATGTGCATGTTATCACTTAGCCACGGACGACCTCCTTAGTAATTAGTGCAACTCTGACCGTATTATAGACCCAGTTGTGTACATTTTGTGTGTATACCAATGCCCTATTTATATTAATACTATCAGTTATGATCCAGTAAGCTGAGAACAAGTTCAGTTCCACAAAAATGTTACCAAAAATTAGCCTTTTGTTTTACAACAAGATAGTTGCCTGTGGAAAACTCTCATCTCTGTCGAAATTTCCATATTACTGGTATATAAATTATATTTCAATTATCCAGTATGTGAAAATGATCTGTGATGGATGGTGTATCAGTATATCACTCAGTTGTCAGCTGTTTGATTGGCTTGATCAGCATAACATAGACTGGGCCAACATTTTATTACCATTCTTGACCCAGTTATCGTAAAAAGTTATATTTATACATCCGTCCAATACATGTTTTACATCAACAGGCCCAATATATATATATATATATATATATATATATATATATATATATATATATTTATATATATATATATATATATATATATATATATATATATATATATATATATATATATATATATACTGTATATATATATATATATATATATATATATATATATATATATATATATATATATATATATATATATCATCATTCATTGCCAGACGCCATGTATCCCAAACGGGGTGGTCAAGGGCTTAGAGTTAACTGTTTTACAGGGAGGGGCACTAATCCTCCACCAACCCCACTGGACACGTAGGGAGAACGTTATGCCAACAGCATCTGGTGTTCCCAGGCGGTCACCCATCCAAGTACTAACCAGACCCATATATATATAGATATATATATATATATATATATATATATATATATATATATATATATATATATATATATATATATAACTATTAATGCCAGGAATTGGTCCAATATATTGCTGCCATTTCAGCCCATTGTCGAAAACAAGTTTTATTGATATATTGACCCAACACAAGTTTTACATCCACTGGCCCGTTAAAAAACTGAATATTATGGCCAGGAATCAGTGCAGTACATGGTTGCCGTTTTCCCTTCGTTCCGTTATATGCCAGTGCTGGCCCGTCGATTCATGTAAATATGTACTGCTGTATTAGACCTATTAATGACCATTACAGAACCATCTGTTAGGCAACATTGGTTATGTATCAGACCATTAAAGGCAAAACTGCATATCCGGTTTTCTTCTCTTTTTACAAGTTGAGATACCACCTTCTAGTGATAGGTGGTTGCGACCATCATCCACTCACTTGATGTAGTGCTCCCTACTTCTTCCTTAGCCTTTATCATTCTTTTTCTGTGCCTGCCCTCCTCTCTTCCTAATTCTCCCATCTTTCCTGTCACTTCTTATTGCTTTTCTTTCCATTACAGGTGGCTTTACATTGAGTGACAAACCAAATGGTTTCCTGTAAGTCAAGACACGATTTACAACGCTGGGTGGTAACCATATAACCAAACCATATGTGCTCCCTACGTATCAACAAATGGGTTGGTGGGGAGTTAGTGCCTCTCCCTGTAAAACAAATAACTCAGTCAAATGGCCACCCCTTATGGGATTATGGCGTCTGAAAATAGATAGATAGATAGATACCACTTTTGAATTACTGTACCTTCATCTTGAACTGAGCTGAACATCATTCATGTCTTTGTTGAACAGTGATATTCAGCACAATACAAGGTGATTTAAAGGTGGTTTTGCAGCTTGGAGAAGGTTTGTGATAAGTCTGTTTATGTTTTGCGGCTCTCAAACATCTGCATTTAATAATTTTTGGTTCTTTGTTAAACATGTCTGGTATATAATGCACACAATTCTACTGGACAGACTGCCACACCTGTATAAGAGCCAAATACTCTGAAAAAAAAAATAATAATAAAAGGGATTTAGCATAGGAAGGGGAAATAAAGTACAAACTACACATAATCAATATTTACCGTACTTTACCACAGTAATAACGAAGCATCTATTGAACTACTAAAAAAACACGAAGTTTTGCCAAGTCAAATTCAGTGTAAAGAGTGGAATTTGCCCTGCAAATATCGAGAAGATAGACAACATTAGTACTGGGGATGGTGGAAGAAAATTAAAAAAAATAAGGGGAAAATCCAGTGCAAATTCACTGTTTTGGATAATAATAATAATAATAATAATGATAATAATAATAATAATAATAATAATAACCAATTATTATTCAGAAAAGTTATAATACAATGCACAATTTTTTAATTTTCAAGTAAAAATAGAATATTTAAGATCATCGATCGACTCACCATTTTTTGTTTCAGTGTTCTCTATTTAAAATTAAATTGAATATTGTAAAATTTATATATAGGCAAACATTAACCCCTTAACTGGGGGACGTCACTTTCGTGATGCTCGGGCGCAATGGATCATACCGCGGGGCGTCACTTTTGTGATTCTGTGTTATTTTGAATTATCCCGGGCTTACAAGTGGTGGGTTGTATCAACTGCCAATGTACAACACTAGTCAGCACTCCAAATCTCATCTGTACTCCCATCCATTGTTGACAGTTTATCCATTTTTCCCCGTTCCTGACTCCCCTCCCTACCTCCCCTCCATTACCCTGTCCTCTCACCTCCCCGGCCTCGTGCGCTAAAGCAAATTTCCCCCAGAATTATCCACTGATTTCATCCATTGAAACAAGCCCTATGCCCTATTCGTATACAAAATAATATATACCAAAAAGAAATAAGGTAAGTGATAGTGCTATACACCTTGATTTGGCTAATTATCACCTGACAACACCTCACGTTCACTAATTTCCCACGGAAATTTCCCCTTTGAAATATGCTGTATAATCTATTCTCGTAAAAGAAATTTATATAAGAAAGGAAGGGAGAAGCCAAAGTGACATTTACATTCACCTGGAACTACCTACTTTTTTCTGTATTTTCGAGATTTCCTACTAATCATTTTTTAGCATGTACTGCTACTGTCCACCAATAGTCCGCACTCCTAATCTCATCTGTACTCCCATCCATTGTTGACAATTTAGCCATTTTCCCCCATTCTTGACTTCTCTCCCTACCTCCCCTCCAGTACCCTCTCACCCCTCCCTACCTCACCTCCTTTACCCTTTCCTATCGCCTGCCCTGCCGCGCTGCGCTAAGAAAATCTCCGCCAGATTTTTCCACAGATTTCATCCATTGAAATAAGCCCTATGCCCTATACTTATACAAAATAATATATACCAAAAAAAAAAAATAAGGTAAGTGATAGTGGTATACACCAGGAATTGGCTAATTATCACCTGACAACACCTCACATGCATTCATTCGCTAAATTCCCACAGTAATTTCCTCTTTGAATTATGCCTTGTAATCTGTTTCTGTAATAAAAATATATATCAGAAAGGAAGGGAGAAGCCTAAATGACATTTACATTCACCTGGAACTACCTATTTCTTTATGTATTGCCGAGATTTCCTAACAATAATTTCTCAGCATGTAAGTTAGCAGCTGTCATCTCCATTGTCACTGTCAACCCTTGCCTTCTCAGATAAGCCGTGCCATTTAGTTCCTTGTCCTCCTCTGTGGTCAAAGCATGTCGCACTCACGCCCCACCATTTCTGCCGGTTCTGCGACCATTGCAAAGGGCCCCGTGACCTCTACACCCAGAAAAACTCGTGGGGGAAGCAGGAAAGGACTAAGTGACTGCAGTGGAACGTGAACTAGCCGAATTATCAATGATAATGAAGGATAGTGACTATGACCCTTCGGGGGACTCGTGTCATCAGCTGGGTGAGGAAATAGTGCCAGAAACTACTAGTGCAAGTGCTTCAGTGTCCCAAGTTATCCCTAGCTCCAAGGGAAAGGAGCCGTTAGTGCAGCAAGGGAAGGAATTTGGGAAGGGAATGAAAAGGCAGTGGGTTAGCCCCGAAACAATGGCCCTGCGTGACCCAGCCCGCCATGAGTCCCGAGGTGAATCATCTCCCCGTTCCTCAAGCTCCACTTCACTCATTTCTTCCTCTTCTTCTGCCGAATTTTCTCCGGAGTCTTCGTCGTCGGAGTCACCACCAGCATCAACAGTGAAGGCAGGCCATAGAGGAAGAGGTAAATCCCTGACCCATAAAAGTAGAGTTGCCAGTAGAGTAAGGGCTGCTAGTGCTGTACGGCAACCCAGGGTCAGTGCAAGTGACCTTGAACCAGATAAATCTGCCTCACAGCCACCCTCCACCCTCACCCACCGTACACCGCCATGACAGGGAATCCTGGACGCCTTTGCGTGGAGAGAAGGGTCCGATTTTGTCCCTAAACATCTCCATTTCGACGAGAGTTCCTCAGGAATACAGCCTGCCTTCACTCTTGATGAGGATGCTGAGTGTGTGGACTTCCTTTTGGCCTTCCTCGATGACGAAGTCATGCAACACATATGTGATGAGACCAACATGTATGAATCACAACATGCTGCAAGTGGTACATGTGCAGCCAAGATGCAACAGTGGTCAATGCTGGGAGTGCAGGAGCTGTATGTGTTCTTCGCCCTCATGCTTCTCGTGCTACACTCAAAGAAGCATGAGTTGGAAGAATACTGGTCCATGGACCCCTTACTACCCTAACCCGCCTTCAATAAGTACATGGCCAGAGATCGCTTCCGGAACACCATGGGAAACCTGCACTTTGCCGACAACGATGTACCTTCCCAAACCTACCCACTCCGGAAGATCTGAGAGATTTTGAGCAGAATGAAGGATAAGTTTATGACATTCTTCCACCCCTTTCAGAAGGTTGTCATTGACGAATCCTTGGTTTTGTTCAGAGGACGTCTTAGGTTTGTGCAGTACATTCCAAGTAAACATCATTGCTTTGGAATCAAGTTCTTTGTACTGTGCGACTTTAAGACGGGGTACATCCTTGACTTCGTCATTTATTCAGCCAGCACTGTCGCTCTTAATAAAACACACCCCCTTGGCTTCTCAGGCTGTGTAGTGAAAGTGCTCCTTGAAAGGTATTTTGGTGGGCATCATGAGCTGTATACAGACAACTATTATACAGCACCGAAACTTGCCAAATACCTTTCAGAGCACGGCATTGGCTCCGCGGCACTGTCAAGAGTAATCGTGCCCACTTCCCTAAATTCCCAGAGGCAGGAACCTCGCAGCGAGGAGACGTGCACCTACGCAAGTCTGAGAAGACGCTGGCAATACGGTGGCATGATAAGAGGATCGTGCACATGCTCACCACCATACACAACGGGGGAAATGACGGACAGTGGGAAGGTCGACCGTAGGACAGGCGAACCTGTGAGGAAACCTGATGCTGTCTTAGACTACAATATCAACATATGGCTGGTGGACAAGTCCGACATGATGATTGGAGAGATCGACTGCCTCAGCTAGAATACTAGGTGGTACAGGAAAGTTTTTCTGCATCTCATAGACATGACGATGCTGAACGCCTTCATCCTGTACAAGATGAAGGTCAAGCCACCCAAGTCCTTCTCCCTGAGGTTGTTCGCCAGGACTTGTGTTCAGCAGCTGCTTGAAAGATATGGTAGGGTGACAGCAGGAACTCCAAGGTGCCATGCAGTAATACTTCCCGACAGACTTGAGCAGAGGGCGTACATGGATCGGCACAGACTGGTGCAAATGCCTGCCACAGGCAAGAGGAAGGCTGCGATCTGCAGGTGCCAGGTGTGGGCTCATACCACCCGATGCACACCTGAACACAAACGCACCTCTTGGCAGTGCGCTGAGTGCCAGGTTCCCCTCTGTGTTACCTGCTTCTGTGATTACCACAGCCAGAAGCAGTTCTAAAAGTGCAAGTGGGAAATGAAAATAATGTGTAAATAATGTGTAAATAGCAAGTGAAAGCAATGGATGTACAGTACATATGATTGAACAGTGTAATATAGTTATATGTTACTGAAAGTGATAGTGAATAACATAGTGTAAGTAAAATAGAAGTGTAAATATTGAAAATACAATAGAAAATGTAATTAGAAATGCAAATAATTAGTAATATAAGAATATGAGTACAAATACTTGAGTTAATAACAGTGAAAGTGAATCCGTGGCTCTCTACATATTTTACTGAATGAAAAATTGAATGACTTCAGTGACAATAAACTAATACTACTGAAGTACTACTGAAGGAAACTTATGGATAAAGACTGCAGATATATATAAATGTTATATAGTAATAGAAATATAAAGTGTGAGGGGTTTTATGAATAATAAATGACAGAATACCAACAGCAACGTGCACAAGTGGGAAGGTCATACACGCTCGTAATTTTCATTGCTTTCACAGTTGTTGTTTTTTGGAGTATGTATCCCAAACTACTAGATAATCATAGAATAGTGTTTCTAGTGATAATATCTGGCTGTGGTAATCATATTACGGGTTGTCGGGAAGTGTAAAGTGGAGACTTCGTTACCCAACTTCAGAGGTCTCCACAAGTCATACGGGAATCGATGAAGGCTCAACAAACATCCCAGGAGAAAGCTGAAGGTATGTGCCATAAGCATATGTAATTTTAATATTCTAGGACTAATAACTGATTTTTGGCAAATATTTTTTGAGAGTCTGTCGGAGCCCGAATATGCCCGCAGGACACGCAAAACATAGCAAAACAAGCCCGCGGTGTAAGGGTTAAACAAACAGCTGCAAATGACGTGATAAGAGTTTGACTATATAGACCGAATTCAGGTATATGCTAGCATTGGCAACAATATTCTGTTTCAGTTCTGGTTTACAGGAATTGAAATGGAATAGTAGTTTGTGTATTAAGCCAATGCATGTCACATGCAATTTGCCACAATCCAGTGGTACTGACACTAATCCGGACTGAGCTGATATTGGCCCAATAACCCCATGTTTGCTGGGTATTCGTCCCCCCTGCCCATTCGCAGTCAGGACAGACACTTGTGGCCAAATACTTAAGATTCTTTGTAACTACTTCCACAGATCCTAAGAAAACTCCACGGTGAGATGGACGACCAGATCTACAGAGCTGTACCTGGCTATATTTCTGAATGTTCTGAGCTCTTCAACGCCCATATTAATGTAGAAAGCTTCCCTTCAACCCTGGCTGGTATGTTAGTTCTCTCTTCTGCTCACATCCCACCCCCTTCCTCTGTCTCTGTCTGTCTGTCTGTCTGTCTGTCTGTCTGTCTCTGTCTCTGTCTGTCTGTCTGTCTGTCTGTCTCTCTCTCTCTCTTTCGTTCGACCACCTTAGCATAAATATTTGTTTTCGCGTTTTCTCAACGTATCTCCAGTACTTCAGTGATAGAGGAATATATTGTTATGACCACATACTTATCTCTCTCTCTCTCTCTCTCAACAGTAATAAAAACAAAATCCGTCATTCAGGAGAAAGGATTGATTAATACCAAAGATCGCCACCCTCTGCACAAACTCTCATGCAGGGTTGTCCAAATACTGCCCACCCAATTCTCAGCTGCTCCAGGGACTGCTCAGTCAGTGATATCATACAGTCTTCGCCAAAATAATTTTCTGTTTCCCATTACGTTTTTTGTGATTTGTGTTATCTTTTTCTTACGTTCATGAACTGTATACTTTTTAATATTTTCAGGGAGGAACCAGTCACTATTCCCCTCACCAGGAGACTAAGCCGTCACCACAACACATGAGGCTTATGATACCTATGTGGATCACCCTGTATATCCCCAAGACAAGAGACATATTATTTATTTATTTATTTATTATTATTATTATTATTATTATAATTTCTTTCGTACACGGATAAGTTAATAAGTTTCCTGTGCCATGACGCTTTGGGTTTTCTTCCCACCCCCCGGCCAAGAGAATTTTATTAGCTTTCGAATGCCAGAGGTCCCAGTTTAATATGAGGTATAGTGTTCGAGTAAGAAGCAAAAAAGTAAAATCCATTTCCAACAGACAACTGATTTTTTATTGGAGGAGCTCTAGCGAAAAACTTTTCTCGTCACTCTTATGTTTGTATTTTATCATCCCATGTGGAATTTCATTGGTTTTCATATGAGCCCACGACGGTGATCCAACGTAGTGTCATGACTGTAGAGTGGTTTCCTACCTTCCTCTAAGCTACTGCACGTATTTCACCAATTCTTTGTACACTAATTATCCACACAATATTCACATGGTTCACTGTCATTTTTTTTTTTATACTCACATTTGGTGCACAGTAGAGGCAGTGTGGTTGATTTGATACAGTAGCACTATCTTTGTTGAACCAACAACTGATAACGACTAGGAATGCTTCACAAACACCAAATTTCCTATTGCAAACACCAAATCTAATCGCAACAGTGCCCGAACACTATACACAAGTACTACTGGTATAATGAAATATGTTGCACGGCCAGGATGGGGGTAAGAGTGGAAATTTAAAGGGACAGAACTGCACAATACCTTCCCCAATCACAGCTCATTTGGTACTGAATAACCTGTCTGCTCTCTTGCTGGTACCGGGACCCACAGTTGCCAACTCATTACTTTTGATGAGGAGCAGGGAAGCTATGATGTCTCCAAAAATGATGTCGATTGGCCAAAATCTTTTTATCTGACGAAAGTTTTTATGCTTTAATTATGACAAAAGCGTCGATGTGTATGGGTACAGCCACACTCTAATGACAACAAACGCGTCATCGTGTACAGAGGGGTTATGACCACACACTTTACTCTCTCTCTCTCTCTCTCTCAACAGTAAGAAAAACAAAATCCTTCACTGAGGAGACCAAAGATCGCCACCCTCTGCACAAACTCTCATTCAGGGTTATCCAAATTTTACCCACCCATTTCTCGGCTGCTCCAGGGATGGCTCAGTCAGCGATGCCATTGAATGCTCAGCCAATATAATTTTATTTTTCCCATTACTTTTTTTGTGATTTGTATTACCTTTTTCTTAATTTCATGAACTGTATTGTTTTTAATCATTTCAGGGAGGAATCAAAGTCACTATTCCCTCACCAGCAGAATGAACAATCACTACAACACACAAGGATTATGATTCCTATGTGGATCACCCTGTATATCCCCAAGACAAGAGACATATTTGTTCTTTATTTATTTATTATTATTATTAATTTATTATTATTGTTTTTATTGCTATTGCCACCACCACCACCACCACCACCACTACTACTACTACTACTACTACTACTACTAGCACTACTACTACTACTGCCTTCGGGCATAATAAATTAATCAAATCAAATCATATCAGTACTACTACTACCTACTACTATTACTGCTGCTGATGTTGCTGTTGCTGCTACTACTACTACTGGTACTATTACTACTGCTACTACTATTACTGCTGCTGTTACTGCTACAATTATTACTACTACTACTATTGCTGCTGCTGCATCTACTACTACTACTATTACTAATACTACTAATACTACTGCTTCAAATATTGATTTCCACCTATTAACACAGATGGAGATATTTGTATCCATCAGTATTAATTTTATCATTATTATTATTATTATTATTATTATTATCATCATTATTATTATTATTATTATTATTATTATTATTATTATTATTATCAATATTATTATTACCATTATTATTATCATTATTTAGTGGTAGATAGGGGAGCTTACCATCCACTCACTCGACATAGTGCTGCTTTAGGTATTAGCCCTTTCCACTCTTACCTCCTTCCTCTTCTGTCTGTCTCTCTTTCTTTCTTTCCTCTTCCTTCTGCCTACGGGTGTCTTACACTCCTTGCTCTCCTTCTGCCTATGGGTGCCTTACACCCCCTGCTCGGTCTTGCTTTCCTTCACTCTGTCCTCTTATTTCTTTCTGTGAATGACTCTACACTGAGTGACAAGCCAAATGGTTTCCTGTACACCAGGACCATATAACCAGATTATGAAGCCTGTTGGTTTAGTGGGTAATTAAGGTGCTCCAATCGGATTGAGTCTGTCTAGGTTTATATCCAAGGGGTAGTTGGGGTTTATTGCTCATGTAATGCCACTCAGGGATGAGTGAGGCTGGTCACCCTCATCTTAAATGTCAGGACTAACTTTCCTAGCCCTGTGCTTCTGCACTTCTCATGCGGTGGTGTAGAATAGGATGACGGATGGATGGATGGATTATTATTATTATTATTATTATTATTATTATTATTATTTTTGTTATTATTATTTAGTCAGTTTCCGTCTCCGATTATCATCATGCTTGTTGACGATGTGCAGAACTGAGGATATTTCACTAACTCATTTTCAGTGACCTTCACCAACATTTCAAGGAAACAGGTCCAGAAATGTCCAAAAATCACAAATTTTCAACCTCAGCTTACTCCAAAACTAATAAGAGTTACATGAACATGGAGGGAAATCCCGTGATATAATTCTTTTCTAAACATTCGTATGGAAAAAATCTGAAGGTCATTCATTCTTAGCATTATGATATTTTGTACACTCTGCTTTTCAAACTTTAAAATTGATCTTCCGTACGGGATAAAACAACATATAAATGACGCACTTCTTGGCCCTGGAAGTTTTGTCTGGTGTTGGACAGGGTCTGTATATTTCTGGTGGCGGTCTGACCAACGGTTTTTGAGATATTAAAAGAAAGAAAAAAAAAAAAACGAAACTCCAGCAATATTCTCATGGCTGGAGATCAGTAACTGTCTCTGACAATTAAAGTCTGCTAGTTACTATTATTATTATTATTATTATGACACTTTTCCACCCTGATTTTCATCATACTTACTGAGGATGTATAACACTACGACACTGTTTCAGTTTAAAGTTTCAGTGACCTTGACCGACTTTTCAAAATCACAGGTTCAGATATGTTCAAAACTCATGAATTTTCAACCTCAGGTTACTCCAGAACTACTATAGATAGTTCAACATGGAAGGAAATTCCGCGATAGAATCATTTTAAAAACATTTGTTTGGTAAAAAAAATGATGGGCATTCTTGCGTGACATTAAGATATTTTGAACACTTCACTTTTCAATTGCTCTTCCATACAGGAAAGAACAAAATATAATAAGTCACTGCTTGTCCCTACAGGTTTTGTCTGCTCCTGGGCTAGGTCTGTTTAGTTTTTGGACACAGTTTGTGCGACGATTTTTGAGTTATTACAAAAAAACATATGTTGTGCCTCTCAACTATATTCTCATAGGTCGAGATCAGAAAATGCTTCTGATAGTTGCAGTCTTCTATATTATTATTACTATTCCATCATTTGTCATCTCTGCATGTCATCATAATTATTGAGGGTTTACAACACTATGGCTATATTACACTGACTCATTTTCAGTGACCTTGACTCAGTTTCAAGATCACTGGTCGAAAAATTTCATTAATCATTAATTTTAAACCAAAATTTACTCAAAAACTACTATACTTACATGAAAATGGAAGAAAACCCTGTGATAAAATTATTTTTCAGACATTGGAGTGTAATAGGAAAAGTAAATGATAGGATACTAATTGACAGAGTTAGCGAAATAATAAAAGAATTATTGGAGAAAAACAGGAAGGATTTAGGAAGGGAAGAGGTTGTGTAGATCAGATGTTCATTCTTAGGTCTTTAGTGGAAAAGTTCCTAGAGAGAGGAAAGAAGTTGTATGCGGCTTTCATGGATTTGAAGAAAGCATATGACAGGGTAGATAGACAAGGAATGTGGAATATTAATAATATATGGCGTAAATGGGAAGTTGTTCAAAACTGTGAAGAGTATATATGAGGGGGCTAAGACTACAATGTGTGTGCATAGTGAGCTGATGAATTTTTCGGTCTGAATGTTGAACTGAAACAGGGATGTGTCATGTCTCCATGGTTCTTCAATCTGTATATGAATGGGGTTATAAAAGAGTTACAAGGTAGGGCAGTGGACGTTGGAAAGGCCCTAATGAGAGGGGATAGTGTTTGGAAACCTCCAGTACTGTTGTTGGCAGATGATATATACTGTATTGTTATGTGAAGATGAAGGGGAACTGCAAGAGTGAATGAGTCTGGGAGAGCGTAAGAAACGGAATCTAAAGGTGAATGTAGCGATGAGTAAAATTACTGTCTTCATGAGAATGAAGTCACTGAATGTACTATAAGGTTGGATGATGAGGAAATGGAAAATGTGAGTGCATTTAAGTAATTGGGTAGCCTAGTATGATGAGTAAGGATAGCAGTTTGGAAGGTGAAGCGCTTGAAAGTGTACAACAGGGAAGAAAGGTTGCTGGTTCTGTGAAAGCATGATAAGGAAAATGGAAGTCAGCACGAAAGTAAAAAAAAGTCGCAGCACGACAGTACTGTGATACCAACTAACTTATGGAAGTGAAGCTTAGACCTTGTTGGAAGGAAACAAGTCAAGAGTGGCAGCAGTGGAAATGGGTTATTTGAAAGGATCATGTGGGGTAACGTGGAGAGAGGCTGACAAATAAGGAAGTGAAGAAGCATTGTGTTGTGGATGTGGATGTGACAGAAAGCATTAGGGGAAATATAATGAGGTGGTTTGGCCATGTGGAGAGGATGGAGAGCAAGAGACTAACAAGGAGAGTGTATGTAAGTGAGGTGAAGTGGGGGAGAGGGAGGAGGAAGCCAAGGATGAGATGGTGGGATGAAATTGATACGTATATGAGAGAAGAGGGTGTGAGCTGGGAGTAGGGCAGCTAAATGGCGGGAGACAGGGCGACGTGGAGGCGACTTGTTTGTGGTCACCCCTTACGGGATTAAAGCGTCTGGCGATGGGGAGATAGACATACACATGTACAGAAAATAAATGAAGGTTATTCACGCCTGGCAGTACGATATTTCGGATACCCCAATTTTCCATAATTTTCAGTTTATCTTTAAAAAAAATGAGGTACTTCTTGGCCTAAGAAATTTTGTTTGGTCCTGGGTCAGATATGTATACTTTCTGGTTGCAGTTTGGCCATCGTTTTGTGAGTCATAAAAAAAAAAAAAAAGTTCAGCAACATTTCCGTAAGTGTAGAGCAGTAACTGTCTTTGTCAGTTACAGTCTTCTAGTTGACTTTCACCTATTACCTTTGATGGAGATCCTTGTATCCTTCAGTATTTTTATTATTATTGTTCTCCACCTATTAACATGGATGGAGATCACTGTACCTGTCTGTATTTTTATCACTATTATTCCATCACTTTTCTCCACAGACTTTCTTCATATCTACTGAGGATGTACAGCACGATGGCCCTGTTACACTGACCTAATATCAGTGATTTATTAATTTACTATTAAATACAATAATAAATTAGCTACACAACTGCCAGGGCCATATACCACCGGACAAAATGGTAAAATACGCCATGAAAACTAAAATTTTTCATACTAGAACACAAGCTGATATCGCCATGTGGAAATAAAATATTTAAAATGACAACAAAAAAATTCATTAGATATCAATTGCCTATAAAAGTGGTAGGAATCCCGCCTCTTAAAGAAAACTAAAAACATCAGTGAAATAGCCGTTGTCTGCTCCAGGTATCGAGGACAGGCAGATTGCACCATTCCCCTCCACCCCATATGCCTATGGAGGAATTTCTGATGTAGGTTCCCCAGACAGTAAGTGAAGGACAGCAAGTGACGGAACAAGGCTATCATCACAATATACCGGTATAAGGATCCCATGAGTAAGCCATGAGTGCCCATTGCGAAGACGGGCAATAGACACCTCCAATCGCTGAGGCATGAAGGAGAGAGCCCTCGGCACAACTAGTCTGTGAAAAATTTCTTTCAGTTTACTATGAGCCACAGCATCCGCTGTCTCTGGCAGCACTTACGTATCGCATACTTCAAGGAAGGCGTCATACTGGAAGCAGGAAGCGGGTAATTGGTAGGGTGCCGTCGAGAGGATACAGCTGTATCTAATGTATCCACCCTCTCATTGCCCCCCATACCAACATGCGCGGGAACCCAACACAACTGGACATACCACTGTGTCAGGTGTGTCAGGAAAAAACAAGAGGACGCTTAGAGAATCACTAAAATCGTAAAAGAATCCTACTCATGTCTTAAATCAACATAAGAGCTAAAACAATACCAATCAATTTTCCAATTAAAATAGAAGATCTAGAGCAATGGTTCTTAACCTTTATTGAGTCACGGAAAGCTATGGACCCCTTCCCTAGAAAAATGCACATTAGCACATAAAACATTTTGCATACAATGAATATACCTTGTATTATTGAAAAATACCTCATGCAGTGTATGACATACACAAAGTATAAAACATTCTTTACAAAGAACTGTGTTTCTCTAAACAAAAGGCCACTCAATGAAAAAATGAAATACATCCAGCTTGTGCAAATTAAACAAAACAAAACTACAATTCTTCTCAAAAGTTCATTTTAACGGGAAGGTTGTTGTTGTTTTGTATGAGTAAGAAGATGAAATTGTGGAGTGGTCTTTGACAAAGTAAGACGCATATCATCTTTGACATCCAATTTATTTCGACTTTTCGTTTTGATAGAAACAAATGCTGAAAACCCTGATTCACGAAGGTGTGTAATAGCAAACGGAATCAGAGCACCCATAGTTCTCTTTGCCATCCAGACGAGGGTAGGCTTGTGTCAATGAACACCAGTATTCTTCAAGACTCTTCGTTTTTTCTTTCTTTTTTTTTTTTTTTTTTTAGCTAATGCTGCCAAATGGCATAACGCAATATTGCTAAGTTGTTCTCACTTGTTCTGACCTTTACGGACCCCCTGAAGTCCATTCATGGACCCTCAAGGGGTCCGTGGACCCCAGGTTAAGAACCCCTGATCTAGAGGAAGACTTCCTCCCCTCACAAAATTTGGGAAAACCATCCAAAACCCGACACCAGCATCTAACATCGAGCCATCTGTATATAGAGAAAAGGATGTCCTCTGAATGGAAGAATGATCTAAAAACAGCTGATAGACAGCTAGACAAGCAATAGAAGACTTGGTATGTTCAACATCTCTGCACACTTGCATCTATGAAAGGAACCATGGAGCAATCCTTGGGAGCTGGACATGCTGCAAAACATAATACTGAAAAAATGACTTGTGACACACAAACATTACTGAGTGAGTCTGGCATACTTCTCACACGGTTGCAGCACTGAATGATTAATGACTTGTGCTGTAGATCTAGGGGAGGCACGTCAGCCTCGACCAAAAACTAGGAATAGGGGATGACTGGAAACCATCAGTTGCATGACACAAACTAGGCTTATGCAAAGGATCGAGAATATGAAGTCGTAGCACAGTAGCAGAGGATTACACCTTGGAAGAGTAGACTGTAGTACCGGTCGAGCAGGGCAGTTTTCCCAAGGTGGATGGAAAGCTGATGACAAGGAGAGCTGGAGCTCACGTTTCACTAGCCCTCGAGACTAGTTCCTGACCATCCCCCTTTGCTGAACTTTTTCAGTGTTTCAGTAACACAGAGAGTAGGCCAGCATGCTCTCCAATACAGATTTCTTTAACTGTCAACACCAAACTACATGCACAGTACACACTACATTTCCTTTTCAAAACTAAAAAATAAAAATGGCGTTAATAAATCAGGCCACGGAGGCCGGGGGGGGGGGCATAAATTCCCCCACCATCTGCCTCTCTCCTAGTGACGACTCAACGAGATGCCTGG
The DNA here is from genome assembly GCF_032717465.1 of Coenobita brevimanus. Taxonomy (NCBI): domain Eukaryota; kingdom Metazoa; phylum Arthropoda; class Malacostraca; order Decapoda; family Coenobitidae; genus Coenobita; species Coenobita brevimanus. Next base: position 5,564,188 of record NC_136984.1, on the reverse strand, counting down.
AACCACTGTCTGACTCACTTCATCATTTCTGCAACATTCGCTGCCTTTCCTCTAACTTTCTCTCTGTTATATACCACGCTTCCTCCTCTAAACCCCACCTTCTCTTCTTGACAGAGACTCAGCTGTCTGAGGCAACTGACAGCAACCCTTTTCTGTTTCCTCCTACTTTTTCTGTATTATTTCAAAGCCAAAGGTGGCTGTTGTGTATTTGTATGCAACGATTTATCTTGTTCACATGTTCTTGAACTTGCTTCTTCTGAATTCTCTACTCTCTGGCTTCGGATTTCTTGTCATTCTCTGACAAATATATCTGCGCTGTTTACTTATCTCCTAATTGTACTGACTATCAAAAATTCTTCGGCTATCTTACTTCTAGGATGGAACACATTCTATCCATTTCTTCCTTCTCTGAGATCTCCATTCTAGGAGATTTCAATGTTCACCATCACCTTTGGCTCTTGTCACCTTTAACTGATCCACCTACATCTTTTCTATCCTTAATGACCTAGAGCAGCTTGTACAGCACCCTACCTTTATCCCTGACCACCTTGGAGAGAACTCCAACATACTTGACCTCTTCCTCACAACTAATCCTTCTGCATGCACTGTTAATCTTTCCTCTCCTTTGGGTTCCTCTGATTACAACCTTATTACCTTGACCCGTCCTATTGCTGCGGTATGGCCTGTGGACTCTCCAAAGAAACGTCGACTGTGGCACTTTGGAGCTGTGGATTGGGAGGCCCTCAGACAGTACTTCTTTTATTTTCCCTGGAATGAGTATTGCTTCCATGGCCGGGCGCCATCTGAGTGTGCATTATGGAGGTTATTCACATGGGCATGGAAACAAACATTCCCTTCTCATATCCTTTGAGTAATGCAAGAAAGCCTTGGTTTAATCACGCCTGTTCTAATGCTGTCCACAACAAGGAGAGGGCTTATAAAAGGTACCAGAGCCAACCCACCCCTGAATCACATTTTTTTATGTTTCTGCCCTGAATCATGCTAAGTCTATTCTTCGCTTTGCTAAAAATAATTTCATCCATACTAAATGCTGTCAACTCTCCAACTCAAAATCTTCTCACTCCTTCTGGCACCTTGCCAAAAACCTTGCTAACAACTTTACCTCATCATCCTTCCCTCCTGTTTTCTATTCTGATGGCTCTGTAGCTATTTTTCTACTGATAAAGCTGATCACTTCATTCAGACTTTCTCCTCCAATTTCACGTTAGACGATTTCGGTGCTGTTCCTCCATCACTTCTCCCCTCTGACTTCCTCATGGCTGAAAAAATTTCCTCAGCTGATGTATTTTCTGCCATCACAGGCCTTAATACTAACAAGGCATATACGCCTGATGGTGTCCCTCCTGTTGTCCTCATGAACTGTTCTTCAGTGCTTACACTGAAACTTGTACCTTTCCTTCTTGCTGGAAGTTTGGTCTCATTCAGCCAGTCCCAAAGAAAGGTGACCATTCCCATCCCTCTAACTATCGTCCACTTGCTTTAACATCCTGTGTCTCAAAAGTTTTCGAGTCAATTCTTAATAGAAAAATTTTAAGCATCTTTCCTATCACAACCTTCTTTCTGATCATCAGTATGGGTTCCGTCAGGGACACTCAACTAGCGATCTTCTCACCTCCGTTTCAGACTCCTAGTCATCCTCCTTTCGGAACTTTGGCGAAAGCTTTGCCATAGCACTTGACGTCTCAAACGCTTTCGATCGAGTTTGAGATAAATCTTTAATTTGCAAACTGACCTCTTACGGTTTCAATTCTTCTATCTGTGCCTTCATCTCTAGCTTCCTTTCTGGTCGTTCTGTAGCTGCTGTTGTAGACGGCCATCGTTCTTTCTCCTAGATTTGTCAACAATGGTGTTCCTTGAGCATCTGTCCTATCATCAATTCTCTTCCTTTTATTCTTCAATGACCTCCTAAGCTGTACATCTAACCCTACCCTCTCGTAAGCTGATGATTCCACCCTTCACCTTTCCATTCGGTTCCCTCAACGTCCATCTCAGCAGTTACTTCACCAAACAAGGGATGAGGCTATGGCTCATGTAATGTCTGACTTGGCACGTATCTCTGAATAAGGTAAAAAAAAATCTTGTTTTTCATGCATCAAAAATATAGTTTTTACACCTATTAATCCAACAAAATCTTCCACAGGGGTACCCACTAATGTTTAATAATGTCCAGCTCAATCCTGCATCATCCTTGAACTTGCCTGGGGTTTCATTCACTCGGGACATTTCTTGGAAAGATCATATTGCATCTCTTGTAAAATCTACTTCCAAGAGATTAGGTGTGCTAAGCTGACTCCATATCTTCTTTACCCCTGCACAGTTGTTGACTTTATACACAGGTTTTATTCACCCCTGTTTATAGTACAACTCCTATGTGTGGGGAGGTTCCCCACATACAGCTCTTCTGAATAGAGTGGAGTCAAAGGCTTTTCTTCTCATCAACTCTCCTTCTCTTACTGGCTTTCTTCAACCTCTGTCTCTTTGCCGCACTGTTGCATTTTTATCTCTTTTCTATTGCTGCTTCAATGGTCACTGCTCCTCCGAACTCTCTGCTTGCATGCCTCCACCTCTATCATGGGTGCGTAGCACCGGCCTAGCAATAATCTCATCTGTTTTCTGTCCAACTCTCTAATGCAAGAGTTAACCATTACTTCCAGTCCATCATTTATGCAACAGGTCAACTCTGGAACTGTCTCCCTCTGTCTGTATTTCCTACTTCCTATAATCTCCAGTCTTTCAAACGCACTGTGTCCAGGCATCTCAAAATGAACAGATCTTGAATTTAGCTCTCTTTTGTATTGATTTTTTTTTCTTGGAAGGAACTATTTGTGGGCTTACCCTTTGGTTTCTTCTCTCTTGCATAAAAAAAAAACTTTAGTCATGTTTAGATCACACTCAGGTTTCATACAAGTGTACAAGTGTCTTCTGATCATCATCCCAGGATGTGTAAGATAGTACCCTCAACAAATTCATTTCTGGCAAACAAGATACTCAGTTAAGAACCCCTAAAGTACTGATCTCATCGATCGGCCTTTTTGCGCAAATTCTTGAAAGGATGAGGAACACCAATCATGCAACATCCACAAAAAACTGGCGGCAGCTGGCTCCACCCCAACTGTGAGGCAGATGGCTTCCAACCGATCAGAACTAAGTATTGGACACACTGGAGGGGGGAACGAGGCCCGCACCCAGGCAGTAGGGGGTGTACCCCCAACCTCCCTCTCGCCACGTCCCTCTACCCCACTACCTTGTTGCTACCCTACCTCCCACTGTTCTTACCACCACCACCACCACTCCCACACCCTCCTCATGCATCCCACCCCCTCCCATGTGGATCCCCCGATGACTGGGGGAGGGTATTTTCCCCCTACTATCCCTCCATGTCCCCGTACTCCACTGGGGCCCTTCCTGTGTGTCTGGTGGTGGTCTCCTCCCATCCCTCCATCACCATACTCCCTCTCCTGGCCTTACCACCTCCCACCACCACCCCAACCCCCCCATCCCAACCCCTACCCTCACCCCCACCCCCTAGCACTCAGTATCTTTACCTCCCCAGCCTCGAATATTGTGTATTTCGTATTTTTTACGCTTGATGGCACGTGTTTTTGAATCATTACCTGTAATTTATTCGTGTCTTTGCATACAAAATTGGACACACCACAATTATTTTAGCTGTCTTTATTCGAAACCCACTCGAAAAAGAAATTTTATTTTATGCCGACGCATGCAAACATGTTGAAGCCTTCAAAAACGAAAAGAAAAGAAACGAAAACTAGCTAGATTTGACAGCTCGAAGGGGAGGGGAGGAGGGAGGGGAAAGGGGGGAGGGGAGATTAGGCGAGGGGAGGGAAGGGAAGGGAGGAAAGAGGAGGGGAGGGAAGGGCAGGGGATGTAGGGGTCTGGAGGTATGGGGAGGGGAGGATCATTTTTATTATTTATCATATTTTTATTGGCGGGTTCAAGACCATTTTCCCTATCTAGATTTGACAGCTCAGCGGGGAGGGGAGGGGGGAGGGGAAATTAGGCGAGGGGAGGGGAGGAAAGAGGAGGGGAGGGAAGGGAAGGGGAGGGAGGGGATTGGATGTATGGGGAGGGGCGAGGAGGGGAGGATAATTTGTACTATTTATCATATTTACTGGGGGAGTTTGTCACCATTTTATTTTTTTCTAAGCACATTACAATGGTTTATAAAATCAATATAAAAAAAAATGATTTTGGTGATTTTTGTACGTATTTTGTGAAGAAAACAGGTGCGAGCGGCGTTATTTTCTTTCTCGCTTGGGCCGTGACGGGTAATTATTATAAACTTTGACGGGCCATAGCTTGGTAACTATTGGGTCTAGGTGGGTGTGGTTTGCGTTTTCAGGTGCATAAATTCAAGCTCTATAAATCGGGCATAAAACTTTTAACCTTTGAGAAAGTCGAAAAATAGGCCTGTTTTTGCGTCCAGGCGGGCAGTCGAGGCTGGAGAATTGGGTACCCTAGGGGTTAAGTCGAGAGGCAAATGTTGCATGCACTGTAGCCAGCGCCCACATAGAAATTAAACACGGTCTGGGTGAAGACTCCTTTATTTTATAAAAAGGCATTGCCATATTCTTGCTTGAAGAAACCGAAAACCTCTCTGTTTCGTCCAGTTGGCGACCCTGTCCAGTGCTAGCTGCATTCTCGTCTCAACTACACACATCTGGGATCGAGCAAACCCCATCACTAGGTCATGCACAGTCATAGAGGGAAGGAGACACCCCCTCAGGCAGGGACTTATTATGGTGTTTATGGCAACAGCAATCCTGTGGAATACCCTCCTCCTGAACTCAGAGGAGAGAGAGTGAAGAGCCCATGCAGACTTGAAACTTGTGATGTGACAAGAATTTGCTAAAGAAAATCTCAGAATTGTGAAGCTGACTCAGAATGCCATGGTGACGTGCCATAGCATATCTTTTTTTCTGTTTTCCAGATCAAATAACACAACCACAAGATGTTGTCGAGATGCAGAAGCCTTACTTATTGCTGAATCTAAGTCTGACACGGTTGTCTGATGTACATAGCATTGTACGATACTCTCTTTGTGATGGAGAGAAGAAACTGTTTTTCTCTAGATACCAAATGAGCCTCACACTAACCATCTTCTCAAACAGTCTGCAAGCACAAGATGTCAGTCAAACTGGGAGATAATTAATGACAGTAGAATGATCATTACCTAGCTTAGGAAATGGAAGGTAGGTTGGGGTGCCCATCATCCACCTAGTGTAGTGGTACTATGTTTTAAGGTAGCTCAACATTGAGTAGCAAGTCAAACGATTTTCCATAAACCAGGAAATCCAACCATCATGTGTTCCCTACGAGACAATAGATGGGTTTGCAGAGAATTAATGCCCCACACCGAAAAACAACTAAAAGTATGAACAAGAAGCCTCGGACCGGGATTGACCAACAGGTGACGACTAAGGACCGAACAAAGGACATAGTATTGATTGCAACATGGAATGTAAGGGGTGCAAATGATGAGGTGCAAGAGAGAGGAAGATGTTCCAGGTGCTTGAGAATGCAAAAGTGGATGTATGTGGAATAAATGAGAAAAAAGGGAAAGGTGGAACTGTGAGAGAATGGGAGTTTGGATGGTGTATATGTGCGGGAGTAGGTGAGAATGAGAGGGCAAAAGGAGTAGTTTGTATCGTGTGCAAGAGATGGAAAGAGAATATAAGAGAGTATGGATCCCTCAGCTCAAGGACTGTGTTGGTAACACTGAATGTTGGACTACAATTATGGGCGATTGTGTGTGCGTTTGCTCCAACGAAAGATCGTGTAAGCAGAGTGAAAGAAGAGTTCTGGACAAATGTGGAAGTGAGGATGCAAAAGTTTGAAAGGTATAAGAGAGTGTTTTTATTGGAGATATGAAAAGAAAAGTAGGGAATGTAAAGGAGAATGGAGTAGTTGGAGAGTGGGGTGTACCTGCAGAAGTGGAAGAGAATGGCAGAACTCTGGTGGACGTTTGTGCAGGGAGGGGGGTTGGTGATAGCCAATACCCTTTTCAGACACAAAATGATCCACAGGTATACGTGGCAAGTGATGGGAAGGGTGAGTGGTGAAATGAATGAATGGAAGGCAATGATTGGTTATATGAGTGTGGATGATAGAATGAGAAGGTGTGTAATGGATGCAAGAACATACAGAGGCTGAGGTAGTTGACTTTCTGACTGCCAATGGTGATGGTAACAGTCAAGGTTCAGATGAAATGTTGGGGTAGGAGAAGGAAGGACAGGAAGAAGTAGTCCATACAAGGAGGGTAGAAATGTTGCAAGAGGATGGAATAAAGGCAGAATAAAAGAGAGGTGGTGGAACGACTGGGAGAATACGATTTGGACCAGATGAGGGACGAAGAAGGTAAGTTCAAGATATTCACTGAAGTCTGTGTAGAATGTGAGGCATTATGTGGGATGAAGGGAAAATAAAAGGAGGTGAAAGGAACACCATGGAGGAATGAAGAGGGGAGACAGACTGTGGCACAAAAGAAGATAGCATGCGGTGAGTGGATGAGAATCAGGAGCATGGAGGAAGCTGATACACATAAGAGAGTGAGAGCAAGAAGAGAATGGATGAGGAATTTGGAAGGAATTTTAGTGCAGAGTGAAGGGCATGTAAGAAAATGTTCTGGAAAGAGGTAAAGAGAGTTAGACAGGATGATAGAGCATTAAGTCGGGGAGCGAAAGAAAAATGGTAGATTGCTAGTGGAGAAAGGAGAGAAAGTGAGCAAATGGAGAGAACACATTAAGGAATCATTGATCGTAAGAGAATGAAAGACATGCGAGTGAAAATGGCTGGAGAATGGCCGGGAGAAGGAGGAAGGTAAGAAGAGAGGAAGCACTCAGTGGAATGGAAGTAGTGCAAGCAATGAAGAAAGTAAAAATGGGGAAAGCCCTATGAACTGATGGAGTGTGTGGTGAAATGCTGAATTATGGAGGAGAGGTAGTAGTCGAATGGACATGAAAAATGTGCAAACTGGCCTGGGAGGAAGGTAGAGTCCCAGAGGATTGGAAGTCAGGTGTAATTATGAAGAAAGGGAATGTGTAGTGTATGGTGATCATAGGGGCATTTGTCTTCTTAGTGAAACAGGAAAAGTATATGGTTTGATACTTATTGACAAAGTTCGGGAAATAACAGAGGAATTAGCTGGAGAAGAATGGGGAGGTTATAGGAAGGGAAGAGGTTGTGTAGATCAGATATTCATTCTTAGGTCTTTGGTGGGAATGTTTCTAGAGAAGGGGAAGAAGTTGTATCCGACCTCCATGGACATGGAGAAAGCATATGACAGGATGGATAGACAATGAATATGGAATGTGTTACAAATACATGGAGAATATGGGAAGTTGTTCAGTGTCGTGGTGAAGATTATTTATGATGGGACTAAGGCTGCAGTGTGTGTGGATAGTGAACTGAGTGAAATTTTCTACTTGAATGTTGGATTGAAACAGGGATGTGTCATGTCCACATGGTTGTTCAATCTGTATGTGGATGAGATTATAAAAGAAATACAAGATAGGGCAGTGGATGTTGGAGCGACCCTATTGAGGGAGGGCAGTGTTTGGAAACTCCCAACACTGTTTTCTGCAGACGATACTGTAATCTTACGTGAGAATGAAGGGAAATTGCAAGGCTTGGTGAATGAATTTGGGAGAATGTGTAAGAAACGAAATATATAGGTGTATGTAGGGAAGAGTAAAGTTATGATCTTCGAGAGTAATGAAGCCACTGAATACAATGAGGCTGGATAAGGAGGAAATGGAAAATGTGAGTGTGTTAAGTACTTGTGTAGTGTGATGAGTATGGATGGAAGTTTGGAGGGTGAAGTGATTGAAAGGATATAACAAGGAAGAATGGTTGCTGGTTCTTTGAAAGCAGTAATACGGAACAGGAGAGTGAGCATGGAAGTAAAAAAGTCACTGCATGACTACTATATTCTGATACCAACCCGAACGTATGGAAGTGAAACTTGGACCTTGTTGGAAGGACACAAATCAAACGTGAGAGCAACGGGAATGAGTTATTTGAGAGAACCATGTGGAGTTACGTGGAGAGACACTGACAAATGAGGAAGTGAAAGAGCATTGTGGTGTGGATGTGGATGTGATACAGAGCTTTCGGAGAAGTACACTGAGGTGGTTTGGCCATGTGGAGAGGATGGAGAGCCAGAGCCTAACGGGGAGAGCATGTGCGAGTGAGGTGGAGGCAGTGACAGGGAGGCAGAGCCCAAGGCTGAGATGGAGGGACGGAGTGGAGAGGTATATGAGAGAGAGGGTGTGAGCTCGGAGCAGAGCAGTGAAATGGCGTTATACAGGACGACATGGAGGCGATTTGTTTGTGGCTACCCCTTACGGGTTTGAGGCGTCTTGTAATAGACAGATTATGATCATTACCTAGCTCCGTAAATGGGAGAGCTATAACTATTTTCTGATTACCGGAGATTATACCTTCCTCCTATATCCTGTTATAAAGGTCTAATAAAAATAGAGAATCGTATGGTAAATAGTGAATCATAGCTTAACCTGTCACGTCCCGATAGAGTTCGCACCTCCTATACTCCCCAATCCCAAGCTTTTTTTGGAATTTTTTTCTTTTTTGGCTAAAACCTCTGCTTTTGTTGAGAAACAAAGGAAAATCACCAAGAAAGGGCTTACCCGGGGTCCATAAGTGGTCGGAACAGGTGAGGTCCACCGTGCCAGGTATCCTATTCTGTCACTGATGTGAGGCGCTCACATTTTCTATCGTAGGTCATTTTACGAGAAACAACAAAGAACACCTCTACATTTATTGAATTTGAACTAATAAACAATAACAATAACAATATGATGGTTTTCAATGATATGTTTATGAAAAATAATCATTGTTCCATCGCACAAGCATAGCAAGTTTGGTCAGAGTGGTAACACGCTATGTGCTAAGTTCCTTGTTTCAGTCAACATATTTTTTCTTCTTGTATAATACTGTTTCATTTACATTTTACCATTTTGTACTGTATGTAAATGTTTTCAGCTGTTTTCATTCATTATGATGACATGTAGCATAACTATGGCGCACATCTGCTTACTCGGCGCACTCGCTATGACTCGTATATCAACATACCATATTGTTTTATCACTTTCATAGCATTGTTTTCATTACATTGAACCTTTCCTCAGCCACTGTAAATGTTTTCAATTATTTACATTCATTACGAGGGCATTTAGCGAAATGCTAGCGCATATTCACGTAGCAAGCACACTCTCTACCACTCGTGTTTCAACTTCTACTTTATTTCTTCATTCCCAATATACTTCCCCACTGACATTACACACGTTTCCACCTTATACTACAATTTACATATTTACGGGCCTTATTTATTCCACTGAATGTCAGAATATCGCACCAAAATACCCACACAATGGATGTTTCGACTAAGATAATATTCATACACTTAAATACTAATTTTCCACTTACATTACACCCGTTTAAACTTTATACAACTATTTACATACTTATGGGCCTTATTTATTCCACTGAGCGTCAGAAAATCACATCTATATACACTTGCTAGGAATATTTTGACTTAGAATAAGTTTATGCACTTGCATGACTTTCCACTTACATTACACCCGTTTTCAATGTTCATACTAATATTTACATATTTACGGGCCTTAATTATTCCACTGAGCGTCAGAATAGTGCATCTACATACACTTGCTGGGAAGGTTTCCACTTAGAAAATATCTATACCCTTACAGATTTTTCCACTTATAATACACCCGTTACAAGAGGATGAGAAAAAGGCAGAGTATAAGAGAGAAATGAAGGAACGATTGGGCAAATGTGAATAGGAGCAGATGGGGGACGTGGAAGGAGTGTGCAGGATATTTACAGAATAAATATGTGCAGCATGTGATGTGGTGTGTGGGATGAAGAGAAGACAGAGGGGTGTGCAAGGAACAGGGTGGTGGAATGAAGAGGTGAGACAGGCTGTGGCACAAAAGAAGAAAGCATACAATGAATGGATGAGAAATAGGGGTGTGGAAGAAGTTGAGAGGTGGAAGAGATAGTTATATGTAGAAAGAGAGAGGTGAAAAGATTAGTAAGAGAGAGTAAGAGGAGAGTGGATGAGGAATTTGGAAGGAATCTGAGTGTAAAGTGGAGGGACTGTAAGAAAATGTTCTGGAAAGAGGTGAAAAGAGTAAGACAGGGTGAAAGTGAAGTTAGCAGGGGAGTGAAAGATAAAAAGGGTAGATTACTAGTGGAGAAGGGAGAAAAAGTGAGCAGATGGAGAGAACACTTTAAGGAATTGTTGAACATACAGGATGGAAGTAATGTGGGGAATGGCTGGGAGAAGGAGGGAGGTGAGAAGACAGGAAGAAATCAGTAGGATAGAAGTTGTGGAAGCAATGAAGAAGGTTAAATTGGGGAAAGCCCCAGGAATTGATGGAGTGTGTGGTGAAATGCTGAAGTATGGGGGAGAGATAGTAGTAGACTGGATGTGGAAAATGTGAAGATTGGCCTGGGAGGAAGGTAGAGTCCCGGAGAATTGGAAGTCAGGTATAATTATTCCCTTGTACAAAGGAAAAGGGACAAAGAAGTGTGTGGTAATCATAGGGGCATCTGTCTTCTTAGTATAATAGGAAAAGTGTATGGTAGGATACTTATTGACAGAGTTAGAGAAAAAACAGAGGAATTAGTTGGAGAAGAACAGGGAGGCTTTAGGAAGGGAAGAGGTTGTGTAGATCAGATATTCATTCTTAGATCATTAGTGGAAAAGTTTCTAGAGAAGGGAAAGAAGTTGTATGCGGCTTTCATGGATTTGGAGAAAGCATATGACAGGGTGGATAGACAAGGATTGTGAAAAGTATTAAGAATTTATGGAGTATATGGGAAGTTGTTGAATGCTGTAAAGAGTATGTACGATGGTGCTAAGGCTGCAGTGCGTGTGGATGGTGAACTGAGTGAATATTTCTCTTTGAAGGTTGGGTTGAATTAGGGATGTGTCATGTCTCCATGGTTGTTCAATCTGTATATGGATGGGGTAATAAAAGAGGTACAAGGTAGAGTAGTGGATGTTGGAGTGGCCCTGGTGTGAGAGGGTAGTGTTTGGAAACTCCCTATACTGTTGTTTGCAGATGATACTGTGTTGTTGAGTGAAGACGAAGGAGAGCTGCAAGGCTTGATGGATGAGTTTGGGAGAGTGTGTAAGAAACGGAATCTAAAGGTGAATGTAGGGAAGAGTAAAGTGATGGTGTTTGAGAGAGGTGAAGTCAGTGAATGTACAGCGAGGTTGGATGGTGAGGAATTGGAAAATGTGAGTAGATTTAAGTACTTGGGTAGTGTGATGATTAAGGATGGAGGTTTCGAGGGTGAAGTGCTTGAAAGGGTACAGCAGGGAAAAAAGGTTGCTGGTTCCTTGAAGGAAGTGATAAGAAGCAGGGAAGTGAGCATGGAAGTGAAAAAGTTACTACATGACAGTATTGTGCTACCAACTCTAATGTATGGAAGTGAAGCTTGGACGTTGCTGGAAGGACACAAGTCAAGAGTGAGAGCAGTGGAAATGAGTTATTTAAGAGGAGCCTGTGAAGTCACGTGGAGAGACAGGCTGACAAATGAGGATATAAAGGAGCATTGTGGTGTGGAGGGTGAAAGACTGACGAAGAGAGTGTATGTGATTGAGGTGGAGGGGAGAAGAGGGAGGGGGAGGCCGAGGATGAGATGGAGGGATGGGGTGGAGAGGTATATGAGAGAGGGGTGTGTGAGTTGGGGGCGGGGCAGTGAAATGACGGGGGGCGGGGCGACGTGGAGACGATTTTTTTGTGGCCACCCCGAACGGGATTGAGGCGTCTGGCAATAGATAGATAGATAGAATACACCCGTTTTCACTTCCATACTACTATTTACAGATCTATGGGCCTTATAATTACACTGAGCGTCTGTTTGTCGCATTTCTTTCTGAGTATGAGCATCATATCGCATTCAGACCATGCCAGAAGTGCATCAAGGTGTGATACGCACTGAAACAAGGGTGAATGCAGAGACCCATGTCACACTCAATGCACTGATAGCGGGTGTCTTTTCTCTGAGTGGTGGGTCTCACACGGAAATTGCTACACACATGACACCTGCGTTGGGGCCTAGGTCTATTTGGCTGGGGAGGTATAGGAGTGGGGAAATGGCGAGCGGATATTCTCAGGGGAGTTTGGGCGGTAGGGGCAGTGCGTGTGCTTTGTTGGTGCCTTTCAACTGCATACCGGGCAAAAATCTCACGTGTAAGCTCCCTCACAAACCCTTCAAAGGTTTCCTGAACTCCTGTTGTCTAGGCGTGCAGGTGGTGGCAATTCAGGGCAGTTATATCTAGCAGGTGAAAGAAGAGCTTCTTGTACCACTTCATCGTGATCCTGGCACACTCGACAGTGGATATCACAGGGTCTGACTGGTCCATCAGGCGCATGTTGATGTTGTAATCGAGGACACACTCAGGTTTCCACATGTGGTGCCTCTTCTCGCTGCGGTAATCCGCAGACTGTACGGTGCATCAAGGGGCGGTGAACCGTGGACAAGAGGCTGACTTCTCTATTGTGGTTCAACACTGTTACTAGTACATTGTTAGCCTGGAAGAAGACCACCTCATTTCTGTCAAGTTTCTGCTCCACCTTGACCATGTGATGCCGGTTCACCTTGACGGTACCACAGATTCCCGTGTCATGCCTGTGTAGATAATGAGCGAGAAGAGGGCTAGTTTACCAGTTGTCCAGGTAAAGGACGTGACCACGATGAAGGTAGTCTTTTATCATTGTCTATACCACTGCTCCAGACAGTCCAATACTCCGATCTTCTATTATGTCTGTCTGTGCACCGGTGTACAAGACTACGTCTTGCACATAACCAGTCATACAGTCACACATAACAAAGATCTTGAACCCAAAACGGTGCCTTTTGCTAGGTATGTACTGCCGAAATGATATATTGCCTCTCCACAACACGAGACTCTCGTCTATGACAAAGTCTCTATAGGGATAAAATGAGGAACGGAATGTTTTCCTTAGGTGATCAAAAACCAACCTAATTCGCCTCATCTTATCTGTGTCAGTTGCATTTGCAGGATCATCAGCATCGTAAAAGTGGAGGCGACTTAGAATTTGCTGAAAGCGATTACGGCTCATGATTTGGCCAAATATTGGTGTCAGCATGATAGGGTCCCTTGTCCAGTATGCCGAATTCTGTTTTTTCCTTCAATACCCATCAAAAGTACCAGGGCCAAGAATAAAAATATTTCTGCAAGGGAGAGAGGGTAATCATATTTGATGGAATGCCTGCTCCTTGTGCCCAGTCTTTCATGGTGCTGGCTGCTAGCAAAAGGGTTTGTTTGTTCCACCATTTGCTCCACAAAACCCTCACTGAAAAAAAGGTGGAAAATCCAGCCTGGTAGAACTAGGGTGAATTCCTGGAGCAGTGCAGGCATCATGCCCCTGCTCAGTGAAGGGGTGAATGATGGGAGAAAAATCACTCCCATCCTCTCAATTCCAAGTCACTAATCCTTCGCCCCCATTGTACCCATCGTCACCTTCATCTGGGTGGGGAGGAGATGCTGGTGGGGGAGGTTCGGGAGGAGGAGTGTGGAGGGCTTCCCCACTCGCACTCCTCTTCCCTCGGCCTTTACCCTTTCCCTTTCCCTTACCCTTCCGGCCTTGTGGAACATTAGGGGCTGTTGGGATGAAGTCTGGAAATATTGGGGAGCATAAGATGTGCTGGGGAGTGGTTCCTCCCCACCTTCCCCCTCCATCACAACACCACATGATTCATCATGCACCCTCACTGCCCCACGTGATACGCCCTGCCGCCTCACACCATCACGGGAGAACGATGACTCACTCTCGTCACTCTCACTTTCTATACTCCTCCCTGCACTTTCCATTTCACTCCCCACTCCCTCCATGCCACTTTCGCCCTCCCCAAACAAAAGACTAGGCCCATACCTGCTTGTACAATTTGCTGTGCGCTCGGGGCCGTGATGGGTGATTGTCTCGTGGCTGTACCACATGGCAGCACGTTCCACGGCTCCATCCTCGTCCTCATCCTCGTCCTCGAATTCGGGCTCCACATCACGTAGGGGCTGCCGAGAGGTTGTTGCACGTTGTTTTTGTGCAGGCTGGCCCTCTCTAGCAGCACGATAAGTCACTTAGCGCTGCTTCCTGGGAGATGGGACCTCCTCATCACTGCTACTGGTTTCCTCCTCCTCTGGTTGGACACAATCTTTGTCCATAACCTCGTCATCCAGTGGCGAATCACTGTCGCCTGTGGAGGCGTCCAGGGCGGCTTGGATTTCCTCCTCCGAGAGACCTCTATGTACCATGTCTGACCAGGGCCACTGCTAACAGGTGAGTGACCGAGCCGAGGGTGAGCGCAGGTCATGCGGGGTTGCCGAGTGTCCCTGCCTGGTGGCAGGTAGGGGAATGTCGAGTGACCCTATGTACCAAAAATCAAGTGCAAGATTTGAAAATTGTGCAAATTATGTACCTTGCAATTACGCGACATACCAGTACGTCAATGGAACTGGCAATTACATAATGTTGCAACATAGTCATACGTCGATGGGATGCCTCGGGTTAAGGAGTGTCATCAGGTCCAAGAGCAGAGTCGCTACAATGCTGGGGAGCAGCACACAGTTCACAGACAATGAATAAAGCATTATAAGGTTCTCCTCCATTAGATAAAAAGGAAATACCTAACCTTTCCTGTTGATTGTAATAGACTTTAAATGACATGGTGGGATCTGATGTGGAAACATTATAAAAGTGACTGCCAGGGCTGAAGCTACCTCAGAGGCATTGGATACAGAAGATCCCTGGAGTTTAAATATCTGGGGAGAGGTTAATACTTACCCGTTATTTTCCTCACCTTCTTCCAGATCACTGGTATCGGAGTCAACGAGGAGACACATGAGACATAAGTTCTTCATAAGGTGCAACGTGAGTTTTCTAGAACTCAGCGATAACGAGCTCGAACTTTCTTTAACAGAATTTAAAAAAAAAAAAGTATTTTTTCCAGTATTTCCTACTAGCAGCATTGTACACACTTTTGGCCAAAATACACACCTCATTCCACCAAGGCACAGGTCCCCTACAAAACTTTCCAGACGTTCGAGGAATACCGGAAAACTAACCTGATATACTGTACAGTAAATGTAAAATACTGTCCTACATCATCAGCACTACTAAAGGAATACTTTAGTCAATATCACCGTCTTGTGCAAACTGCCCAGTCAGTCTTACTCAAACACCAGCGAGGGATAAGGTACAGCAGCACAGATTTGCGTGACTTAATCACAATAGGGTAATGATCACTACCATGTAAGTCAGGTAAAGACTGTAAAGAAAAGTCCAATGAACTATCAGGGGAACCCAATGTAAGGATGATAAAAGAAAAAGTACCATTTTGTACATAAAAATGCTTCAGCTTGCCAGTAATCAGAAGAATCAAATCCAAAATCTGAACCGAAGACGCCAGATCACCATGGGAATTCCTCAGACTATTACGCGACAAAGCACCATGCTTCATTAAGCCACATAGGAAAACAAGTGGCCTAGGAAGCTGACGTATAAGGCGATCAAGATCGGCTCGTGAGACAAGTACAGAGGGTGGTAAGTAAAGGCAACAGATTATGTAAGTCCTTTCCAGGTGTAACTGACAGGCTACAACCTGCAGGGGGACTGTGCATAAAAAGAGGTGAATGGAATATCTGTGTGGCACAGAATAGCACAGCCACCTCGAGAACCACAGTCTACAAGAAGTGGCGAGTAGAAAGTTGAATATCCTCTAGAAGTAGGGAGAGGCCTGTCTCCATCCATAGTTCCCTGAGGGCCGACACAGGAGGAGTGAAACTCAGACAGGAGCAGTTGAAGGACCTCCCAATTGGCTTTAACACCTCTGCAGTTCCACTGCAGAGCAATGTTTCCCGGATCAAGCATAGATTATTACTTTAATCACTTAAAGGTGCAGGACTGCACAGCCCTGGCAAGTGAATAGGTTTGGACTGATGCTTAGGAAGACCCTTAAAACAGGACTCCCCAGCACCCAGAACCCACACATTGTGCCGACCATCTGAAAGCAAACATGGGGACGAAGATGAAGGAAGTTTTACAACATTCATTTTCTGAGCAGGAAGAATCAGTTGCTTGGAAAGAGACTTACAGGTTGGCGTAGGTGAAGTAGGACAGCCAGCACCACCACCAGAAGCCTCAAAAGTAGAGGCAGAGTTCACAGAACCCAAATCCTGTGAGACTGATATGCAATGTGGTGGAACTGATGTACCAGTAATCCGAGCAACTCCATCCCCAAGTGGGAGCCAGACCACTGGCAAAACACTAACTTCACCCTGCACTTGACTAGGCTCCAGAGACTCCATGATGGCAGGAACAGCAGAGTGGTCCTCACAAGGTTCCACAACAGAGACCTTCGGTGGACAGCCCTCAGCCTCAAAATAACCATAATAATGCTTAACAGTTACAGATGGATATTCAGGCACACTGAACAAGGCACAACAAAGACACACATCATCGTGGACATCTGCCACCACCACGGAAGTGGGCAAACCCTCCACCACCAATGTGGGGGCGGAAACAGTCTGAGAATAGGGTGAGCGAACATCAGTCTCACATTCAGTAGCCTACTGGTCTCGATGATAGTGTTCCGCAATTCACCAGATGGAAAAGTGAGCAATGGAACGTGTCGAGGTAACTTCCAAGGCATTGAATGGTGCACAGTGCTCCAGAAAGGACAGAACCATAAGTTAACCCAGGCTGAGAGAAGTGAGTCTGGGCTCTCCTCATAGTTTCAGGAAATGATTCCTTCTCGTGTATATGAATGGTCAAAATTTTCTTTTCCAGACATTGGCGAGGATAGATTTGAGAAGCCCTGGACAGTCATCAGTATGATTTGGTTCGCCACAGGGGACACAGACACCAGGAAGACTAGCCTGTGAACGGAGGCAAAAGTGGCTAACATGTCCATACCCCTGACAATGGAAACAAAGCTTTGAGGTTGGGATGTACGGCTTCACAGGAAGTGACAGCCAAGCGAGAGTCACCGAAGCAGGCAAGGATAACCTGTCAAGTATAAGGAGCATGGTGGGAGCTGGGGTCAGAATACCATCTATTTTCTTCATCAGACATTCAACAGTCATCATACAAGAAGACAGGAATTCCTCCAACAGCTGTGCCTCTGAGTATCGGAAGAAGTCACCAGAGAAAGTGACACCCTTATATTGGTTGAAGGTAGGATGAGGAATGCATGAAACATTTGCTTCAGAACCAGAAGTCCTAGCCAGTAATCAGAAGCTCCTTTCTGGGGAGGACACCTCAGTAATCATGCTTCCATCCACCAGCGAAGAGAATTTAGGTTCCCAGTCACAAGCTGGAACAATGGCACAGTGTAAATAAAAAAAAAACAATATCTAGCACTGAATTACCCAGGGAAGATTTCAGCTCTAGACATTTTGCATACGACTCCACCACCGTTTGAACCAACACCAATGTGAATGCCTCCCAGTCCCAGTTCAATGCTGGGACAAAGGAAGATAATCCCCAGGGGCCTGGTAAGGCTCCAGAGTGGCAATATGAAATAGAGTTTCTGAATAGCCAGGGATAGATGCAAGATCGTCATCATTAATACTACATATTAAAGCCATATATAGCAAATGACACTTCTTTCCCTCACCCCTCCATCCACCAAAGATCCCAACAATGGGTGGTCACATGTCAGGGATAACATTGCTGGCGACCCCGGAGGTAATGAGGAAGAAGGTGTAGGTAATCACCAATGTCTCAACGCAAGGATGACTCCATGATGATAGGAGCCACCATGCTCCCCTACTGCCCACTTGACCCTAGCCAACAAGTGACCAGACAATTGACCTGCTCCTCCAAACCACGCCACTCGTCTAGCCAGTATAGGGGACCTAAGAGGTGTGTTGCTAGCTGCAGGGCACATTCTGTGGCATGGCTCAACACCCAGGATTCCAGAGTCCCAGCATTATGGGACTCCACACATAGCAAACGCATGAGGAAGCAAAAACCACACCTAAGATATAAGATGGGCAGGGACAAGCAACATCACCATTAGGCCTTCTCTACCGGTGATGCCAGAAGGGGGGCTGCTTGGTCCATGAGGCTGATAGATCCCAAACCTTACAAAGGTTGGCACACCTGCAGAATATGTGGCACTGCCAGCCACGCATCAAGCCTCGCCACCATGTTAAGGCGACACCCCTCAGCAGGGCCAGTTTCAATGTCTTTGACCAACTTTTCTCAAGGTCTCAAATCTAAAAACATCAAAAGTCATGAATGTTCAACATCATTTTACTCCAAAACTATTATAGATACATGAATGTCCAAGGAAATCCAGTGATAAATTTTTTTTTTCTAAAAACGATATTTTGGATATCACCCTTCTCAATTGCTCTTCCATACAGGAAAAAGCAAAACATATATGGGATACTTCTTGGCCTTGAAAGGTTTAGTTGGTTCTGGGCCACATCTGTATTTTTTTTTTGAGCCAGTTTGACCAGATGTTTTTGAATTATGCCAAAAAACAGTGTTCTCATAGGTGGAGATCAACAACTGTGACAGTCACAGTCTTGTAATTATTGTTATTATTATTATTTCGTCACTTTTCATCTCTGAAATTCATCATACTTATTGAGGATGTACAGCACCATGACCATATTTAAATGACCCAGTATCAATGACCTTAACATATTTTTCGAAGTCAAAGGTTCAAAACTTTCCGGAATCATAAATTTTCACCCAAATATTATTCCAAAACTCTCATAGTTTAGTGAGCATGGATGGAAATCCTATGATAAGTTTTTTCTTAACAATTGTATCGAAAAAAATTTGAAGGTGGTTCATGAGTGATATTATGAAATTTGTGATACCCCACTTGTTACCAATTCTCAATTGTTCTTCCATACAGGGAAAAAAAAAACACATAAATGAGGTACTTCTTGGCCATTAGAAGTTTGGTCCAGGACCAGGTCTACTTACTTTTTGGTGGTAGTCTGACGGAGGGTTTTTAGTCATTACAAATAACAGAATTCTCATAGGTGGACATCAGTATCTGTCTCTGACAGTTACGGCCTCCTAGTTGTTATTATTATTATTTTTATTATTATTATTAATATTTGTTGTTATTATTATTATTATTATCATTATTATTATTATTATTATTATTATTTACTGTTGTTGTTGTTGTTGTTGTTGTTATTGTTGATGATGATGTATGGCACCACCCATTTAACCACCACTGTCATCTACACTCCACGTCGGTCACCACCAAATCGTCCACATGACCCCCACCAAACACACAATTACCACCACTCAGTACGAGTACATCTCCACCCCATCTCTCACAGTTTCTCACCAACCCTTTCACCTTCTCCCCCCTCCCCTTACACCACCATCACTCCTCCATTCACCACCACAGTCTCCCCTTGCATCATTATCACCATCTCACTCTCCTTCACTGTCACCACAACCTTATACCCTTCACCTTCAACCATTATCCCCCACTCTCTTCACCACCATTTCAACACCATCACCATCTCTACGGAGTAGACTGTAGCACCAGTCGAGAAGGGCATTACTCCCAGGGTGGATGGAAAGCTGATGACAGGGAGAGCTGGAGCTCCCGTTTCATCAGCCCTCTGGACTAGTTCCTGACCAACCCCTTTGTTGAACTTTTTCAGTGTTTCAGTAACACAGAGAGTAGGCCAGCATGCTATCCAGTACAAGTTTCTCTAACTGTCAAAACCAAACTGTGTGCACAGTACACACTACAATTCCTTTTCAAAATTAGAAAAGAAAAATGGCAACTAATAACCAATCCTCGGAGTCCCAAGGGGTGGGGGACCATAAATGCCCCCACCATCCGCCCCTCTCCTAGGGACGACTCAACGATATGCCTGGAACCACTGTCTGACTCACTTCTTTGTTTCTGTACCATTCGAGGCCTTTCCTCCAACTTTCCTTCTGTTGAACACCACCTCTCCTCCTCTAAACCTCACCTTCTCTTCCTGACTGAGACTCAGCTGTCTGAGGCAACTGATAGCAAACGTTTTCTGTATCCTCCTACTTTCTCTATACTCTTTTAAAAGCCAAAAGTGACTGTTGTGTATATGTAGGCAACGATTCATCTCGCTCTCATGTTGCTGAATCAGGCGTCGGCTTTCCTGCCATTCTCTGACTAAATATATCTCCACAACAAGGAGAGGGCCTATAAAAGGTACCAGAGCCAACCCACCCCCGAATCACATCTTTTTCATGTTTCTGCCCGGAAGCATGCAAAGTCTGTTCTTCACTCTACTAAAAATTATTTCATCCATACTACATATTCTCAGATCTCCATCTCTAATTCTTCCCGTTCTTTCTGGAACCCTGCCAGAAATTTTCGAACAACTGTACCTCATCATCCTTACCTCCTGTTTGCTACTCTGATGGCTCTGTAGCTATTTTTTTCTACTGATAAAGCAGATCTCTTTGCCCAGACTTTCTCCTCCAATTCCATCTTAGACGATTCCGGTGCTTTTCCTTCATCACTTCCCCCCTCTGACTGCCTCATGGTTGACATTAAAATGTCTTCAGCTGATGTATTTTCTGGCACACCTGACCCCAATACTAACAAGGCATATGGGCCTGATGGAGTCCATCCTATTGTCCTCAAAAACTGTGCTTCTGTGCATACACCCTGCCTAGGTAAACTTTTCTGCCTTTGTCTGTCAACTTGTACCTTTCCTTCTTGCTGGATGTTTGCTCTCATTCACCAGTCCCAAAGAAGGGTGACCCATCCCAACCCTTTAACTATCGTCCAATTGCTTTAACATCCTGTATCTCAAAAGTTTTCGAGCATATTCTTAACAGAAAGATTTTAAAGCATCTTTCTTATCACAAACTTCTTTCTGATCGTCAGTATGGGTCCTGTCATGGATGCTCCACTGGCGATCTTCTCACCTACGTTTCAGACTCCTGGTCATCCTCTTTTCGGGACTTTGGCGAAAGCTCTGCCATTACACTTGACATCTCAAACGCTTTTGATCGAGTCTGGCATAAATCTTTAATTTCCAAACTGCCCTCTTACGGTTTCCATCCTTGTATCCGTACCTTCATCTATAGCTTCCTTTTGGTTTTTGTATATCCGCTGTTATAGATGGTCATCTTTCTTCTCCTAGATCTATCAACTATGGTGTTCCTCAGGGTTCTATTATATCACCAACTCTCTTCCTTTTACTCATCAGTGACCTTCTAAGCTGTACATCTGACCCAATCCACTCGTACACTTTTGATTCCACCCTTCACCTTTCCATTTGGTTCCCAAAGCATCCATCTCAGCAGTTACTTCAACAAACAAGGAATGAGGCTATGGCGCACCTAATGTCTGACTTGGCTCATATATCTGACTGGGGTAAAAATAATCTAGTTGTTTTTAATGCATCAAAGACTCAGTTCTTACACCTAGCAACCCGACAAAATCATCTACAAGGGTATTCACTAATGTTTGATATTATCCAACTCAATCCTGCATCATCCTTGAACATGTTTGGGGTTCCATTCACTCGGGAATTATCTTGGAAAGATCATATTATGTCTATGGAAAATCTGCTCCCAAGAGATTAAATGTGCTAAGCCGACTCCAAACCTTCTTTACCCTAGCACATTTGTTAACTTTATACACAGGTTATATTCGCCCCTGTGTAGAGTACAACTCTCATTTGTGGGGAGGCTCCCCATATGCAGCTCTTCTCAACAGGGTGGAGTCAAAGGCTTTCTGTCCCATTAACTCTCCTCCTCTTACTGGCTCCCTTCAACCTCTGTCTCTTCACCGCACTGTTGCATCTTTATCTCTTTTCTATCGCTACTTCAATGGTCAGTGCTCCTCTGAACTGTCTGCTTGCATCCCTTCACCTCTTCAATGGGTGCGTAGCACCTGTCTGGCAACAAACTCTCATCCCTTTTCTGTCCAACTCTTTAATACAAGAGTTAACCGTTACTCCCAGTCCGTCATTTATGCAACAGGTCAACTCTGGATATGTCTCCCTTTGTCTGTATTTCATGTTTAATATGGTCTCCATTTTTCAAATGCAATGTGACCAGGCATCTCGAAATGAACGAATCTTGAACTTGGCTCCCTTTTGTACTTTTTTTTTTTTTCTTGGGAGGAACAGTTTTGCTGGCTCTTGGTCTTTGGTTCCTTCTTCCTTGTATGAAAAAAAAAGAAGAAAACTACGTCACTCACCACCACCATCTCCCCCTACATCATCACCAAAACCATCTCCCTCTCCATCTCTACTGCCTTAACCATCTCCCTTTCCATGACTCTCATCACACTCATCTCTCCCTCCCTCATTTTCACCACCATCATCAACCCCTCCATCACTGTCACCGTCACCAACTCCTACTACATCACTATCATCACCACCATCTCCCCCTCCATCACTGTTACCACCACGATCTCCCCTCCATCCCTGTCACCATCACCTTCCTCACACTACCTTTCCTAAAATGTCTAAGACCCACTCCCCACCACTCCACCACTAACTTGCACAACCTCCAACTTCCACCACCTCCAACTTCCACCACCACGAACTTCCACCACCACAAATTTCCACCACTCTGCACAATCGACTGCCACCACTACTACCTTTCATCACCATCGCTAACTTTCAACACCACCAATAACCATCACCA
This sequence comes from Coenobita brevimanus, assembly GCF_032717465.1. Taxonomy (NCBI): domain Eukaryota; kingdom Metazoa; phylum Arthropoda; class Malacostraca; order Decapoda; family Coenobitidae; genus Coenobita; species Coenobita brevimanus. The sequence goes on along the minus strand of NC_136984.1, from coordinate 5,541,428 downwards.
CCGGACCTGAAGCGGTGGCGTCCTCACCGTGGGTCTACCCTCCATAGGCTGTCGAAGCAGAGGAGGAGGACAGCATGGGAGCCAAACCACTACAAACCCCCCCGACCCTATGGGGCCCGAGAACCTGGGAGTGGCTTTGGTCCCCCAGGCAAGTACCACATCTCTCAACACAAACACACAACAACACCGTTTTTCTACTGTACACCGATAAATGACTCCCCGGCAGTCATTTCTCGAAAACTTCTAGCCAGGGACATTGATAGCATTCCAGGACCCATCAGCAAATACTTATGTCCAACAGGCTCAAAACCTATCACTTCAAGCCGGCAGACAAAGGGTTCAGTTCAGTGCTATTCTTGCAAGAACTGGACCCATTACACCTGCACAACACTTGCATCCAGAAAATACTACACAAACACCTGGACCTGCTCGTTATTCTCCTTCCCCCCACCCACTAATCCCCCCCACCAACCCCACTCCTACTTCTTCCACACCTCCTCAACCTACCCCACCGATCCTTCCCACATCATCCAGCCCCCCAACCCCTTCCATTCCACCCCAGTCTAATTCAACCCAACGCCCTATATATATCACAGCCTTCTCCTACCTCTTCCCCTCCACTCACACCCCCACCTCCCCCCCGTGCTGCAGCACCCAACACACATCATAGACACAACATAAACATTCTTCAAACAAACATCAATGGCATAAACACCAAAAAACAACAACTCACACAATACATCAAAAACCAAAACATGCGCATTGCCATCTTACAAGAAACAGAAATATACAGAACACAAAGAGCACCTACGTTTCATAATTTCATCATCATTGGACAAGACCAGGTTGACTGCAGTGGCAGTGAACTCATCACCCTGGTACACCAATCTGTCAACTTTTCAGATACTAGTGCACACACAAAGTAACTTCTTCACCATGACTCAAAAACAGAAATACAATCAATTAAAATACGCACTGATAGCGAATCACAGTTAACAATCGCCTTTACATACATTCCACCCCTAATCGTCCCCCACAGTACCACACAATTATTCTCCACAAATACACCTCATCACTAACATACCCAACATTATCCTGGTTGGTGTTTTCAACACCAAGGTGTCGGCATGGCATGTTAACAATCCTGACACAAACAGAGGGCTGGTACTACAATCCCAAACAGATAATCTTTTCATAATCAATAATTTCCATCAACATACCCATAACCCACACCAAGCCCTCTTCCTCCCATCATCCCAGACGACACCCTTTGCTCCCCAAACCTCACCCACACAACGTCCTGGAGAGTGGTCAAAACCCTTGGCTCTGACCACCTCCCAATCATCATCACTACCAAAACCATAATCATCCAAGCTGGCCAGAGACACATGTACACTAATTATAAGGAGCCAACTGGGAGGCCTTCACAACTGAAACAGAACAGAACTTTGAAACATTAAACAGTACATCCATCACAATCATCAACACCGCTGTGCATACTTTCAATACAATTATTCAAAATGCAGACAAAAGGCACATCCCTAGAGGCAACAGAAATAGATACAACCTCAACTTCACACCAGAAATTCAAAGCCTTATCAGTCAACGGGACACACTATGACATTCCTCGACACCCCATACACAAGACACTGTACAACAACAAGAACTCAACACTCAGATAAACAATAAAATATCAGAACAGCAAACACTAGACTGGAATAATTGTCTCCAAACACTTGATCACAAAACAAACACCAGCAAACTCTACAAAACACTAAACAGCAACACTACACAATCACACGCTGCCATCACAACAACAGACACCATAACTTCAAACAAACAACGAGCAAACACTCATCAATCACTTTTCACATGTTAGCCCATCGTGACGACCGACGTGTCATCTGATGGAAGAGACAGTTTCCCACAGACCCAGACTTCGCACCTTTCAATTACAGCCAGACGAAACACACATTGGCAACCTTAAGCACACATTTGCCTGTGGACCAGACAACATAAGCAACATTCACCTTAAACACCTTGGACCACAAGGCATACAAGCACTCACCAACATATCAAACTACAGCTCCTCACACAACATAATACCCAACATCTGGAAGCATGGCACTATGATCACTATCTCAAAACCCAACAAAGACCCCACGTTACCTTCCTCACACCGCCCCATCACACCCCTCTGCACCCCCTCCAAAGTCCCTGAACGACTGGTATTACAACAAATTACACCTCACACCCCCCTATCCCAATCACAACATGGTTTTAGGCTGCTGCACTCCACAAACACTCTTCTTACAGATCTTACCCAGAGAGTTTTTGATGGCATCAATTCAGCTAGGCCACCACACACAATACTTCTAGTCACGCTGAACATTAGCAAAGCTTTTGATGCAATCCCCCGCCACAGCCTCACAAACAAAATATTCAACATAAGCATGCACAATAGCACAAAAAGACAGCTGGCAAACTATTTAACAGGCAGATGTGCACATGTAACATTTGCCAGTCAGTCATTGAACATCAGAAACTTCACAAATGGCATCCCCCAAGGATCTGTTTTGTCCCCTACTCTCTTTAACCTATACAAGCATGACATACGCACACCCCACGCACCACAGATACACATAGCTTCCTATGCAGACGACATAACTCTTACATGTACACACCAAAATGCAAACACAGCCATACACATCCTCCAACCTTACCTCAACACACTACACAAATGGTTCACCACAAACAGGCTCAAAATAGCCCCAGCCAAATCTGCAGTGACCCTTCTTACAAACTGGACAGCAGAACATTGTCACATTCCACACCTCACCATAAACAACACTCCCCTACCACACACACACACACACACACACACACACACACACACACACACACACTCCATGGTGTAACATGCAATATATCAATGTCATTTAAAACACACATCACAAACATTAGATATATTAACACCAAGACCCAGTGCCTTAATGTCACTTGCCCATACAACATTTGGACACAACAAAGAAATCACCACCACAGTATACAAACACTATATAAGTTCAGTGATGAATTATGAAAGCTCTGCTTGAGCGTCTAACCTCAGGAAAACACACTACAACATTCTACGGACCATACAGAACAAGGCCCTAATAATAATCACAGGCGGCAGAGCTACTACACCCACAGAACTTACCTACAGAACTGAACCTACTGAAAGAAACCAAAATCCTCAAAGTCAAGGATCATCTAGACATGAGAGGCACCCAAATTCTCGCCTCAGTCTCCACAAACTCACATCATCCACTACACTACATGGCAGCACATCCACACACACACACCAAGGAACATCAAAACAACACCCAGCACACGATGTCATACACAAATACTTTCATCTCTCCCCCCTCCCCCTCCTCAGACCAGCTTCCAGAAGCGTATCCATACTCAAATCACTCACCGCTTCATTCAGTCACTTAAAGACAACACACAGCTGCATGCACAGCCTCATGATATTCACCCTTCTGAATCCTATAGGCTGCGTTCACACCAAGCGATTCGATTCGATTCAATTCATGGAGAATCAATTGATTCGATTCATTTTGAATCAGCGCCGTTCATACCGACAGAATCAAACTGTCAGAATCAACAGGGAGTAGTGCAAAGGCTGACTTGAACGAGGATGGACGTAGACGCTCTTGCTGAAATAGAGGTGTTGCTGTGGCTGAGGCGGCGTAGGCGTAGGCGTCCAAGAAGAATATGGGTGCATGGAATTAATGCAAAAAGACCTGATTTTGGGAGTTTCGGACACTTGTTCCCAGATTTGATAAACAATTCAGACAAGTTTTATGATTATTTTAGGATGACCACTGAACAGTTTAAAATACTAGTGGAGTTGACTGCACCCAACATAAGAAAACAGAATACTAATTACCGACGTGCAGTTGGAGTTGAAGAAAGGATTGCCATTTACCTTAGGTAAGAAGTGAACTGTTAAAAAGTCTGAAAGTTGGGAGAAGTAGTGTTTCATGCAGTATAAAAGACATCTTTTATTTCTGGTTATGAATACAGAATACATTAAGAAAACATATCTTTTATTTCTGGTTGTGCATAGAGTAAAAATAAGTATAAATTCTTTGTTTCTGGTTGTGAATATATTAAGAAAATAGACATCCTTTTTTTATGGCTGTGAATACAGTAAAAAAATAGACATCCTTCATTTATGACTTAACTCACCTGTGCATTTAATTTCTGCAGCAATATCCTTCCATAAAGCCGCTATGGCATCCCTGTCCCGATGCTTAGGATCACTAGCATCATAAATAGCACGTCGCTCTCTCACTAAATTTATCAGGACGTCCGGTAGCATGGTGCTCACTCCTCCACTGAATCGCCGTGACTGATGAAAAAATGGACCCTCGCGCATCAGTGATTCTGAATCGCCTTGAATCGCCATGATTTGAATTGAATTGATTCGCTTGGTGTGAACAGTTCCTATAGGAATTAACATGTCGCATCAAGACGAATCATGAATCGATATGATTCTCCATGAATTGAATCGAATCGAATCGCTTGGTGTGAACGCAGCCTATCTCCCTCGTGAGGACAGGGTCCACCTGGCCATGCTGAGATGTGGGCATCATCCAGCCCTCTTAAGTTATCAGAAGAGGCTGGATGACCCCATCGCTGATGCCTGTCCAGGATGCAGCACAGCACTCCATACTATTAAGCACATTATGGAAGACTGCATTGCACTCAATCACCTGCACCAACAACACAACATACACTCTTTGAGAGAAAGCGCGGTCTTGGCCGTGGCCTTCCTTAGGGACTCGGGGCAGTTTGGCCTGACTGCATAGGGAACAACTACTACTACTGCTACCATCATCACTATTACCAGCACCACCATCCACCACCACCACTATCCACCACCACCACCACACTCTTCCTCCGCAATCCTCCACAACCTCTCAGGTCTGTTCAGAGTCCAGCCAGATAATGTTCCACAATGTTCCTTAACCAGAATACCAGGAACGGTGCTGGACTCTGGAGGAGGACGCCAAAGCGGGCTTTACCATGAAGATCAACTTTCCTCTGTACAGATGTGTTGCCTACAAACTGGACCGGGTAATACCTCTTGTCTGTCTCTGCTGGACGTCGCTTTTTTTTTTTTTCAACATTATGTCTCTTAGATTATTAACATGTCATTTTTTTTACCTCATGACTATCTTTTCCACCTCATGACAAATTTGATTGTTTCACTCATGACTTCATTTTTTACCCATGACTGTATTTTTTATCCCATGCCTATATTATCTTTTTACATCATAACTCCATAACTATATGTTTACTCAGTGACTATTTTTACCCCATGACTCTTTCTTTACATCATGACTATTATTTTGCCCAGATACTTTTTTATCCAAAAACTATTTTATCATTTAACCCCCTTGACTATTTGCTGATGATACAGTATTGCTGAGTGAAGATGAATGGGAGTTGCAAGGTTTGGTGAATGAATTTGGGACAGTGTGTGGGAGGAGGAAGCTGAAAGTTAATGTAAACAAAAGTAAAGTTATGGTGTTTGAGAGGAATGAAGTCACAGAGTGTGCAGTGAGGTTGGATGGTGAGGATATGGAGAATGTGAGTGCATTCAAGTACTTGGGTAGTGTGATGAGTAAGGATGGAACTTTGGGGGATGAAGTACGTGAAAGGGTACAGCAGGGAAGGAAGGTTGTTGGCACACTGAAAGCAGTGATGAGAAATAGGGAGGTGAGTATGGAAGTTAAGAAGTCACTGCATGATGGTATTGTGATCCCTACCCTGACGTATGGAAGCGAGGCGTGGACCTTGCAAGAGGGGAACAAGTCAAGAGTGAGAGCAGTGGAAATGAGTTACTTGAGAGGAGCATGTGGAGTGACATGGAGGGACAGGTTGACGAATGAAGAAGTGAAGGAACGTTGTGGGGTAGATGTGGATGTGGTTGAAAAGATTAGGAGAAATACACTGAGGTGGTTTGGACATGTGGAGAGGATGGAGAATGAAAGACTGACTAAGAGGGTGTATGTAGGTGAGGTGGAGGGAGGGAGAGGGAGGGGTAGACCGAGGATGAGGTGGAGGGATGGAGTTGAGAGGTATATGAGGGAGGGGGGGTGAGTTGGGGGGAGGGGAGTCAAATGGTGGGTGACAGAGTGACTTGGAGGCGTTTTGTCTGTGGCCACCCTTTGCGGGATTAGGGCGTCGGGCTATAGATAGATAGATAGATAGAGTATTTTTAACCTTATGACTTTTTCCTTTTTCATGCAAAGGCAATTTTTTTTTCAGTTTAGGAAGGAGTTCTGTTACCATCAAACTGGGCAGCATTATTTTAATTAGCTCTACCTGTATAAATAGTTTTATATTTTTGTGTTGTACAGTAACCTATGATTCAATCCCACCTCTTTAATTCTCTTTCCTAAATTGGATAAAATTTTGTTTAGGTATACAAAAATAAAAAACGTGTCATTGTACTGGAGAAAATCTCATCAAATTCACCGTAAAGTATTTTAAGTCCTTCAGTAAAAAAAATAATAATAATAATCTGTTAGGTATCTCAGTGCTCATTCTGTTTTAACTTGTCCTAAAATAACCACCTCTCCAGCTTGAGTATTGACTTATAATAATCAACTGTCACCAGAATATGATGCTAGCCACGAAGAAGTGCTATGGAAAGGATGTATAGCCATAGCATTGTCTTTTTTCTGCCACTGAGCTCCTTGAAATTAGCTGAGAAAGGACAAACATTTGGGCCAAGGTGAAAAAATTCTAGTGGTGATGGAATTAATGAAGGCTGCATCTAACCTCATTTAGAGCTGAAATCTCCCAGTCTGCTAAATATCGTCTAAATACAAGAAAAACGAAATTTATTCAAACATTTATAGTCGCGAAGATATTAATGGCGATGTCTTAAGAACCAGATACTTAATATATCCAGCCAAACATACTAAGCTAATTACTTCAGTTTAATAACGTGTATTATATGCTCTTCATCCCAGGTCTAGACGGCTTTAGCAACCTCAAAATACATTTTCCGAACACCAAGGTGTCAGGCGTGGTTCTCAAATATCATTATGAGTTTTATTTTATTTTCATTTGTTTTCATTTCCCTAACGGTTGCGTATTGCACCAAAGCTAAAAAAAAAAAAAAAACGTTTATTATATTAAAAAGAAAAGCTGTTCATCGTAGCTCATAACAGGTGAGATTTGTGCCCAATTGCTGCATTTCTTTTCCCTCGATATTAGCGCAAGAAATTTAGCACAATTCCTTCCCCTCCCCCTCTTATAGCTGTATATACTGTATAGCTGGTAATTACCAAACCCATCTAGTGGCGGAGTCAAGCCTACCAACGCATTAGTCACTGAGTCACTCCCTGAAACCAGGAGAGAGCCGGGCCAGACTGGTGCCCACAGGGTGGCTCCAACAATCTTCCCTGTGTCTAACTGGATGCTAGGTTACATTTTCAAGGGATCTGAATCAAATTCAGATAGATTCTTCAGTTGAAATTTTTAAATACTTTAAGATTCTTTGTGAATACGAGGTTAAACTCTTGATATATTCTCCTTAGGATCGTGTTCAGCCATTCTTGTTCCTTTCAAGGCCAAGAGCCCCAGAGGGTCAGGTAATACACAGCTTGGTTTTTCCAGTTAGAGGGATGAGAGAAACAGTCACAATGTAAGCTTCATTATTAACCACATTACTTACAGTATACATTTTTCATCATTATTTTTCCAGGATCAGATGGATCGTTTCACAGCCTGCATCAATGGACTGGAATAATTAAGAACAAGAGTAACACCTTCAGTCCGATGACGTATTTTGCTGTGTATTCTCGTTGCCTTCAGACGATTTTATTCAGCTGAGGTTGACTTAGGTTGTGACGGGGTTTATGGAGTATATGTTTAACCCTGACATAAGTGATGGTTTATTCTGAGTTGAGGTGATTGTTTGAAGGTGGCAAGGACACACACACACACACACACACACACACACACACACACACACACACACACACACACACACACACACACACACACACACACACACACACACACACACACACACACACACACACACACACACACACACACACACACACACACACACACACACACACACACACACACACACACACACACACACACACACACACACACACACACACACACACACACACACACACACACACACACACACACACACACACACACACACACACACACACACACACACACACACACACACACACACACACACACACACACACACACACACACACACACACACACACACACACACACACACACACACACACACACACACACACACACACACACACACACACACACACACACACACACACACACACACACACACACACACACACACACACACACACACACACACACACACACACACACACACACACACACACACACACACACACACACACACACACACACACACACACACACACACACACACACACACACACACACACACACACACACACACACACACACACACACACACACACACACACACACACACACACACACACACACACACACACACACACACACACACACACACACACACACACACACACACACACACACACACACACACACAGTATGTCCAGATACAGGGTGTTGGTAATCATCTCTCCCTGGAAGACCTTTGACTGCATTCAACATAGTCCCCTGCACATCCACCCCTTCCCCTTCACTACCACTAGGTCATATTTTAGTCTTGACACCTCCAGGCGATTTCACTTAATTTCTGAAGGACATGTCTTAAGGAAGCAGTTAGACAAAGCTAAGATCTAACTCTCCTTCCGTCTGAACAGTCTACCCAAAAATGATATAAAATTGTGTGGAGAGAGCAAGAGGAAATATGGATGACCTCTTCTTTTGTGAAGTGGGTAAGGTAACAGGATAGTTTTTAGGTATATACAGTTCTTCATTATTATAACCAAGTTTTTTTCAGTTTTATTTTTTCACTTCTGTATAAGTATATTTGGATTGGGTAATTTTCTTACTTGCGTGGTTCCTCTTTGCTTATACAGTATCTAGATCCTAAGTCATCCTTGGACGGAAGAAAAGAGTAAGGGTGATAATGATGATGATGATTTGCCAGAATTCGTGGTATATTTGTCGACTGAAATTGAGGAAAGAAGGGAGGTTCCATAATAATAATGATGATGATGATAACAATAATAAAATAATAATAATAATAATAATAATAATCACATTACTACTACTACTACTACTACTACTACTACTAATAATAATAATAATAATAATAATAATATTATTATTATTATTATTATTATTATTATGATAATGATGATGATGATGAGGAGGAGGAGGAGATTAAGGCTGAAGAATCCCCTGCACACACTACACAAATCTGTGCATTTCCTCATCTGCTGCTCAGTGTTATTCCCAGCCAGAACTAAACAACCACGTCCATCAGTCTCACGGCATTCTATATTTCTAAACTCATTTCCGCTGCGTTTATACAATTTGGTTCAAGTTAAGGGGAGAAATAGAACTGGGAAAGACTTAAGACTGTTTACAATCTCTTCACTACGAATGGTTTCTTCAGAATTATTAATATCGCTTCGATGTAACAGGAACTGACTAAAAATATTGGAACTTTCATCGAAGAATAAATGAACTAAATTAATGATAACACAGATAAGGTAAAATATAATGGTCTGTCGATTATTACCTTGAATTTGTGTGTGTGTGGCTGACACATTCTTCTGTTGCATTGTTTGGAGGGTCACTATGAGTTTTATCAAATATAATCTTATTGCAATGCTTATATGCGTATTATTTCCCTCATTATCTGAAACTCTTACAAAAATTACTGAATGCATGTGTATGTACATGCAGATAGATAGAAAGATAGAAAGATAGATGAGTGTGTGTGTGTGTGTGTGTGCATAATATAATAAAACATGCTAGGATAAATATAGAATAGTCAAGACACGTAACTCAGAAATGAACACGAAGATATAACTACAAGGCAGCCATGACTCATACTGTAGTACTAAAGTTGGTGATGATACTGTGGATAAGTCTTCAGTTTTGGGCAAAAATTTCTAATGCATACATTAATGATATTGTGTCTTACAATTATGTGTTGTTGCTGAATGCACTCTGTAATGTGAGATGTAGGTTAATCACATCCACCAGTTACAGCGCTCCATAAATAGCTGTCAATGACTGGAAGTATGTTTGAATCATCGCAAACAGGTTTAACTCCTCAGAAATTTTTATTCATGTTGTGGCAGTTCTTCCTGCTGCCAAACTTTTATTACACTCATGTTTTTTTTTTTTTTTCATACTAAAGTGCTTCATTAAGACCATATTCAGGATTTCCCGTTCAGAAACGTCATCCAAAAATACACAAATCTTCATTAAATGACATGAATAAACCGAAAAAGACATCCCTTGCCTCAAGTGTTAATGATAGGGCCGTGAATGCCCTTGGGAATGTTATGGTCAAATGGCTACAGGTATACAATGCTGAGTGTAAGATTTATTTGATATGTTTGTCATGTTCTCAGGACTCGGCAGTGCTCAGTGATCCCTTTGTATCATTACGCATAAGACACGGTAGAGGGAGGACCTGGCACGTTGCTTCATCTAACCAAAATGACCTGACCTGACCTAACCTATCCTGACCTGCCTAAAATTAACCTAACCAAGCCTAAAATAACCTAATCTGACCAAACTGAAACTATCCCATCCTAACCAAATCTCAGCTAAGTTTGTTAACCTGTCAGGACGCCATGATATAAATACAAATCATAATAGATAGCATGATGGATAGATAGATAGAAGCACCAAGCCAGGGTGTGAGATAGGTAGTGTATCAGCGAGAATCAAGCGAAAGGAAATTAGCTTGCAACTCTTACAGTGAAGGAATGCTGGTCGTGCACCGGAAGCTGTACATACTCACAGACATATAATGTTCTAGAAGCTTGCACGACAGTATAGCACACGTGACACTACCCCTGCTGAACGAGAATGTAGGAATCAGTGATGCGAAGTGGGCTGGTGATCGTAGCGAAAGGTTGGCAGAGAGAGAGAGAGAGAGAGAGAGAGAGAGCGAGACAGGGAGTTAGCTAGCGGGACTCGACTTTATACTTCACTCGTGTGTGAGAGACTTTGATAATATTTCCAAGACAAATAAAAATAGTTCCATACTAATCTTTACCTCTCCTGTCATTGCATGACAATGGCTATTGAGATTATCTACTTACATAACTACTCATGTATAACAACCGCTCGTCCTCGAGTCTAATATATGTATAACTGATCTACAAAACTTCACTACAAGAAGTTACGAAGTTTCTACAAGAAACCAAGCCCAAAATGACTTAACAATCTAACAGAAACTCTCCTAACTTAACCAAAACTAACCAAGCCTAATAACCTAACCTAACTCTCCCTGTAATTATGCCCTCTAAAAAATGCCAGCGACCCTTCTCTTCTCTCTCTCTCTCTCTCTCTCTCTCTCTCTCTCTCTCTCTCTTCCTCCACATAGACAGATAGAAACATAGATAGACAGATATATAAAGAGATAGAGAGACACGGATAAATAGATAGATAGACAGATATGGTATTAAACTTCCAGACAACTTTATTAACATAGACCAGACCTCTGGCAGTAATGGGATTAATGAAGTCTATAATAATTCCTATCGTTCTAAAACTCTGAAGTAAATTGTCTGACGGCAGCAATAGTATAATATAAAGGAGAAGTGGCGGAGTTTATGCCAGGTCTGGCCAGACGTAAGTCACCTGAGTAATAGAACTGCTGCCACCTTATCATTTTTTTTTTCTTTAATGTGATTTTCTTTGTATGTTCGTGCGAATAATATGTCATTAGTTAGAACGATAGGAAAACTTTTAGACCCATCCATGTAATGGCGTCTTTTCTATTATACTCTCAAGCGGTGTTGCTCAAGTTAGGAGGGAATATTCAAACAACAGAGGTTAGATACAGTTTTCATTGACCTCACCACTGCCGGGGAGCTCCACTAAATTGAGTGGCTCTGACGAGGATCGTACACGTGGTGGTGCTGTGCCCCTGGATGTAGCAGCTGCGGCGTCCATCCGGGAGCTTAGCCTTCCTATACTTACCTGGACCTCGCCGTGGGAGGGATCCTAGTACAATCCTGGTGGGGTGCTATTTGCTGAAAGGAGTGCCAGATCCCTCCACGGTTTAGGTACTGTACTCTGCCCGTAGAACTGCCCTACATAAGCAGTAGCTTACCTGTGGTCGATGGATCTGCTCGGCCAATCATCTTCCGGTAAAGCAACAACAACAACTAAACTGAATGGAACAGTGTGTCATCATCAAGAATATAATGTAGAAAGACGGTACTGTACTGAAAGTGTTATGGGAGTGGCAGGGGAGTTGGTACTGACTCTACCCTGATGCTGGGGGGCCGGATACCATCAGTGCCAGGAACTCTTCTTATTCTGTTACCACTGCTGCTACTACTACTACTACTACTACTACTACTACTACTAATAATAATAATAATACATCTACTACTGTTACTACTACTACTGTTACTATTACTACTTCTGCTACTACCACTACTATTACTACTACCACTACTACTACTACTACTACTACTACTACTACAACCACCACCACTACTACTACTACTACCACCACTACTACTATTACTATTACTACTACTACTACTACTACTACTACTTCTACTACTGTTGCCACTACTACTACTACTACTGCCATGGCCGCCATCGGAGACGGAGGTGCTGGATCTGCTCTCGATTTTGTTCTGCATTTTTTTGTCATCAGTGAGACTGAGACTGATTCTGTGTGTTACAGCCCTTTCTAAAGTGACCAAGTACTGGACTTTGTGCGTGCAGTGAGTATCATGTGCATATTTATTGTAATATGAACGTTTTATGTAGTGAGTGGGGCCTGGCCAGTGTTGTGATGGGAAACAGCTGTGGCGTCGACGAACCCTCACACGGTTTTACGCTCTCTGAATAGAGTGTAGAGAACAGATGTCTCAGAACATTTGCTGTTATACTGCTGAGAAAGGATTGTGGTAATCATTACGTAAATTCTTGCTGCTAAACTGATTGTGTTTTATATAATGCGTCATATCCTCCCTCAAGGCTGATCTGGGGGTCTCGATCATGACAGTGAATGAAACGTGAGACAGTGACAGAAACAACATGGCGGATAAGGAAATAATAATAAACAGCCTGCTGTGCTTCATCAACTCGGCAGTAAAAGATTATGACATTGTTGCACTCTCAGATGTAGTGAGGACATTCTATTCACATGAAGAAATTAAGAAATCAAAGGAAATACTCTGTGGTCTACTTACCAAAGATCTCGTGTGGCGCAGAGAGCCTGATAAGAAGGGAAAAGATTTGAGAGATTTGTTTGATTTCCATAATGAACTGAGTGAAGCAAAAATGAGGGTGAAGTTCGTGACAGATTCATATAAAACAATGCCTCCTGTGGGACTCCAGGTTCTGGCTCCTGTGCTGACAAACTTATCTGAAGAAATAGCTAAGATAAATGATTTGCTTCCAAAAATCTTAGATATCAAATCTGAAGTGCTAAACACAGCTGATACTGTTCGTGATATAAAGATTGATTTGTGCGACATAAAAACTAAATTCGCGAGCGCAATCACAGGCATGGAGGAAGCTGCTAGGGACATAACCATTAATGATGTTAAGGATATGGAGGATATGAGAATGAACATGCCGACACCAGGACGCAGTGTTCATGTGATAAGAGATGATGCACGTGATGCGCGCAGCTATGCAGAGGCAGCATCGTCGGAGAATGTGGGTGCAGCGTGGAGTGGCGGGGATGGAAGGAACTCCGCGACGGGATGCCGCACCCCAATACCCGAGCAAGGCGATGTTGGTCACCGTCAGGGTAAAACGACCGCTGTGCATTCACGATCGGTGCTGGGACCAAATGGGTCAGACAGATCGGCCAGACGAGGTGAGGCAGTGTGGGACAGTGTTGGTGCACCTACAACGACGGTATCCGTGGCCAGTGTGAGGACAACTACCCCATCAACTAAGGTGAACGATCCTAGTACAGGTGCCATTACAAAGAACCTTCGAGCAAATACAAGAGTGGATGAGCGACATCATTCCATGGAGAACAGTGAATGGACAGTGGTGAAATCTCGCAGTGAAAGGAAGCGAGAATATAACGCTCAGAAAAGAAATTATTTCCGTGGAATAACGGGCTCAAGGAAGACAGAGAATATTACACTGAAAGCAGCAGCAAGATTTGCTGACTTGTTTTTGGGACGAGTGGATCAGGAGGTAACTAGTGATAATATAAACGAATATATTTCTAATACCTTTGGTGTAAATATAGTGGATATAACAAAATTAGGAATATTATCGGATAAGTTCAGTGCTTTTAAAATAACTGTCAGATTACAAGACAGAAAAACTCTTTCAGGCAGACTTATGGCCGGAAGATATTGTTATAGAGAAATTTTATAACAGAGCAAAAAAGTCTATTAATAGACCTTCTATAGCATAGTTTTTTTTTCTTTCTTTCTTTTTCTCTGACTTTTCCTTGGGTGTTTACAGTTTTATTAGTTTACTTTTGCGTTTTCAAGGATTAACAATGCATACACACACACTGAAAATATGTACATTTAACTGCTGCTCACTTACAAAGAATATTGAATTGGTAAGAGAAATAACTAAGAAAGAGATTGATGTAATATTCTTGCAGGAAACTTTCCTAATGAACGATAAATTATGGAAATTAGATTTTGTAAGTGAGAACTATGAGAGTGTGGGTGTGGCCGCTTATTTGTCTGATAGAGCGAAAACGGCTATGGCGGGACGTCCTGAGGGGGGTCTTGCAGTTTTATACAGGAAAGACTGTAGATTTTTCATAAATCAGATCTCTCTACATGAGAACTTTATTATTTTAGATATTAATGTTAATGAAATGAGACTTCTACTAGTGAATGTCTATTTCAATAGTGATGTATGGGAGAGCCACACATTGGAGCAATACCTAGAGACGCTTGCTGCTCTCGAAGGAATTATAAATGATATGAAATATGACAATATATATTTTATCGGAGACTTTAATGCGGATCCTCACTCAGGACGGGCTTGGCGTAATCTCACAACGTTTATGCAGGAAAATCTATTAAGATGCTTTGATGTCGAGAAATTAGAGAGGAGTACTTGCACATTTATAAGCTACGGGAACACTTATAGTAGATGGTTAGATCATGTGGTAGGGAGGGATCATTATGCAATGACTGTCTCCGAATTTCAGATATTATATGGTATGATGGGATCGGATCACTTGCCGATGGCATTTACTCTCTCAATAAATGTTAACAAACCTTGTAAATTAGCAACTATTACATCCAATGAAGACGAAGCTCTGAATACAATAAACTGGAATAAATTAAGGCCTGATGAAATAAATGAAATACGTAGACGATTTGACGATGACTTGAGTAAGCTTCGTGATCTCCCAGCTCATCTGTGTGTGACGGTGGGCTGTAGAGATGTCTCTCACCTTAATAGTATTGATCTTTTATATAATAGTATTGGTTCTGCTCTTGTAAAAGCATCACTGGAGTACACAAGAACGACTGTACAGACAAATAAGTATAAGGTTATTCCCGGATGGAACAGGCGCGTTAAGTGCCTGCATTCGGTGGCCAGAGAGAAATATCTGCGGTGGTTAGCAACAGGTAAGAAAGCAGGGACTGTTGAACATAATGAAATTATAGCTTCTAGGAAGGATTTCAAAAAGGCTTTGAATGACTGTAAGAGGGACGAGCAGAGTGAAGTATGCGAGAGCATTATGGAAAAGTTTAGAAATAAAGATAAAAGACAATTTTGGTGTGAAGTGAAAAGAAAACAAGGGAAAATGAAAACCACGAATATCATTGACGGTAAACAATGTAACAATGATATTGTAAAAATATTTCATAAGAAATTTTTAGCAGCACAACATGATGATACTGAAGCAAAATTTGATTTCATGAATAACTTTAAACAGAAATGGGAAAATGGACGAAAAATGTTTATTCGAGTGTCGGTAGTGTCGCTGAGGAGGATCATAGCACGTCTGAACCCCGGGGTGGGCCATGACGGGGTCCACTCCTTGTTTTTACGGAATGTCTCAGATGAATTTTTAATTTATTTGTCTCGGTTTTTTAATGCTTGTTTTACTCATTGTTACTTACCACAGCCACTTTTAAAAGGTATAGTAACTCCAATAGTTAAGAATAGTAAGGGTAATTTAACAGACTCTAATAATTATAGACCTGTAATGCAGTCATCTTGTATATTAAAAATATTTGAGATGATAATACTGGATGTTTTAAAAGAAAAAGTTTTTCCATGTTCAAGACAGTTTGGCTTCCAGCGAGGTATGTCTACGACAGACGCTTGTTTCTTGCTTAAAGAGATAATGAATAAGTATAGTAGCAAGAGTGATAATGGCATTATAACTTTTATTGACCTCTCTAAGGCATTTGATTCAGTTAACCATTTCGTTTTGGGGAAGAAAATGTTAAGGCTGAACATTCCAATAGATGTTGTGTACATACTTATGCACTATTTAAGGAACCAGATAGCTAGTATTAAATGGAAGGGGGCGCATGGTGTACCTTGTTACGTGGAACACGGGGTTAGACAGGGTGGTGTTCTATCTCCCTTTTTATTTAAACTGTATATAGACAATGTTTTATCTGAAATTACAAGCATGAGCCAAGGGTACATGATTGGTATGAGCAGAATCAATATTCTAGCTTATGCCGATGATATTGTGCTCTGTGCGAATTCCATTGCAACCATGAATAATTTGTATACCAAATTTTCATCAATGATAAGTGATATAAAACTTAAAATTAACAAAGATAAAACAAAATGCATGCTCTTAGGCTCAAAGATCAAGCAAAATTATATAACTCATTTAACTTTAAACAGCGATGAATTAGAGATTGTATATGAATATGACTATCTGGGACACATAATTAGGCATGACCTTAAAGATAACAAAGATGTAATGAAAAGGCTTAATAAGTTTTATTCAAGTTTTAATTGCATTTTTAGAAATTTTAGTGGTATAGATATTAATACGTTCTTATTCCTTTTTAACTCGTACTGTAAGCCAGACTATGGTCTGCCTCTTTTAAACCATAAGGATACACGAAGATCATGTACATTTCAAGCATTTGAGGGGGCTTACAGTAAAGCTTTAAAACGAATGACTGGAATGCCAGCCTATGCCAGCAACCATGATGTGGCTGCCTCCTGTAACCAGCTGTTACTGAGGCACCATGTGGCCCTCACACAGTGCCGCTATTACAAAAGGTTGATGCAATCTAATAGTGCTATCATTAACTTGAACCTACCATACTTAAAAATGGGTTTCTTTTGTAAATATGTTATTAATCATTTCAAGTTACACTACAGAGTGGACATTACCTGTCATGCCATGGATATAATTCGATCACGAATATCTTGGGTGCAGAACCATGAGCACAGACGAAACCATGTAGTAATCTTAAGGTGAGCCAGTGCTATTTCTTTTATATTTTTTATTGATGCTAGCTTTTTAGATTTTATTTTGACCTCTTTACTTTTTCTTGGTTCCCAGCTTTTATATTTTATTTGGACCATTTTATTAAAATTTTATTTTTTGACCTTTTTATTTTTTAAAGCTGCTACCTTTGATATTTTATTGTGATCATTTTACTTTTAATTCATGCTAGATAATGTATTTTATTTGGACCTTTTTATTTTTAATTGATGCTATCTTTCATATTTTATTTGGACCTTCTGTATTGGTTATTGATGCCAGTTTTATATTTCACTTTGGACTTCTTTTTAATTGCACTGATGGTAGTTTTTATTTTTTACTTTTTTTTTTTAATATTTTATTGATGCTTTTTTTTTCTAATATGTTAATAATGTGTATGCGCACCGTGATGCCCTCAGGTCTTTTAATATGATTCTTTTATAGATATATAATTGTACATTATACCACTTATTATGTGATGTCCATATGTACAGATTTTTTGTATATATATATATATAAGTACCTCTGCTGCTGTTGATGCCATACTGATGCTGCTACTGCTACTGAGTACCATTATGTATCAATAGATATGAAATAAAGCTGATTGATTGATTGATTGATTGACTACTACTTTTTTTTTTTTTTTTACTACTAAATCACCTCCATCCATTGGTGAATTATATTGTGAAGATCAAAACCAACCTTGCTAATACAGTTCACCATTTGGAGTTGTAATGTGAAGGTTAACACTAACCCTCATATTACAATCTGTTGGCCCCAAGCACGCCAACGGCCGCGGTTACCAATCATCTACTATTATTATTATTATTTTTTTTTATTGATATTACAGTGTAAATAAAGATATTAAACTATTGGAGTCGCTGGTCTATGCAACTCTCGACCACTATAGTTTCGTAATCCATACCCGCAGGGAGACAGGCCTGAGGGCTGATGATCTTGTGGCCCTGAGACATAGCAGAGCAGACCTGACGAGGGAGAATGAGAGTCGACATCTCATCCAGGCCATAACAGAACTCTGTGGTTGATGTTTCTTCTCAGAAAGAACCTCTGCCAGTCTTGAATAGAATCTCACTGCCTCTGGAAACATCCCACCTGATGTCGTGAACACAAGGGGAGTGAATCGACCGTGGTCCACATGTTGGATCCTTTCTTGATAATTTCTATTTTTTTCATGTTCATTCCTTTTGTGTGCAGCTTCGAGAGACAGTTCATGATGACATTCTGCCATGGGATCGAATATGCTGATGTCAAAGAACGCCCTCTGCCTACGTGTCCAGAAACCTCGAACACTGACATCCACTTTTGCATCATTTGATGTGTTTGCTGTTCACTGGGTGAAGTGCTCGCCGTCCAGGAGTAGCAGAGCTGGCTCAATCGTGACATCATGGCATATTTCCTGCAGCATTTTGGCAATGAGGTCGCATACTTCATCGTATCGGATGCAAACAAAGCCTCCCTTCTTGCATACCATTGCATGGTTTGCATTAAAGGCAGTGCCACAGGCACAGTGTTGAGGTAGGTTCTCTATTGGCCACCCATATCTCAAGGCTATGGCGTCAATAAATTCTTGTTTGTTGAAGTGGAAGCCTTTTGCCTTGAGAGGCAGGGTTGTGAGCTACTACTACTACTACTACTACTACTACTACTACTACTACTACTACTACTACTACTACTGCTACTACTACTACTGCTACTACTACTACTGCTACTACTACTATTACTACTACTACTAATAATAATAATGATGATAATACTGCTACTTCTACTACTACTACTACTACTACTACTGCTACTACTACTGTTGCCACTACTACTACCACTACTATTGTGCAGAGAGCATCAAAGATTGCAACAATATACACGGAGAAAGGCCAAATGCAGAGCACAGGACCCAGTTTATTTCAACGTTTCGCCCACCAGAGCTTCTTCAGTAATAACGTAGTGGACGACACTCCACTCTTTAAGTAGCCTTCCAGCCTGGCTGGTGATCTAAACACAACAAGTAAACAATCTTACAGTACCTGGCTAACCTGGCTGACTGCTCGTTAAGAATTATGCCAATGGCTTCGCTGACATAAAGAATCCATTATTGTGGTTGATATTACATGCATTTGCAATGAAGGCGGACTCATAATATTTTCATTTCATGGTATTACCTACATATTTAATCATTTTAGAATTTTTTCAGTTGGCATTATGGCTTGTGTCACACCAATGTTTTCTATCTATCTATCTATCTATATCTATATATCTATATACCTGTGGTGCGGTGAGGACAGATCCTCACCGCACCACACAGCACGAGGTCAACTACGAGTGCAATCAGTAACATCCGTAGCAGGGCCCGACAGCAGAGCTGGTTTACCCCTGCCACATCACAATACACCTATCCCCTTATCCGCACCTGACCTGAGCAGCTGATCAGACATATACGGGAGAATATCCCCTCAGGGATGTGTCCCCAAGGAAAGGGAGGTAGCCGAGACAGGACGACACACTCCCAATTTAGTCATCCACTCAAACACATTCATTCGCATCTTAGCCCCAAAGGGGAGAAAGGACAGATCCTCACCGCACCACACAGCACGAGGTCAACTACGAGTGCAATCAGTAACATCCGTAGCAGGGCCCGACAGCAGAGCTGGTTTACCCCTGCCACATCACAATACACCTATCCCCTTATCCGCACCTGACCTGAGCAGCTGATCAGACATATACGGGAGAATATCCCCTCAGGGATGTGTCATCATTTATTCATTCACAGTTTCTCTCCATTCATTTCTATCACTCACAGCCACTCTTCCTTGCTCAACAGATATCCCTTTCGTTTGCAACGCTCTCTTCACACTGTCCATCCATTCTATTCGTGGTCTTCCTCTCAGCCTTACACCTCTCACATCAGATCTAGTTATCTTTTTCACCAATCGCTCATTATCCATTGTCTCTATAAGCCCAAACCATCACAACACTCTCTGCTCAGTTTGATCATCCATCTCCAGGACAGCTCCAGTTCTCCTTCGCACTTCATCATTTCTCACTCGATCCATACGCATCACTCCACACATACTCCTCAGACACCTCATCTCCACTACATTCAAACTTTTCCTCTCTGCTACAACCATTTTTCATGTTTCAGCCCCATATAACGCAGTCGGTACCACAAAACCCTCTTACAGCCATCTCTTTACATCCATTCTAAGCTAACGACATATAAACACTTTTTTCATTCCTGCCAGCACCTTTCCTACTTCATTCATTCTAAACTTCACTTCTGCATCTATTCTTCCATCCGCAGCAACATGTGGCCCTAAATACTTAAAACACTCTACCTCCTCAAGCAACTCACCATTCATACCTATATTCATCATCATACCATCTACCTACCCCGTACACTTCATCACTTTACTCTTATTCTCATTTACTTTCAATTTCCTCCTTTCACACACCCTTCCAAACTCCTCTGCCAACTGTTTCAGTCTCTCCTCTGAATCAGCAACTAGTGCAGTATCATCTGCAAACAGCAGCTGCTTCAGATTCCACTCTCTACCACCAACATTCACCAGACTCAGTCCTCCACCTAGCACTCTTGCATTCACCAATGTTTTACAATCTCATTATTCATATTGAAACACTTGATGTCATATTTGTGTTCCATTACTCGTTTCTCTAATCCTCGAAATGTTTCTCCAACATTTTCTTTATTACATCCTAAACAAGGTAGACAGTAAACTCCTTCTTGGCGTACATCCTGTCCACTCTTTTTCTTTTTCAGTAATTTTCCCACTGTTACAGAACCTGTTCTCACAACACTTATACCAACCCTATTTAGTAGTGGGGAAACATTACTAGCTACTGAGGTATTAGGCAACATGATCCTCTTTTCACATGTCTCATTTCTTTCTTACCCTGTATGGATATTTTCAGCCTTCTTCCTAGCCTTCATGATAAAGTAGGGGGGGACTTTCAGTTCAGTGATAGCATTAAAAATATTCTTACATTCCTTCTCTAGATATTCTTTCATACATATCCTCATGGCTCGAAAGTAAAATCCAGTGACAATGCCTTGTTATGTTATTCGTAGCAGAATGAAAATATACGTAATCATCTTACAGGTCGGAGATGGGGACGCCCACCATCTACTCACTCGATGTAGTGCTGCTTTGGGTGCCTGCCCTTGCCTTTCTTCCTTCCTTCCTCTTCTGTCTTTCTTACCTTCATTCTATTTTTTTCCTTCAGCCTACGAGAGACTTAACACTCCCTCTTCTGTCATTCCCTCCTTCATTTTTACCTCTTCCTTCTGCCTATGGATGACTCTACACTGAGTGGCAAGTCAATGGTTTCCTGTACACCATGAAACCATTTACTACGCTTGGTGGTAACCATATTATAACCAAATAATTGCGCCTGGTGGTCTAGTGGGTAATTAAGGCGCTCCTATGTATGTTTACATCCAAGAGGTGGTTGGGGTTTATTGCTCACGTAATGCCACTCAAGGATGAGTTAGGCTTGTCACTCTCATCTTTAATGTCAGGACGAACTTGCCTAGCCCCGGGCTCTTACGTTTCTCGTGAGGCAACACAGGACTGCATGATGGATGGATGGATCATTCTTAAAGTATTTTTCCTAAAAACATTAAACTTCGACCTATTTTCATCTGTTAATAAAAGTTCATCCAGGGAAAGCAACCTATTGTCATTCTCATACTCTACTGTAAATTATATACTATTATCAACTCTACGGGTATTTACCTAATCTAAAAGCCAGCTCAAATCTAACCCACGTAGTGCTATGACAAGTACATTGTCTACGGACCTAAGGTAAACTACCTCTCTAGGATCTATGTCATTAAAGTCAGTATTTTCTAAACGTTCTAATGATAAATTAGCTATAACCGGGCTGAGGGGGGACCCCATTCCCATCCCTGCTCTTTGTCTATAATACTTATCATTAAATGTGAAACAACAGTTAGAAGCACAGAGGTCAACTAAACTAATAATAACGTTCATCGGCAAAGGTAGATCATCATTTTCAGATAGAACATTACTCATTACATTTATGGCCTTATCAGCTGGTGCAGTCATGAGCACTATTAAGGGGACAATGTAGTCTGCTACAAGAGGGCAGGTAAATCGCACACGTTCACCCCTAAACTCCCCCTCCTTACCCCCACAAAACCACCGATTTGTTGGGCGTCTCTCACGTCTTACCGCATGCAATATTAGTATACTCATAATTTATTTTCCCATGAGGTGGGTTATTACGCGTATACATCTACGTTCAGTTCAGTGAGCAATAATTTTATTGAGGTTTAAGCAGATTTCACAAGAATGACTCCAATGTATTAATTCTAAATATTTATTCACATATTCTAAACGATGTACATGTACTAAAGTCTAAGTAACAATGACAAGTTACACCACTACGAGCTCTAAAAATCCCTCTCCTGTCTTGTCATTTGAGAAGCCACATAACCACCAGAGTGGAATGAAAATAGGGTCATAAATCAAATCACGGATATATTGGATGTAATACCTACCGAAAGTTGCCAGTGCTATTACCCATAAACGATATAAAATTTTATTGAAATAGGACTAAATTTTCTGCCGTTTACCATTTGGTTTTAACAACCTGTAACACAAATGACACAAATCCTTGGCACTCATTGTATTATACAGTATAATATACAGTTATACATTAAAATATGCAATGTACAAATGTACATGACCCAATATGTGCAGCTTAAGCCGGCAAGCACAAAACTTACATCAAATCTAAGAAGGTACTGTGTGGAGTGAAATTCACTCTAGTGTTAAATGTTGGCAGGATAGTTCGAGCATGTATTCTTGCACGAATAAAGCCATCCCATGCTTCTTGTCCAACAACAGCTATTGATGCCTCTGTGACTGCCTTTATACACCTTTCCACTGCTTGTGGATGACATGGAAAACGTGGAATTTCAGTTGCAAGAGCTGTTTCATTACGAACCACACTTTCCAGGTCAGCATCAGAGAGTGATTTTGTGAATGGAGGCTCAGTCAGGACACACTTCTTCCAGTCAGTCAAATCAATGCATTCCTCAGCATTGACACTGAGAGATGGCACTTGAAAACATCTGTTACCACGTTGACGTGTCTTGGAGGCTCGAGCTCACATGATTTGTCAAACGCCCAGCTCCTTAATATGTTGTTGCTCGTCGGTTACCATGGTCAGCAAAATGTTCTCAGGGTGGCTAAAGTAGCCATTTCACTGAATCACTGGATCATCTACAGCTTTCAGATCTTGCGACAGGTAGCACGACCTATTAACCAGCTGCATCCTGGCAGATTTTTCACCACTAACCCCCCCCCCCCCAATCCCGGCAGATTTTCGTTTTTTTTTTTTTGTTTGCTAAAACCTCCGCTTTTTATGAGAAACATTGGAAAATGCACATTAAAGAGCTCAACTGAGCTTAGAATTGCGTTATACATGTGTCCCTCTGAATACCTGTACCGTATTCTGTGGGCTGTGCTACAGAGAAAATGTTTTCTATGGGAGGAGTAACTATTCCAAATCACTCATAAATGGTTAGATATTTCTTTATTTGGCACGAATTTATATGTAGTGCAAGAGTATGTTGGTTTCCAGACAATAATATAGGCAATATAAGCGTTATTTACGAATAACTCACCAAACACATCAGTAATACTTCACCTTCCTTACGATGTTATCGCATCACTTTTGCTTGTTTCTTCCTCTGGATTCTTTCTTGCTTTGTCCTTCGCCTTGGGAATAACCTTCGCCTTGAATTTCGGCATTGGAGAGACTTTTTTTTTTTTTTTTTTTCTGGCCTATCAGCCATTGGGGCCGAAGCCCCTGGTTATTAAGGCCATGTATATATATTTATATGTATATACATTTAAACATATATACATATATATATACATACATACACACACACACACACACACACACACACACTTCCATGCATACATACAGGCACACTTTCATGCAAACGTACATATATATATATAATAATTTTAATCATTTTTTTTTTTTGTATTTGTATTTTTTAAATTTTTTCTTGGTTTTATATTTTTTATACCTTATATTATAAAGAAAAACTAATCTAAAGACCCTAAAACTAATCACCGAACAGACAAATCGCTAACCTATACTAAATCCAGGAGAGACTGTGTCGCGACATGTCTTTACTAGCCAGGTTACCGCGAACAGGTGAGTTGCTGAGAAAATGGCGTGCGGGGGGGGAGGGAGGTTCAGACGGGGCCAGGCAGTATCCCTGCCTGACGAGGGGTAGAGGAAGCTCTCCCACATATGCCTACCAAAAATCACCCACGAAACTTGAAAAATGTGCAAATGACTGACCTCGCAATTGCAAAATGAATGGATACATCATCACCGTGACAAAATGTGGGAACGTATCCATATATCGTCCGGACACCTCCGGTAAATCTGCATCCACAGGTGCTTAGAGCCATCCATGCATGAAGGTTTGGACTTGATCGTGAACCAGACTGGACTGCAAACCTTCAGAATGAATTCAGCAATTGTTTTGAGATTATTGCAAAGCTTTTCTGCTGTAACATACAAATGCAGAACTCAATGGACCAGTGTGACCCAGTGGGATGTAGTAAGTGTTCGTGGCTGGCAGTGTGAGAAAGAGACAAAGCAATTGCCAGTGATTACTGCTTGGCAAAAATATCCAGTAAATACCGCTGATCCGAATTTAGATAATCAAATTTGACATCCAGAAATTCACATGTTACTGGCTCAAAAGCAACAATAGACATTTACTCACAGTTTGCCAATAAAGAACTGATTGACCCTGAGAAACTTCTTGGTCCTGTCGTGCAACCATCCAGATATTCGAACAAATGACAAAGAAGAAGTTCATTTGCATGGAGAAGGCAAAAAAAAAAAAAAAAGAAAAAACAATGCAGAGGACATTTGACATGTTTTTCAAGGAGTCTTATAACACCGCCCTTCTTCCCTGTGTTCACTGCAGTGCCTTCACACCCAATCACCACCAGCTTCTGAACGTCTATGCTATTTTCACCAAGAATATGGATGATGGCCAGCTTTATGCTTGCAGAACTGCCACTTCCTGTTTTAATGTGTCGAGATAGTTGAAGCCAGGCTCCTTTACCAGTCAAATATGTTCCTCTACAGTCACTCTCCAGTGAGCTGTGCCATCAACTGTTTCGAGTCAGTGTTTTATCCTTTCTGCCATCAATATATAGGTCCTGTATTTCAGCACCTTTTCTTGCCTTTTCATCACAGATGGTTTCACGATACTTCTGCTGTTCTCTTCTAACTTTGCTTCTGTCGATGACGTTACTGCAGTCCGCAGATGTTACTATGCCATAGTCTTCCAAGACTGCAGATGAAATCTCCGCCACTGTTCTATTTGAAGCCGCATGTTGCTGTGAAGCCCTTGCAGTATTCTGTAGCCGACGTCTCTGCTGTGATGCTGCCTGAGAAGTACATGCAGCAGTAAAGGGGTGTAATGCTTGCGAAGTACATGCAACAGTAGCAGATGATATTTCGGTGTCACTATCTGTGCATTCACCAGGTTCATCTTCTGCAGAACTGCTAAAGCTGCTTTCATTTTTCTTTGATCTCGATTAACTGACACTATCTTCAAGGTGATACTGGGCTAGCCTGTCTTGTTCCTTCGACTTTCTTCTCAGACCTCCTGTGTCCTCTTTGTAGCTATTCTGTCAAGTTGCTCTATCATCATCTTGCGTGTGGTTCGTTGATCTTGAAGAAAAGACAGTTCAGGAATTGGAACCTTGCAAGACTTTGCACACGAACATGAGAATGGTTAGCACATTTGCATGCTGCAGTGTCGAATATTTTCCTGGCTTGCTCCTTGAATTCAGTGACTTTCTGTTCATACAGTTTATTTCTATTCGACATTGAGTATCTCACAAGTTTGAGATATTTGTCGTGGTGATTTCGTATCAGCTGTATAATGTTGGTTGATGTCGCAGTAGGTATTGATGTTCAGGTCCAAATTTCTTTAATTTTGACACCGGGACATCAGACACTTTTGCAACAGTTTGTTTCTATTTTTGAATTACTCCTTCAGTCTGACCCACTGAGAGTCCATAAGCATGTCTTCAGTGGCTGGCAACCTGTGCAAGTTCATTCAATGAGGATTACCGAAAATTCGGCATGCAGGAGGTTTTCCCGGATGACGCTCAGCCATCTTGTCATCGTGCTCCAACACTCAAACTGCATAAGTAATGCAACAGAACAAGTAGGCTTAACAAACTAGAAGATAATATGCATTATGTACTCTTAGGTACTCATAAAACACTTGAAAAGCATGTATCTGAAAACTTATTTGCCTTGCTGTCTAATGTACATCCTGGCATATAAAATTAGCAATTTTGGTAGAATTAGCAATTTTGGTAGAGGGGCAGAAAATGTTGGCTTTAGAATGCCAAATTTTACATGCAAGAAATGTGGGACAAATGACAACTATTAGGGGGTATTACATGTCGTGATTCAATTTTTCATTTTTTCACTCCACCCTAAAGCATCCATCCACTCATCCAGCTGCTCACTCAACCCATCCAACACATACCTTTCTCAGCCACCTGTGACCTTCCAAGCTCACTGATCATGGCCCTGCCCATCCACGAATGGCACCCATGAAGTTCATATAACAATGCCACTCATACATCTACCCATTCACTTACCGATCTTGAACCCACCCACCCACCAATAAACCAACCCAACCACCCACGCAGGTCACCCTAGCCACACAGGGTTCTCAGCCACCCTGGCGACCCACCGTGCCCACACACCCTGGTGACCTACACATTCCGATGCCCCATCTTGCCCACCGACTACAGTCATCCACCCTCCCCATCCTTGAAGGCAACCCACACTGCTCATCCAACCATGCCATCCATCGCATCAACCCACCCAACCCTCCTACTGCACCCACCCATCTCTCCCTGAGTACTCACCCACACTGACCACCCGTCCAACCAAGGGAACCAACCCATCCTCTCCAACCACTCTTCTCACCGACACACCCTCATATTCACGTGCTTAACCTGCCGCGTCCCGTTGACGTGTGGATATGCCATCACGTTTTGTCATGGTGATACCTGTTGACAAATCCATACGTTTTGCAATTGCAAGGTCCGTCATTTGCACGTTTTTAAAATTTTGCGCATGATTTTTGGTACGTACATGCGGGACACCTTCCTCTATCTGCTGCCAAGTGGGGACAATGCCTTACCTGAGTGACCTCCTCCCTTCACACGCCATTATCCCAGCAACTCACCTGCTACCAGTGACCTGGCCAGTAAAGGCATGTCGCGCCACGGTATGAAGTTCAAGGCGAGAGTGATTCCCTAATCGATGAGAATATGGAGGAAAAAGTTTATGAGTCGCCAGAGGAAGAAATGAGCAGAAGTGGTGAGGAGGCAACATCGCCAAGGAAGGTGCAGTATGTTGATGTTTTTAGTGCGTAAAACAATGATTATATCACCTATATTATTGTGTGAATGTCAATATACTCTTATACTACATATAAATTCGTACCAAATAAATGTCTACCTATTCCGAGTGGTTTGGAATAGTTACCCATAAGTCTTCTCTGGAGCGTGCCTCCAGAGAAGACGGTACCAGGTGAGGGGAAAGTCACCTGTACAGGGCACTTATAAGCTCAGGTGAGCACTTTCTCTCTTAATTTTCGATGTTCCTCATAAAAACCAGAGGTTATAGCAAAAAAAAAAAAAAAAAAAAAAATTGAAAAGCTGCCGGGATTGGGGGGGTCATTGATGAAAAATCTGCTGGGATGCACGGGGTTAA
Source organism: Coenobita brevimanus (assembly GCF_032717465.1). NCBI lineage: Eukaryota > Metazoa > Arthropoda > Malacostraca > Decapoda > Coenobitidae > Coenobita > Coenobita brevimanus. Next base: position 5,512,930 of record NC_136984.1, on the reverse strand, counting down.
CCACCCTTCTCACCCAAACCCATTCACCCTGCAATCCCATCCACCCATTCGAATCCCACTCATCCACTAAACTCATCCCATTCAAACCTAAATTACCAACCCCTCTCTGACCACCCACCTATCTAACCACTCACCCAGCCAATGCAATCAATCACCAACCTATTTACCCCTACAAGCAATCCCAAGCCTCCCCACACATCACACCCAACCAATCAGCTCCACTCAACCAACCATCCTGTCCATCCACTCTGGCGATGCACCGAACCGCAAATCCCTCCAATGAATCCTCATCCAAACCAACCACCATCCTATCTGATTCCAACAACCCCTCCCCTCCCCCCCCACACAGAAAGACAGACAGACAGACAGACAGAGAGACATTCATTAAACTACACGGTTTTGCAGGCAGACACACGGACACACACAGCCACCCAAACACACAGGCACGCACACACACAGATTTATGCACACCCACAGATATTCGCACACACACAGATACTCGCACACACACAGACACGCACACAGACACAGATTCACTAGCACACACACAGACATGCATACATACAGTCATTCGCACTCACACACACACACACACACACACACACACACACACACACACACACACACACACACACATCCACACATCCACACACACACAACAGACAGACATCTGCACACATCGAGCAAAGTAATATTTCGTTTGCGCTTTCGTTACTGTATGCGATATCACGAGCAAATGAATTATACGTGTGGAGTTGTGTTAGTAACTTAGTGTGTGGAAAGGGAAAACAGCTTGTGTGGGCAGTGCTACAGGTTATAATCAAGTGTGTGCTTGACAGATACCATACTGGACATTATTTTGGAGGAATTAGCCTCATATATCCGTTGAATATCTACTGTCATGTCATCTCTTATACATTGCTGGGAGAGCACTGCATTTCAATGCTTTGACAGAAAGGTTATACAAACTTACCTAAATTTTTGCTAATATATGGCTAAACTTATAAAAGGTGTCCACACTAACAGTACTGAGAATCCTACATCATAAAGGGTGATCGGTGTGTGACATGTAAGACTGCTGGGCCCCAAGCAAAAAATATTTAGTCTATGGTGAAAGTTGGAAATATATAAATAAAATTCACTTTTAAAACATTGATTACTTATGGCATACATGAGAGGACATAAATTAGCATAATTACCAGTGACTGATTGTATACAACACTGTTGCTTCCCTATGGAAGGCAGGAATGGAAACATGATAGTATTTAAAGCGTGTGAAGACATTCAGTAGAACCATGTTCTGTGGGAAGAGTTCAAACAAAGAGATGATGCAGGCAAGAGCAAGGAGTGTGGTGAGAAAGGAGGGAAGGAGTAGTCGGCAGGCCGAGACCCTCCAAAAAACTTTTGATGGCATTTCTTGTTCAAAGCTGTCAACCATGCTAGAAAGTATCGCAGTGGTATAAGATTTTAGAAACACATGGTTGCCAAAATGGCATTTGACCTTTAAGGTCAAATTTGGAGGTGAAAGAGTCAAATAAGGTCAAATTTTGTGTTTTCCCTCTTTTGTCTTGTCTGTCTATCTATCTATTGCCAGACGCCTCAATCCCGTTTGGGGTGGCCACAAACAAATCGCCTCTAAGTCGCCCTGTCCCCCGCCATTTCACTGCCCTGCTCCCAACTCACACACCCCTCTCTCATATACCTCTCCACCCCATCCCTCCATCTCATCCTCGGCCTCCCCCTCCCTCTTCCCCCCTCCACCTCACTCACATACACTTTCTTCGTCAGTCTTTCACCCTCCATCCTCTCCACATGGCTAAACCACCTCAGTGTGTTCCTCATAACGCTTCCTATCACATCCACATCAACACCACAACGCTCCTTTATATCCTCATTCGTCAGCCTGTCTGTCCACGTGACTCCACAGGCTCCTTTTAAATAACTCATTTCCACTGCTCTCACTCTTGATTTGTGTCCTTCCAACAATGTCCAAGCTTCACTTCCATACGTTAGAGTTGGCATCACAATACTGTCATGTAGTAACTTTTTCACTTCCATGCTCACTTCCCTGTTTCTTATCACTGCTTTCAAAGAACCAGCAACCTTTCTTCCCTGCTGTACCCTTTCAAGCACCTCACCCTCCAAACCTCCGTCCTTACTCATCACACTACCCAAGTACTTAAACGTACTCACATTTTCCAATCCTCACCATCCAACCTCGCTGTACATTCACTAACTTCACCTCTCTCAAAGACCATCACTTTACTCCTCCCTACATTCACCTTTAGATTCCGTTTCTTACACTCTCTGAAACTCATCCACCAAGGCTTGCAGCTCCCCTTCGTCTTCACTCAACAACACAGTATCATCTGCAAACAACAGTACAGGGAGTTTCCAAACACTATCCTCTCTCACCAGGTCCACTCCAACATCCACTATCCTACCTTGTACCTCTTTTATTACCCCATCCATGTACAGATTGAACAACCATGGAGACATGACACATCCCTGTTTCAAACCAACTTTCAAAGAGAAAAATTCACTTAGTTCACCATCCACACGCACTGCAGCCTTCGCACCATCGTACATACTCTTCACAGCATTCAGCAACTTCCCATCTACTCCATATATTCTTAACACTTTCCACAATCCTTGTCTATCCACCCTGTCATATGCTTTCTCCAAATCCATGAAAGCCGCATACAACTTCTTTCCCTTCTCTAGAAACTTTTCCACTAATGATCTAAGAATGAATATCTGATCTACACAACCTCTTCCCTTCCTAAAGCCTCCCTGTTCTTCTCCAACTAATTTCTTTGTTCTTTCTCTAACTCTGTCTATAAGTATCCTACCATACACTTTTCCTATTATACTAAGAAGACAAATGCCCCTATGATTACCACACACTTCTTTTTCCCCTTTTCCTGTGTACAAGGGAATAATTATACCTGACTTCCAATCCTCCGGGACTCTACCTTCCTCCTAGGCCAATCTGCACATCTTCCACATCCATTCTACTACTATCTCTCTCCCATGCTTCAGCATTTCACGACACACTCCATCAATTACTGGAACTTTCCCCGATTTAACTTTCTTCATTGCTTCCACAACTTCTATCCTACTGATTTCTTCCTGTCTTCTCATCTCCCTCCTTCTCCCAGCCATTCCCCAGCCACTTATACTCGCATTACTTCCATCCTCTGCGTTCAACAATTCCTTAAAGTGTTCTCTCCATCTGCTCACTTTTTCTTCCTTCGCCACTAGTAATCTACCAATTTTATCTTTCACTCCCCTGCTAACTTTACTTCTACTCTGTCTTACTCTTTTCACCCCTCTCCAGAACATTTTCTTACAGTCCCTCCACTTTACACTCAAATTCCTTCCAAATTCCTCATCCACTCTCTTCTTATTCTCTCTTACTAATCTTTTCACCTCTCTCTTTCTTTCCATATATAACTCTCTCTTCCGCCTCTCAACTTCTTCCACGCCCCTATTTCTCATCCATTCATTGTATGCTTTCTTCTTTTGTGCCACAGCCTGTTTCACCTCTTCAGTCCACCACGCTGTTCCTTGCACCCCCCTCCGTCTTCTCTTCCTTCCACATACCACATCACGTGCTGCAGATATTTCTTCTGTAAATATCTTACACACACCTTCCACGTCTCCAATTCATATTTGCCCAATCGTTCCTCCACTTCCCTCTTATACTCTGCCTTTTTCTCATCCTCTTGTAACCTTTCCACTCTCCTTGCAACTACTCCTTCCTCTCGTCTTTCCCTTCTTCTATTCCTCCATCATACTTGCATTCTAATTCTGGCCACCAAGTAGTGGTCAGAAAGTCCACTCCCCCAACCTCTATACACTCTTGCATCCTTTACACATCTTCGCATCTTTTCATCCACACACACATAATCAATCATTGCCTTCCTTTCATTCAGTTCACCACCCACCCTTCTCATCACTCGCCATGTATACCTGTGAATCATTTTATGCCTGAAGAGGGTATTGGCTATCACCAACCCCCTCCCAGCACAAATGTCCACTAACGTACTCCCATTCTCATCTATCTCAGCAGGCACACCCCACTCACCAACTATTCCATCCACCTTCACATTCCCAACTTTACCATTCATATCACCAATCAAAAACACTCTCTCATTCCTTCCAAACTTTTCCATGCACACTTCTACATTTGTCCAGAACTCTTCTCTCACTCTTCTAGCACGATCTTGCGTTGGTGCATACACACACATAATCGCCCACATTTGTATTCCAACTTTCAACTTTACCCACACAATCCTTGACCCAACTGATCCATACTGTCTTATGTTCCTCTTCCATCTTTTACTCACAACTATACATACTCCTTCCTTTGCCCTCTCAGTCTCATCTACTCCTGCACATATACCCCATCCATACTCCCATTCTCTCACAGTTTCTCCTCTCCATTTTGTTTCAGTTATTCCACATACATCCACTTTCGCACCCTCAAGCACCTGGATAATCTCTCTCTCTTTCACCTCATCATTCTTCTTGTACTTCCAAATATTGTAAGCTTTGGCAAGAAACACTGAAGAATTAATGAGATACAAGGGTTTTACGTTGCAAAATAATAGGTAATTGTGAAGGAAATTAGGATTTAAAATGCTCGTTACTCCACTATAGATCGGATTACACACAAAGTAAAGATCCGTTCCTTAACGTCACTTCTTCCTGATAATGAACCAGTTTCTTCATCAAGAAGACACAAATATCATTCTCCCTGTGTCCCATTACCTTTGACAATTAATGTTGCTGTTGAAATCCTTAAGATTTATCCAGACCATGTCCACTGCCTGTGATATTAAGGCATCTGTCTACATCACAACTGCAAGCAGGTATACATGGTTGCCCCATCCGATGACAAACTCAAGCTTATGTGCGGCACTTGGTTTTGCATCCACAAGTAACCAACTCTAAACAGCTTATTAGAACAGATGGCTTCCACAATCACACTACATCTAACCGTTTGTCCAGTACCTGCCAACCTCCTGTCCCCTGACGGCTTGGGATAATGATGTCAGGTTTGTTTGGCTGGAGCCACACTTTGGACTGGTGGTTGGCACGTGAGAGATGTAACACTCGTTGGTGGCAACATTTCAATCGCCTTTTTTCCTTTCTGGAACAGGTCATGTTTGGCCCTATCAACACCTGAAGTAGAGCACGGAGCATTGTACAACATACATATGAACTCTTCAACTTTGCCTAGCGGACCATCCCTACCAACACTTTCCAACAGCTCTGGATGTTGCAAATGCATATTCCAATACGATTTCTTCCCATGCCCAGCAAAGGACGAGACAGAGTCGCAGCCAGTTACGGCATGGAAGCCAAGCACATTCTCCACTACTACTCGAGGGAGATTCTCGTTGATGACGTGCACTGGAAAACATTCCTGTTCCTTGGAGGTGCCGCTCATCATCCACACTTGGCATGGTTTGTCCCTGGTAAAGTGAATGAGCAAGAGGAGGACGACTGTATCACGACACTTCACGATTATGTTTTCAAATCCAGCATTAATGGCTTCATGGGCATGGAGGACGATCCTTGTGTCTGCCTCCTCGTGGTTTGCCTGTAGTGTTGGGATGACTCCCCGTGTTGTCGAATATCCGTATGGTTTGCTGCCACCAACAACTATCTTCTTGTCTCTGTCATCGTGCTTGGCAAGTCTGCCACTCAGAAACATGGCAAGGTCTTCCTTGTTTTCATCTAAAGCCATGAAGTTCTTGCATGCATGGGGAAATGGAAGATCCTCCCGGTCGAACACCTTTCGGGATATCCCCAGCTCTTTTGGTCCTCGTAGCTGATTTTGATAGATAAAGGCCTGTACTGGTCAAACACAACGTCAATCCTGGAAACCAAGCCACTTTGGTGGCGTCTCTAGGTACTGAATCAATGCATGGCAATTGATTATGATGCATGTTTTTCCTATTGTATCCGGTGTTACAAAAAGAGTTGAGTTGTGGTCTTGACAACATATTAGGGCCAAGATTGGCCTGGAGCCCTCACGTCAGTATCAGTAAAGATAGGGTATTCCAACTTCCTGAAAAACCAATTCATTAATGAGAATTTGAAATTTATATTCAAAGATTTCTTCACATTTGCGTATTATTATGGAATTTAAAACCCTTGTATGTCATTATTTTCTCAATATTTCAACCCAGACCTAACATTATTTGAAAGTACAACATAAGAGAGGAAACCACAAAATCTGACCTCCAAATTTGACCTTAAACGTCAAATGCCATTTTGGTAATCGGGTGATCCTAAATGTCTGGACCAGAGTGATACCTACTAGCACGGTTGCTAGCGTTGAGAAAAGAATGCCATCAAAAGCTTTTTTTAGGCATATTTCCTGGGGTTGGCCTGCCGACTACAGCAGGGACAGGAGTTAGGGATGGTTAAGGGGATGCACGAGAGGTGTGAGTGTCGGATATTGCTCTAGTTGCAGACTTCACAATTACTGACTTTTGCCTCTTCAACTTATACCCTTTATTGGAGCTATGTTATGGAAGTATTTCCATTTAATTCTATGATATGTTATCCAATACACATTAGTATTAATAAACGGATAATTTGGTAAAATAAGAAATATCATAACTATACTAGTTTCATTGGTGCTTGCTATTAATCTATCTATCTATCTATATTCCTTGGCTGCTTCCCCCAAGGAGAGGGAGGTAGCCGATACAGGACGACACACTCCCGATTTTCTCATCCATTCATACACATTCATTTGCATCTTAGTCCCAGAGGGGAGAAGGGACAGATCCTCACCGCACCAAGCCGCACAAGGGTCAACTACGCAGTGCAATCAGTGACATACGCAGCAGGGCCCAACAGCAGAGCTGGTTTACCCCTGCCACATCATATTAGACCCATCCCCTTACCCGCACCTGACCTGACTAGCTGATCAGACCAAATGCAGGAGAATATCCCCTCAGGGCTGCGTCATCATTTATTCATTCACAATTTCTCCATTTATTTCTGTCACGCACAGCCACTCTTCCTTGCTCAACAGACATCCCTTTCACATCCAGTGCTCTCTTCACACTGTCCATCCATCCTATTCGTCATCTCCCTCTCAGCCTTACTCCTCTCACATCAGATCTAGTTATCTTTTTCACCAGTCGCTCATTATCCATTTTCTCTATATGCCCAAACCATCGCAACACCCTCTGCTCATCTCGATCAGCCAGCTCCTGAACAGCTCCAGTTCTCCTTTGCACTTCATCATTTCGCACTCGATCCATACACGTCACTCCACACATACTCATTAGACACCTCATCTCCATTACATTCAAACTTTTCCTCTCTGCTACACCCATATTCCATGTTTCAACTCCATATAACGCAGTCGGTACCACAACACCCTCATACAGCCTTCTCTTTACATCCATTCTAAGTAAACGACATCTAAACACCTTTTTCATTCCTCCCATCACCTTTCCTACTTCATTCATTCTAAACTTCACTTCTGCATCTATTCTTCCATCCACAGCAACATGTGACCCTAAATACTTAAAACTACCTCCTCAAGCAACTCACCTTTCAAAACTATATTCATCCCCCTACCATCTACCACCCTCGTACACTTTATCACTTTACTCTTATTCTCATTTACTTTCAATTTCCTCTTTCACACACCCTTCCAAACTCCTCTACCAACTGTTTCAATCTCTCCTCTGAATCAGCAGCTAGTGCAGTATCATCTGCAAACAGCAGCTGCTTCAGATCCCACTCTCTACCATCAACATTCACCAGACTCAGACCTCCACCTAAAACTCTTGCATTCACCTCCCTTACAACACCATCCATGTAAATGTTAAACAACCAAGGTGACATCACACATCCCTGTCGCAGCCCCACTCTCACAGGAAACCAATCACTTACAGCATTTGCCACTCATACACACGCTCTACTATTTACATAAAAACTCTTCACTCCTTTTAGTAACCTACCATCAAGTCCATACGATCTTAAAACTGTCCACAAAGCCTCCCTATCAATTCTATCATACGCTTTCTCTAAATCCATGAATGCCCAAAACACATCGTTGCCTTTCGCTAATTACTTGTCTCACAACAAACACCTGATCCACGCATCCTCTTCCTCTCCTAAAGCCACACTGATCATCACCAATCACTCCCTCTGTACCCTCTAACTCTCATAATTAACACTCTATCATACACCTTACCTACAGCACTCAAGAGACTTATACCCCTAAAGCTAGTACATTCATACTTAGCATCCTTGTCTTTATACAACGGGACCAAACAAGCACTTGCCCAGTCAATTGGCACCATACCTTTCACAAAGCACACATTTAACAATCTTACTAACCAGTCAACAATAGTCACTCCACCACCCTTCAGGCATTTCACAGCACACCCATCCATACCTGCAGCTTTCCCTGTTTTCATCTCCTTTACTGCCTTCTCCACTTCCTCCTTCGTGATCAAAGAATCATTCAACTCTCCCAACACATTTATTCCTTGCACCCTTCCATCTGCCACAATCTCAGCGACCCTTTCCTCCTCTACATTTAACAGTCTTTCAAAATACTCTGCCCATCTCTTCCTTACTGCATCCATCTCAATTAGCATCCTTCCATCCTCTGCTTTTACTCACTCTTCCTTCCCAGATTCTCCCTTTTGCACCCTTTTGACCTCCTTCCAGAACATTTTCTTATTCTGTTGAAAATTCTCAGTCAGCAGCCAACCCCACCTCTCATCTGCTGCCACTTTAGCATCACACACAGCTCTTCTCGCCCTATTTCTCTTTTCATTATATCTCTCATATGACACCTCATCCTCCCTCTGCAGCCACACTTCATATGCACGTCTCTTCTCAGCCACAGCCATACTTACTTCCTCGGACCACTATTCACTTTCTTTTCTTACACCACCACCCACACGTCTTACACCACACACCTCTTCTACATGCCCCACCACAGAACTCTTAAACAATTGCCATTCCTCCTCCACGCTGCCATTTTCCTGATCTTTCACTGCATTCCACTTATCTTTCAATTTCTTCTGATACTCTATCATTTTCTCTCTTTTGTCCAACTCACTCACTTTCAAAACCTCCCTGCCACACCTAACCCTCCTAGCTCTCACCCATCTCTTACCTACTCTTAACTTTCCCTCCACCAGGTAGTGGTCAGACATACCTCCACCCTCCCCTCTCAGAACTCTCACATCCAACAATCTTCCTATTACATTCCTGGACACAACCACATAGTCTATCAAAGCTCTATCAACAACCCTTCCACCCTCCTGTCTCACTCATGTATACTTATAAATATCTTTCTTCTCAGCTCTGGAACTGTCTCCCTCTGTCTGTATTTCCTGTTGCCAATGATCTCCAGTCTTTCAAATGCAGTGTGTCCAGGCATCTCGAAATGATCAGATCTTGAATTTGGCTCTCTATTGTATTTTGTTTATCTCTTGGAGGGAACTGTTATTGCGGGCTCATGGCCTTTGGTTCCTTCTTCCTCGCATAAAAAAAAAGCGTATTTCCATTCACCATCTCTCGCTCAACGCACATCCCTATCATTCGTTCCCCATTTTCATTTCTTCCAGGCACACCATGCATACCAACTACACCTTCAAATGCTACATTTCCCACTCTAGCATTCAGATCTCCCATTATTACCACATTCACATTCGCTCCAAAACTCTGCAGACACTTATCAGCATCTAGAAAGACGCCCTCTCTTCCTCATCACTTTCACTACCAGGCCCATATGCACTCACAAACACCCACAACTCACGTTCAAATTTCGCTTTCACCCACATCAGTCTCGATGACACCTTCTTCCATTCAGTCACACACTGCTGTACTTCCGGACTCACTAACAAGGCCACACCTTCTCTTGCCCTTCCTCTATCAACCCCTAACAATCTTCCATTCACACTTCCAAACATAGACTCACCCTTCCCTTTCATCTTCGTTTCTCTCAGAGCTAACACATCCAACTTTCTTCTCACAAACATTATCCCAATCTCCTCTCTTTTAGCCTCAATCGTACTACATCCACACACATTCATAGACCCAATCTTCAGGGTACGGGATAACTCCATCCCCCATCCCTTTCTCTGGCCTGTCTCTTTTTAGGAATTAAAAAACAGAGGAGGGGGTCCCTAGTCCCCTCACCCCACCCCTTTTAGTCGCCTTTTACGACACGCAGGGAATACGGTGGCAGTATTCTTCCTAACACAACCTTGCCGCAGAGTAGTAGTACTACTCCACAGTGCGGCCAGATTGTCCACCCCGCCACAGGGGGGGACACAATATGCTATTCATACTGTTCAGTAATTACACAGTCAATTATCAAATAGTAATTCGTAAAATTTAGGCCCAATATTCCTCGGGGAAAATCATGCATACAGGATGACAGGTGGGTGAGTTGTGAACTACTCTCTCTCTCTCTCGAGGGCACGGTGGCTCAGTGGTAGAGCATCAAGCTCGTAATCGGGGGATTGCGAGTTCGAGCCTCGCCCGGGACTGCGGTGCCGGAAGTGGTAGCGCGCTCCTGTAACCTAGTGGGGCTATATGATCCAATACAGGGTCTAGCTCGGGGGAATTCCATTTCTCCCATTTCTCTCTCTCTCTCTCTCTCTCTCTCTCTCTTCCTGCGTGCATGCATGCCTCTCTCACACTGTCTGTCTGTTTCTCTCACGGCCTTGTGTGTGTGTGTGTGTGTGTGTGTGTGTGTGTGTGCTTATAACCATCCTGGTTCACGCTGGTGCTGTTGGTACTGGGACATATATCACTGGATACGTGGGTTGGTGATGAGTGGTTGGGTATGGTGATAACAGGTTCACCAGTGAATAGGCCTACCGAGAATATACCGAAGGTCCTCGGTGGGAATCAGTAAGTCAACCCTTGTAGAGCAGTAGGTCCATCATGGCAACATTTAAATCCTATCAGTGGAGCAACATAACTCCATGCTGAATGGCCAAGGCCATTCGAAGGGTTAGTGCTTCCACAGGGGAATAGGCATATTCCCCTTGAGGATTATACTCTTGTATATATAGATGATGCGGGAATAGGTATGTCATCCCCCTCCATAATAGTTAAATAGGTTCATGAGAAAACAACTCTCTCTCTTAACGGGGAATAGACCCAGGAAGAAAAGGTTAGTTCCCATCGTATGGGGAAACAGGGCAATAAAGGCTACAGAAGATGCCTCCTTATAATTGAAAGTATGTCCAATAGGAATGGGTAACTCCCCTAATATGGGAAAAATTAATCCTTGTGTGTTTTACAAACCTCATCTGAATTCGATAAATTTGCCTAACGTCTCTACTGTAGCCAAAGTCAGAGAGAGAGAGAGAAAGAGAGAGAGAGAGAGACAGAGACAGACAGACAGACAGACATGCACGCAAGCAGTGTATGTGAGAGAGGGAGAGAGAGAGAGAGAGAGAGAGAGAGACAGACAGACAGACAGACAGACAGATGTAACTTGCAATACTTTGGTGATTGAAACTCCGTGTACAAACAGCTAGATAAGGAGTTTATTACAAGCTCACAGTAAAACAGTCTGCCCGTGTCGGCTGTCTGCTAAGAAATGATGCAATAATGCCGTCTTCAGGCGTGGGAAAGCATGCTGACCTAGCAAATTTAGTGGGGGCATGTATGCATTGGGGGGGGACATATATACATCGGGGGTAGACATATTGTGGAGGGGGTACACTACTCCCCCGGGTAGCTGAGATGGTGTCTCCGGACACCAGGAGTTAAATGGTGGGTGATGATAGTAGTAAGGCAGGACCGGGGAGGTTCATACAAGGGAGAAATATGATACAGGGGCAGTAGGGGGGACATGGCCATGTTGTGGGGAGGGAATTAGAACGATATATACATATAAGATATACAAGGAATATTAGGTACAAATCCAGTAAGGGCCGAAGGTATATATAAACAGAATGGGAAGTACACAATAATAGTTTGATACATGATAAACAAGGAGTAGATATGAGAGTTCTATTGTTGTTCTTCCTTCATTTTTTTTTTTTTTTTTTGTATTTTCTGTAGGATACACTGTCACTCAGTAATGCATGAAAGAAATACCATCATTGTCTAGTAGGCAGAGTGCTGTTCACAGTTTGGTTAAATGTTAGATGGCAATGGTAGTCACGGAATGCGAGGGCACTAAGTACGGGGAGTTTCTACGTCGTGTGTAGGGCGTACTATGCCTGTAGCGACTCTGATTTCCTGGAGTCGATGTTCCATTTTTCTGACACAACAACGCACTGCACAGATGATGAGTAGAAAACCTATGAAAGCGATAACCACAGGGGGAAACACAACTGTTGGATGAACCCATGAACGGCTGAAGGCCAGAGAAAATTGATCCATAATGAAATCACTGTCATTGAGGAAGGTGAGCATGTGCAAGTGAGGGGAGGTGATGGTAATGTTGGCAGATGGTAGGGTTGAAGGCATGTCGATGGGTTGAAAGATGTCATAGGAGTGTTTACGAAGAGCTTGGTGAAAGCGAGTGGCGTAAGTGATGACGGCCTCTGATTGGACGGTACAATAGTCAGGTGCTTTGTAGAGACCACTAGCAGGGACGGAGCGAACGGAAGAACCAGGACACATGATTGTGACAGAGATGGGAACAGCAAAGAAGAAATACTGGACATGGTTGAGGTGAGCATGGTGGACCGGGAGGTCAGGAGCTGGGACAAAAGAACAGGCCGAGTAGATGGAATGGTTGCGAACTAAAGCAGACTCACAGGGTGTAGCACGGCTAGGGAAGATAGCGAAAAGGTGGGCAGCACAGAGATGAGAGGTCGGAGTAAGAGAGGAACATTGCTGGAGGTCTGTGGAAGAAAAGAAGGCAACGGAAAGATGATCATGGGAGAGGAGGAAATAGTCTGAAGGAACAGATACCTGTAACAAGGAGTTGTTGAGGCGGAAAGGGAAGGGAATGATGTGGAAAAGGTAAAAGGTTATGGCAGAACGGAGAGGAATATGGACGACGACGTATGTGGTGAGAAGAGTGGCTTCGAGAACAGGATAATAATATTCAAGGGAGGAGTAAGGGAGGACTGGGGAGAGACCGAAGGTGGAGTGAGCCCATTCCAGGACAGAACGGAGAGCTGAGACAGGTACTAAGTCGGCAGTGACACGTCCATTGATAGCATCGACCAGGATACGAACCAAGGTAGAGACTTGAGACAGGAGAGAGTCAACGGCCAGTTGGAGATTATCCATGTTGAGTTTGAGGTAGAAGAAGAAAATGTGTCAATGAGCTCAGTGAATCTGTTACTTATGCATTGCAACTGCCAGGAGAGTGGGAGGAAAAGGTTATAGAGATACTCATTCGAGTTGTGTGTCCCCATGAGGGCCGTGAGATGGTTCCTGATTCCGTGGAGCTGGTGCACGTAGGCAGGTAGGGCAATGGCTACGTCGGCCAGGGGCGCAAGATCGTAGCGCAAGGAGACCTCACCTCCTGAGCCGACCAAGGCCCCGGGACGTACTCCACCATCGTCCTGACCTGACCCAGACCCCAGGAGGGTCAGCACTGCCAGCAGGGAGAGCGCTAACATCGTACCTAGAAGATCAGGGTAGAGTTAATGGGGGAGGTCGTGAAGAGGTTGATGGGCAGAGCGCAGTTTGGACCGATATTGATTGATTGATGAATGAGCAGGTGGAGGTGGAGAGGAAGGAGACTGAGGGATAGGTAGAGACAGAGTAGATTGAGGGATGGGAGGAGGGGAAGAGGGGGCAGGAGGTTGTGTAAGTGACTCTTCCAACACGAGGCCACAGGGTGCTCACTTTAAGTCGTCGACGTGGACCCATCTGGTGTCCCTAGTGGACAGGTCCTGGAGGTGAAATTTGTTGCCTTGTTGAGTGAGGACGCGGTGGGGCCCTGTAAATTTGTCATCCAACTTAGAGGAACGCGTATGGGAATGGGCAAAGACAAGATCGCCTACATTGATAGTGATAGGAGAGGCGGACTTATGTTGGCGCTGCAGCATGTCCTCCTGAGAGGAAGCCAAAGTGGATTGGACATACTGGTGGATTGTCTGGAAGTTGGCCAATTTTAGTTTAACATAATCATCCATGTTGTAGATGGGTTCTGGCTTTGAGGATAAGAGAGAGTATGGGAGGTCCTTGTCAAAACCAAAGAGGACGAAGAAGGGAGATTCAGCAATGGATGCATTGATGGAACTATTGATGGAGGATGCCACTTGGGGAATCCAGTCATCCCAGGACGAACTATAGGAGCCTAGATGTCTGAGGCACTCTAAGATTTTACGGTTGTGGCGTTCTACAAGGCCATTGGAAGCCGGATGGTTAGGCACGACATTGCACTTACTGATATGAAAGTGGCGACAGATCTCATCTAGAAGACTATTGTTGAATTCTGTACCGTTGTCAGTAAGAATGGTATGAGGGGTACTGAATGGGCAAATTACTGATCTACAAAGGCACGGGCAACGCTCTTTGCGGTCTTGTCGGAGAGGGGAACGAGGACACAGTAGCGGGAGAAGTGGTCGACCGCTACGAACAAGTACTTAGCGCCAGATTCTGTGAGAGGGAGTTTTAAGAGATCGATTGAGGCAGTTTCCCATGGTTGTGACGGGATTGGGTATTGTAAGAGAGGTGCTGGTAAGCCGGTTGATCCTTTGTGGCGGTGGCAGGAGAGGCAAGAGTCACAGTGGGCATTGATACTGCGGCGCATGGTTGGCCAATAGTATTTGAGACGTGCTTGGCGCAAGCATCGGTCTTTACCTGGATGGGAAGCTTGAGGAGTATTATGAACAATATAAAGAACCTTTGGTATCAGGGCAGCGGGGACAACAAGTTGGCGTACTTCGCGATTGGGCATATCTTTGCCCGTTAGCAGTGTTTTCCTGTACAAGAGATCATCATCTAGCATGAACTCATCTAGTGATACTGGCAGAGTAGGTAAGGTCGAGGCATCGCCAGATTCTAGGAAATAAATGACTTTGGACCACATGGGGTCTTGGCGTTGAAAGTTTCGAACAACTTCTGACGTTAGTGTAGTATTTTCAGTTACTTCAGGCTGCAGTGATGTTATAGCTGCTGCTACGTGACGTGAGAGTGCGTCTGCGACTACATTCAACTTGCCTGGTACATATTGAAAAGTGGGATTAAAGTTCTGGATGATGACAGACCATCTAGCTAACCTACCTGTTAGGTTGCGATTCTTGAACAAATCACGTAGTGGAAGGTGGTCTGTTTGGATATGCACTGGATAACCATAGACTATATCTCTGAAATGTTTCAAGGACCAGATTACCGCTAGCGCTTCGAGATCTGTGACACTGTAGTTACGTTCAGCAGTTGTAAGGGTGCGACTAGCATACGCTATTACGCGCTTCCTTGATGCTTCATCGAGTTGCATCAAAACGGCACCAAGTCCAGTGCCTGAGGCGTCTGTGCAGAGAAGGAAGGGTGTGGTATAATCAGGGAATGCTAGAAGAGGGGCATTTACAAGAGCTGTCTTTAGCTTTTGGAAAGCCTGTGACTGGTCGTTAGTCCAAACAAAGGGCACATTCTGCTTGAGTAAGTGGGTCAGAGGAGCGGCGATCTTCGCGTAATCCCGGATAAAGCGACGATAATAGCCACTGAGGCCCAGGAAACTTCGTACAGCGTCGGTAGTGGTAGGTTCTGGGAAGTTAATGATCACCTTAGTTTTATCCTCATTAGTATGAATGCCTTGTGCATCTACGACATGGCCTAGGAATTTGATTTTCTTTCGCAGGAAGTCACATTTACTGAGATTGATTTTCAGGCCTGCGAGCTGGAGGCGTTCAATGACTTGCTGGAGTTTGGTAAAATGATCAGGGATGGATTTACTCACAACAATGATATCATCTAGGTAAGCAAAAAGAGAGTGTCCCATCATACCGCTGAAGACTGAATGGATAAGTCGCATGAACACGGAAGGAGCATTTCTCAGACCAAAAGGGAGTCTCTTAAACTGAAAATGTCCGGAAGGGGTGCTAAAGGCTGTGACTGGGCGAGAGGACTCTTCCATTTCGACCTGCCAGTACCCGCTGAGGAGGTCTAAAGATTAAAAGACTACGTTATTTTCACCAAGGGATTCCAGCAAATCAGTGAGGACAGGTAACGGGAAACGGTCTGGAACGGTGACAGAATTGACCTTACGATAGTCGACTACTGGTCTAAAGTTGCTGTCCTTCTTTGGTACTAAGAAAAGTTGGCTATTCCATGGACTGACAGAGGGTTCAATAATGTCCTGGTCTAACATGTTCTGTACCATTTGATCTGTTTGCTTTCTCTGGCTGTGAGGCAATCGATACGCAGGTATGTAAATCGGCTGAGTTCCTGGTAGTAGTTCAATCGTATGTTTGACAAGGTCTGTTCTACCCATCGGTTCACCGGGTAAGGCAACCACGTTTCTGTACGAGGTCAGAAGGTCGAGGAGTTGAGGCGTATGTTCTGGGAAATCTGTGCAAGTGAGATGTGAGAGCATATCGGGTGAATGCGTCGGCGCAGATCCCGTTGAGTTAATAGTACATACACCGATTGGCGTATCATCAGTCTGAATAGTAGGAATTGAGGAATCCTGGCACACCTTAATGGCCACTGGGTATACTAGGAAGTCTCCAATCTTTACACCACTTTTAAGTTTTAGTGGAGCATTTGTGACATTGAGCAAGTACAGGTAGCATAAACTGTCCTCTAAGACTGTACACCACGCTGACTCATAAGTCAAGCCATTCACACAACACGTCTCAGGTAGGGTTAGTACATCCACTCCTTCTTTCGCACCGGCAACACAAACAGAGACTTTGGTAAACTCATGCGGTAACAAAATTGTGCACGTATTCGTTACTGCACATTTCGTCTCTGCGTGTTGGAGAAGATCATTCAGACTGTGTGAGGAAGGTAACTGAGACATGTCTGAGTCAGCGATAATGTTGTCGGGAGAGGATGTAAGAGCCATGTTTGAGGGCTGAGATGATGTATCAGGGGACATTGAGGAATTTATGTCCTTGCTCGCAGTCAGTAAAGGAATGATCTCTGTATTCTCAGATGATGATAGTGGTGGTTTGGGCTGGGTTGGACTTTTTGATAGTGATAGGGACAGAGGTAATTGAAGGACTGATTTGATCGTAAGAACAGGACGGGGACATTCCATAGTGTAAACCGGGAATCCAGAAATGTCTATACTACCACAAGCAGGTAATAATGCAATGGAATGTTGTGCCATGGTGGAGAAACCAATAAGGGCATCTGTGGGATACTGCAAGTCATTAGTGACATGAAATTCAATGAGGATAGGGGGCAAAGCTCTGTGGAGTTTGACTTCAAGGGTGACTCTTCCCTTAACCTTAAACTCTGAGCCGTTAACACCACATAGGCAAATGTTTGGTGGTTCTAGGAAACTGACGTGGTTGTGATGGCGATGAATAATTTGTAAGGAATTTTCGGAGATGAGATTTACTATAGATCCTGTGTCCAAGAAGAATGACGTTGGTATGTCATGACTGCTTCCGAGAATGACTAAACCCGAGGATGTTATGGGACCTACATGGCGGATGGGGAGTTGGGTTTCTGGTTCTACGTGATATTGGTCCGATACGGGCGCGGCGCTTCCCCCGACTGTGGGCGGCTGAGGTAACGACATTCCTCAGTGGTGTGAGTCGTGCTTGATTTGTGGTATTTGCAGTGTGGACGACGTGAGCGGGAAGGCGTACGCTGTCTGGTTTGGGAGTGAGGATGTCTGTATGTACGGACGCAACTGGATGCTCGATGTCCAGGATGACCACAGTACCAGCAAAGAATCGAAGATTGTCTGTTCCGTCGGGCACTAGATTGATCATGACCTGCGGTAGGAGAGCGATGTGTGGCAGGTCTGCCGCGTGTGGTGGGACGGGAGCGAGAATGGTTTGGGGTAGTGGAGGTGTGACAGACTGAGGAGGCCAAGGGTTGGGTGGTGCCCTGACGCGTGTAGTTCGAACCTGTTCTTTCATGAATGGCTTTAGTGACCTGAATAATTTATCTCCTGGATTGAAACCGATTTCCTAGGCTAGCTCTCGCTGTTTAGGAGTAAGCCAGTGAAGGAATCTGAGGTAACCAATTAAGTCAGCAAAGTTGGTGAGTGAAAGCATTGGAACGCCATTCTTGTCTTCAAACCATTTCGTGCCTACCAGTAATTGGAGCATCTCGCTACTAGTTGCTTTCATGGCAGCGGCAGCTTCGCGGAGCTTGGCATATTGCGCTGGGACGCGCAAGTCCTCATCTAGTTGGTTTAGGAGATTAATGAATCCCATGAGAGACGCGGAATTTGAATGCTGGCAACAAAGGCTGATGAGTTCCGTTCGAAAATCAGCAAAGGTACGAATGCTATCGAAATGTCCTGCACGGATCGCGGATCCGATGTCTGATTTACCGTGATGCAAGCGACCGAGGAGGTAAGCTACTTTGAGCGATTCCTCGGTAATTTGTCTATTATTTATTTCGGTTTCGACTTCTCTGAGGAAATCATAGACAGACCAAGTTGGGTCCTGGCCGGTAAATTTGGGACGATTGGCATCGTCGAGATAGATAGACTGTGGAGGGTTGGCCATGGCTGGAAGTGCAGAAGTGGCGGCAGGAGAGGTGTGGGAGAGAGAGAAGGTAGTGGCAGTTAAGGGCGAGCAAGACGGGGTATGAAGGGAGGCAGGAGAGGGAACGGCAGGGGAAGGAGTAGAGGAAGAAGAAGGGAGTGTAGAGGCAGGAGTAGAGGAGGAGGTATCTGGATTTACGAGGGTAGGACGGGTAGTAAGTGATTCTGCGGGAAGTGAAACGGAAGTCTCAGAGACAGGGTGGTGGTACTCTTTGCCACATCGTAAATGAGTGATTGTGTTAGAGTCGGCAGATGGGGTATGAGCAGGTGATGTTTCCGGGTCGAAAGGGCTGGTGGTAAGCGGTTGACGTGGAAAGTATGACATTTAATGCGGCAATGGAAGATGAAAGGATGAAGATGGATACGTAGGTGGAAATGTATAAATAACAATGAGAGAATGGAATACACTAGGTGTGAAAATGAATGAAGGTGCGGGCATGGATGGTGTAAATAAAATACGAAGGATGAGATGGATAATAAATAACGTAGGTGAAGATGAAAACAGGGTAATGGAAATGAGATGGAATATTTACAATAACCAATCTGTAGAGAAAATCGAGGATAATCTCTAGAGAAAGGAAAGATATACTATAGTTACACAGTAGAAACGGGAGTGTCGAGATGTATGACGTGCAGGGCGGCTGGGCGTAGCTGGGCTGGGGCGGGGTGGGGCGACGGGGCGGAGCGGGGCTGGGCGACGGGGCGGGGCGACCGGGAAGGGCGGGGGTGGAGAGACAGCTGGGCGGAGAGGAGAAGAGACGCCGCGATGAATCACCGGCAGGGAGTGGCGGTCTTAGGAGGCTCCATAATGCAGACCAGATGCGGGCGACGGTGGAGGCCGGTGGTGGGTGGTGAGGCAGATGTCGGCGCAAGGCAGGTGTAGAGCTGGTGAATTGCAAATGCAGAGAATGGTGGTGGGCAGACAGCAGGCAGACAGTGATAAGTGGCACCGTGGGGGCAGGAGCTATGATGAGTCCGGAACAGGTGCTGGGAACAGGTGCAGCAGGTGCGTAGGTCGGCGACGGCGACACGTGCGGTCAGGAACAAGGCTTATGGGTGCGGTTGTTTGAGAGGTGAGCACTGGTGAGAAAAATGGTACACTCGAAAAGCACAGCCAAGGTATGACACCACTAGAGGCACGGAGGAGGGGCGAGGCTGGCAGATGCGAGACGTCATGTATCTTGTTGTATCACTAAAAATCCAAGGAGGCGGTCAGAATGTGATGGTTCGAAACACCGCTGCTACCAAATGTAAATTGCAATACTTTGGTGATAGAAACTCCGTGTACAAACAGCTAGATAAGGAGTTTATTACAAGCTCACAGTAAAACAGTCTGCCCGTGTCGGCTGTCTGCTAAGAACTGATGCAATAATGCCGTCTTCAGGCGTGGGAAAGCATGCTGACCTAGCAAATTTAGTGGGGGCATGTATGCATTGGGGGGGGACATATATACATCGGGGGTAGACATATTGTGGAGGGCGTACAGAGAGAGAGAGAGAGAGAGAGAGAGAGATGCACTGGAAATTAAACGAAACATTAAGGAAACAAAGACACCTGAACCAGACATATTCCAGTTTTTTATGTCATTCAGTATTTTTACATTCTGGCTGTGATACAACTAATTATTTTGAAAACTGGCAAAAGAGGCACAATTTGAAGACAAGAATCCTCCTCCTCCTCCTCCTCCTCCTCATCATCATCATCATCATCATCATTATATTCAGCAGCAGGAGCAGCAGCATTATCACCATCGTCATCACCATTATCATCCTAATCATCATCATCATCTTCGCCGTCGTCATCATCATCATCACTTTATTTCTTCTATCACACATCAGGTAGGGATGATCCAGGAGGAAGAAAAAGGAAAAGAAAAGAACGATGAAAGCTCACACAAGATCATCACCATCATCATCACCATCCTTCCTGTATTATCTCAGATCATCACCATCGTCATCACCATCCTTCCTGTATTACCTCTGTCATAAATGAGGTAGGTATGATCCACGAGGAAAGTAAATAAAAATAAAAATACGAAGAACGTCTTTCAACAACACGGGGGTCATAGAGGCAGATAATTCACTTAATGGAAGTCCTAATCTTCATCACAAAATCGATGCAACAATTGAAGTTACGTCCACGTCCCTAAAAACACTGACAGAATGAACACTGTCAAGGGGAAAAAAACATTATCCAAGAATCTGACCAGCCAAAGAAGCAAACTCAAGTTGGTCCAGTTTCAGTCTAGATGTGCTAACCAATACACACCCGGCTGCCCTAAACTAGAGACAGAAAGGCAGGGTAAGCCATATATAACGCTCCATTTCCATTCCGTCGGGTGATTTCTCGTGTGTTGTGGGGACGGCTCAGTGTTATCTTTACCTACCCTGCATCATTTATTCATTTCCTAATCCCACTGCCACAACCACGCTCTCACCAGCCGACTGAACCGTCCTCGCAACACACAAGATACTGCCACGTGAGTTATTAGTGAAGTGCTATTTATGGGCCACCCTGTACACAGAAAGTGGGCGAGAGAGAGAGAAAGAGAGAGAGAGAGAGAGAGAGAGAGAGAGAGAGAGAGAGAGAGAGAGAGAGAGAGAGGTCGCTGACAATTATCAGAAGACATAATTACTGGGAGAGTTATTTTAGGTTTGGTTATTTATGATTAAGTTAGGAGGGTGTCATTTAGGTTATTAGATCATTTTGGGCTTGGTTAAGAAAGTTAGCTGAGGTCTGGTTAGGTTGGGATAGTTTCGGTTAGGTTAGGTTAGGCTATTTTAGGCTTGGTTAGGTTAATTTTAGGCAGGTCAGGATAGGTTAGGTCAGGTCAGGTCATTTTGGTTAGATGAAGCATCGTGCCAGGTCCTCCCTCTATCGTGTCTTATGCGTATCGATACAAAGGGATCACTGAGCACTGGTGAGTCCTGAGAACATGACATCTATATCAAATAAATCTTACACTCAGCATTGTATACCTGTAGCCATTTGACCATAACATTCCCAAGGACATTCACGGCCATCTCGTTAACACATGAGGCAGGAGATGTATTTCTCGGTATATTCTTGACATTTCCCGAAGATTTTATTCAGTTTAAGATGACATTTTTGAACAAGAAAACCTAAATATAGCCTTAATGAAGCGCTTCAGTATGAGAAACCCATATGAATGTAAGTAAAGTCTCGTAGCAGGAAGAATAGCCACAAAAATAAGTCACTCGGTTCTGAGGGCTTAATACTGTGTACGAAGATTCAAACAAATTTCCAGTCACTGACAGCTATTAGTGGAACACTGTAACTGCAGGATGCAATTAACCTGCATTGCACAGTACAGAGTGCATTCAGCAACAACACAGAATGGTTACACACTGTACCATTAATGTATGCATTAAAAACTTTTGTCCAAAACTGAAGACTTGTCCACAGTGTCATCACCAGTTTTAGTAACACAGTACGAGACATGGCTCCCTTGTATCTAGGTCTTCTTGTTCATTTCTGAAATACGTGTCTTGATTATTCAGTACATATTATCTTCGCAAGTTTTATCTTATTACACACACACACACACACACACACACACACACACACACACCTGCGGGCGCGCACGCGTGCACTCAATAATCTTTATAAGAGCTTAAGTCAATGAGGGAAATAATACGCACATGAGCTTTGTGGTAATATTATATTTGATAAAGCACATAGGGACCCTCCAAACAAAGAAACCTAACAATACAGCAGCCACGCTCACAGATTCAAGGTGATAATCCAGAGACCATTACATTTTGTATTCACTGTGTCCTTTGCCAGAAATTTATCACAGATTTAGTTCATTTACCCTTCAATAACAGCTCCAATCTTTGTACTTGGTTCCTGTTAACATCTAAGCAATTTTGTTAACTAAGGAGAAACCATTCGTAGTGAATGGATTTTATTCAGTCTTCTCAACCTCTTCTCAATCTTACTTCTCGCCCTAAGCTGAAGAAAATTGAATAAAGGTATCAAAAATAAATTGCGAAAAATGGAACGTCATTAGACTGAGGTACGTGGTAGGTCAGTTCTGGCTGAGAAGTAACACAGAGGAGCAGGTGAAGAAATTAACAGATTTGTGTAGTGTGTGCAGTGGATTCTTCACCCTTATCCTCGTCCTCCTCCTCCTCCTTCTCATCATCATCATCATCATCGTCACCCTAACTCTTTTCTTCCGTAGTAAGGAATGGGTGGCTTGGGATCTAGATGTAAGCAAAGAGGAAACATGCAAGTAAGAAAATTACCTAATCCAAATATACTTATAGAGAAGGAAAAAAAAAAAACATTGGTTATAATATTTAAGAATTGTATATACCATAATATTAAAGAATTGTATATACCTAACAAGTATCCTATTACCGTACCCACTTCACAAAAGAATAGGCCATCCTCTGGCTCTCTCCACACAATTTTATATAATTTTTGGAAGAACTGTTCAAACGGAAGGAGAGTTAGATCATAGCTTTGTCTATTTCCTTCTATAAGACACGTCCTTCCCAAATTAAGTAAAATCGTCTGGAGGTGTCAAGAATAAAATATGACCTAGTGGTAGTGAAGGGGAAGGGGTGGATGTGCAGGGGACTATGTTGAATCCAGTCGAAGGTCTTCCAGGGAGAGACAGTTTTCAACACCCTGAATCCGGACGTACTGTGCGTGTGTGTGTGTGTGTGTGTGTGTGTGTGTGTGTGTGTGTGTGTGTGTGTGTGTGTGTGTGTGTATCCTTGCCACCTTCAAACAATCACCTCAACTCAGAATAAACCATCACTTATGTCAGGGTTAAACATATACTCCATAAACCCCGTCACAACCTAAATCAACCTCAGGTGAATAAAATCGTCTGAAGGTAACGAGAATACACAGCAAAATACGTCATCGGACTGAAAGTGTTACTCTTGTCCTTAATTATTCCAGTCCATTGACGCAGGCTGTGAAACGATCCATCTGATCCTGGAAAAATAATGATAAAATATGTATACTATAAATAATGTGGTTAATAATGAAGCTTACACTGTGGCTGTCTCTCTCATCCCTCTAACAAGAAAAGCCAAGCTGTGTATTGCCTGACCCTTTGGGGCTCTTGGCCTTGAAAGGAACAAGAATGGCTGAAGACGATCATATAGAGATCATTTCAAGAATTTGGCTCAGTATTCGCAGAGAATCTTAAGGTATTTATTAAAAATCTTAACTGAAGAATCTACCTGAATAGGGTTCAGATCCATAAAAAACATCGCTTAGCATGAAGTTGGACACAGGGAAAGATTGTTCGAGCTGCCCTGTGGACTCCAGTTTGGCTCAGTTCTCTCCTGGTTATAATGAGTGACTCAGAGACAAATATATTGGTCGGCTGGACTCTGCTGCTAGACGGATTTGACAATTATCAGCAATTCAGTACAAATACAGGAGGGGGAGGATTATAATACATTTCTTGGGCTAATATTGAGAAAAAATGCTGCATCAGCGTGGGCGTAATTCTCACCCGTTGTGAGTTAAATATGTATATAAATATTTAAATAAATAAATAAATAAATATATATATATATATATATATATAAATATATATATATATATATATATATATATATATATATATATATATATATATGTCATAAAAGCAATATTGAATGATAATATTCAGTAATACTGAAGAGCAGGGACAATGAATTGTCTTGCTAAATCAAGCAATGATTACTTTATGCCGGCCCGCTTCGCCGACTCTCCCAGAATGAGAATTTACAAACTTTCTCAACAGTACACAGCAGAGACTAATTACACACAATTGCTGTTTATTAGTACTGTTAGCCTCTGGAGAAAGTGACTTCACCCCTGACAATAAATAACTAATACTATCAATGATATCAGGTTCTTGCTGATGCGTTAACTCCTAGAAGGCACAACGGATTTTAAGCTTAATACAACAAGACTGGCCTAAGTACCAGTTATGAATGGCAAAGCGTTTATGCAAGCTAGGAGCTAAAACTAGAATAAGCTAAGTTATGGAGAAATGAAACACGAGTTTACATTACATTAAGCTCGAGAAAAAGAACTGTTAAATTTATTGATTACAAAGAAATAAATTTAACGTTACATTTCAAAATGAATTCAAAATAAAGAGATCGAACTCACTCGCTCACTCAGAAGCTAACCTCTTAAACCTAGGAAAATACGAAAAGGAAATACTGGTCAATGTAGCGTATCACCAAGGAAGGGTGGGAGCCTGGAGAACTGTATTCTAGTGGAGTCTGGGTGCTAGAAGACCTCTCTCACTCTCACTACTGGAGCACAGAACCACACTCCGTCACGACAGACAAAAGACTGATTCAAATACGATGTATGGGGTAGGATATGCCCAGGCCAGCTGGAAGAAGGCATGGCCAATGGTTGAGGCAAGCAGGGGCGAACAATATAGAAACAATAATATCGCTCAGTAGAGCACTTAATGACGTGCATTAGAATGGTCACTTTTGAAACAGTGATGAATGTTTTGAAAAAAGTATACCATCGAAATGGAGAGAGATACAGTTAAATGAACGATACACAGTGAGTTTTCCACTAATAGTTCGTGGTTTCTCACAAAAGGAAAATGTCGCGAATTTCATTCGTGACATTACGCCCTTTCAAAATGAAATTTTTTCCTTATGGGAAAAAATTTGTGGATATATATATATGTACACATCCTAACTCAGTCACACAAGATTCACACTGTGGTGTGTGTGCTATCCTGCTACAGGAGAAAATCACTATCGCCAATGAGCGTAAAAACCTCATATTTACGTTAATAGAGGCAAGCTTGAGGGAAAAAACTCCGTGATGACGGTGATAATCCTGTACTCAGGTCAAACTGAGCGAAAGTTCACTACATTTACACTGACAACCAATTGTTGTGTAGCGTGGTGTATGTAATACACGGTGTAGGTGTGACAGTTGTAGTGTAACTGTACCTAGTGTAAAATGATAGTAAATATTAATAATATGGCGACAACGAATGCAGAGGAGAAGAGACGGCAGCGTGTGGCAGACGATCAGCTTGCCCGCACAGCAAAATTGCTACACCCATCGCTGTACCTGCAAAATCAATTAAAGTGGAGCATCAAAAGTGTCAATGAGACAAAAATTCTTATTACATTACAATTACTCTCTCTGCCTAGCAATCAGTACATGCTACAAAAGGTACGCTCTAGCTGAAAAATACGAGTGACAGCCTAAGCTTCGTACATTCGAGGTCTCCATTAATTTATTAGATACATTATTAACCAGGAAACGTAGTCCCTGGACGCTGTTGGTCTCGAGGACTCATGTAGTTTACTGGTTAAACTTAACTCTACACTTATGATTAGTGTCGGCAAGTTGAGAATCCTTATGCAGACTCGGGCTCGTGTGTCCACAGACACAGCCTCGGACTGCACACGGGTCATCAACCTCTGCCTTAACCTAGTGCCTATATTAATATCGGGGCAGCTGAGAATCCTTGTGCAAACTCGGGCTCGTGTGTCTGCAGACACAGCCTCGGGTCGCCTCTGCGGGGTTCTCTCTCGAACTTCCCCCTTAACCTACAGTACTTATATTAATATCGGGGAGCTGAGAATCCTTATGCAAACTCGGGCTCGTGTGTCCACAGACACAGCCTCGGACTGCACACGGGTCCTCAAACTTCCACCCTTTTGCCTAGAGTACACATGTATATACAATATCGGGGCAGCTGAGAATCCTTACGCAAACTCGGGCTCGTGTGTCCGTAGACACAGCCTCGGGTCGCCTCTGCGGGTTCTCAAACTTTCCCCCCTTAAACTACGGAACACGTGTATGTACAGGTCCTAGACATACTGTGTCCTGTGGGGCCAACAAGTGAGACATCAGGTCTACACTTTTAACTGGGAACCAGGCTGGTCCTTGGATTACTCAAATCTCTGAGGACCCCGAGGACCCCAACCAGCAGCAATTACCCAAGCAGCAGCAGCAATACAAGGACAAGCCACATAACCCTCAATCAGGTCAATCAGTGTATCGGAGGCAGGAGGCAAACGCAGTCTTCATTCCACGACAAGCACACGATGGTGCCATCTCTACCAGTACAGGTACTTCCCAACAGTTCACGAGCTCCCCTCCGACCATGAACTCTCCTTCACAGGTGGTCAATGCTCCACCTCCTCAGATGGTGAGTACGACTCCTCAGAAACCTAGTACTCAGGGCGCTACGTTTGCTGCATCGGTTGTTCCGCAGTCTCATGAATGACTGGCTGCTACCTCCTCAGACCCTTCCACCAGCAACACTGCCTTTCTTGTTCAGCCAGGGTTTGTGGGAGGTGTTTCTGTAAATGTTCTGAGGGATAATGGTTCCTCAGGTTGCTCTCTTAAGCAGAGTTTATTTTGGCCTGATGAGTATACAGGTCGACAGATCCAAGTTAGACTTATTGATGAATCAGTGAGATTGTTCCCTGAGGCACGTATCCAGGTGGCGTCTCCATTTTTCACTGGCTTGACAGCTGCAGTTGTCATGCCAGAACCTTTATTTAACCTCATTATAGGCAACATACCTGGCATCAAAAATAGTTGCGCCGTAGATGTTGCTACTCAGACTTCGGCTGCTGCGGTAACACGAGCCATGGTCAAGGCTCCAAATCGCGTCACTCCGTTGACCGTCGCAACGCCGCAAGATCTGATTCGTAGTCAAGATGTTGTCCAAGAGCAACAAACTGACTCAGCACTTGCCTCAGTGCGTAAGAAGCTGGAGGGTAAAGTGATTAAGTATTCACGGGGAGGACAAGCCAGGTTCCTTCGTAAGTGAGGACTCTCGCTCTCACTACTGGAGCACAGAACCACACTCCGTCGCGACAGACAAAAGACTGATTCAAATACGATGTATGGGGTAGGATATGCCCAGGCCAGCCAGAAGAAGGCGTGGCCAACGGTTGACGCAAGCAGGGGCGAACAATATAGAAATAATAATATTGCTCAGTAGAGCACTTAATGACGTGCATTAGAACGGTCACTTTTGAAACAGTGACGAATGTTTTGAAAAAAGTATACCATCAAAATGGAGAGAGAAACGGTTAACTGAACGATACACAGTGAGTTTTCCACTAATAGTTCGTGGTTTCTCACAAAAGGAAAATGTCGCAAATTTGATTCGTGACAATATATATATATATATATATATATATATATATATATATATATATATATATATAAGTAATAATTGCTTTTTCAGGTTGGGTCCAGTTTTCAACCGTTAGAGAAATGAAAGAAATAAAAGCCATAGTGATGTATGAATCCCACATCTGACAAACTGCTGTTCGATAAATTCAATATGAGGTTATTTAGGCCATCTACTGTAGACTTAGCAAGAAGAGGATATAATATATGTCAATAGACTGAAGTAATTAGGTGGGTTCGTTCGTTTAAAGATTACCTGCACATACAGTGCAGGCCGGGCCTTACATTAGCCCAGTCAGTGGGGTATGGGCAGGTTAAAAAATAGTAAGGGGGAAGGACAGGACCTAGGGATTGCCCAGCACACACATCCTGTCTCCTGGCTGGCTTTGTGGTGTGTGTGATTAGGTTGGTATGTTTGGCTGGATATATAAACCCCTCCGTGGCTGTTAGCATGGAGGTTTCCATGCCCTACAGGCCGAACCAGCAGTCATTTTTTGAAGTTTCGAAAACTCATTTGTTGTTGTTGCCATATTGAAGAGCAAGTTCCGATGCACCTTCCAGTGGAAATTTCAGCTTCCTAGACCCATCCTGTGGCGTGCAATTGAACGAGGAAGTTGCGAAAATATCTGCAGATGATATGTCCCCAGTGTGGTCTTGGCGCAGTGCAACATCGCACAAAGTGTTATATATATTTTTTTTACATAAAAACAATGTCAATGGTGCTCAAATGGTGTGAATTGACAAGATACAGGTATTAGGAAGTATTTCAGTACATAATACGTGAGGTTTGAATATGAAAATATGAATTTATATCACTTTTTTGGTGGCCATTTACTGTATGTTTATGGTAGTATCGAGTTATTTTTCTAGTCTGAGTGGTGGAGTTCCTGGGAAAAGAGAGATGAGAGATTCTATTTTTAGACCTAAACAAGAAAAATGTCAGTCACAAAGTGTACAGGCTCTCCCGTGAGGGTTGAAAGCCGAGGCAAAACGCGACTAGCACCTTGCTTAAGCTGATCAGCAGTATGGGAGTGGAGAGGCCTTTCCAGCCACGCAGACATCACGTGTATGCCTAAAACAATGGTGAAATGTTAGTGCAAGGCAAGGAATATGTAAAATGCTCCAAAACAGTAAAAAAAAATCCTGAACAATACATAAAAATAGCCCCCATATAAGTATTGTTCTCTTATATTCATATATTTCTTGTTAATCCTGAGTTATTATTTTAACGTTAGTCGCTGTCTGTGTGTCGCAAAGGAGACAGATGATATTTTCTGCCTGATTCGATATAATGGGTCTCTCTTTGTCTTTCTGGGGAAACTTCACATGGTCAAAAGACGATATTGTCTGCGATTAGCACGGTCACTTTAGAGAAAGCATTTTGGTGTCCTGCGCTTATAATTATATCTTTCAACAGCATTCAGCATCGAATATGAGTATTATGCAATCAAATACAAGAGCAACAGAAATGGAAAACAGTAATAGAAAGAAAATGGAGGCAAACGTAATACACTGAAGGGATGAAACAAAAAAATAAATACAAACCTCTTGTGCATAATGCGAGTTGTGGAGTCAGGCCAGGCCAACATTTACCCCTCTACTCTCCCTTCGCGGGTCTTGAGTAAACATGGATAAGTCACTATCTTTGAATCTCAGTTTATCTTATTTACTTTCCCTTCCTTTTCTAAACACTCACTTCTATCTTACACCATTGCAATTCCTTACTTTAATAAATAAACACAATACAGTAAACAAAGTTATTTACAGTCACACTTATAATTACACTGCACTATTTACACAATCACTGATTCGTACCTCGACAAGGAATGATACTCAGGGAAGCACGGAGGATAGTGAGGCACCTTGCATGTGTTGCACTGCCAAGTGGTGAGCTTTTGCTCCCGTTGCCACCTCTGTTGTTGCACAGGCGTGGCAGTACAACTGTGCACTTCTTGACCCTCTTGCAATACCTTGTGCATCAGTGGGTGGAGGTAATTTCACCATGTAGTGCTGTGCTGCCCAATCCTTTGCAGGAAGTCTATCTGGTGTGTATTTTACCGTATTTTTGTGCCCCCGTGGCACTGCCACCTGGTGACTGTGCTCTTGGAGTAGTAGTGATGCGCAATCAAAACATACATGTCTACCAAGTGGAAAAGGAGTATTTTGTCCCATTTGATACAGTGACAAATGCACTCCACACTACTAATCTGCATGTCGCTCTTATCAACCAAGCACATGTTACGATTGCAGTCTGTGATTGCATTTGGCTTTTGAATACGCTCGCCTGTCACACAATCTACTTTCTCTGTGTTGACGAGAGCACCTGTGAGTACAGTTGATAGCATGTGTACATCACGCTTGTCTTATCATCGCAGGGCAAGGAGATCAGTACTACGTTGCAACAGCACTGTGCCTCTTGCTCCTCATGGAAGCATGGCATGACACATCTATTTGGCCGCATTGTGCCACAGGAACCAATGCCTCGTGATAGCAGGTGCATCGCTAATTCAACAGATGTGTACCAATTATCTGTGTAGAGTGTGTATCCTCTACCCACACAATCTTCCAATGTTTGCTTCACAACTGCACCAATAATGCCAAGACGATCATGATGGGGAATATCGGTCACTGTCCCAGTGCATATTATCATATCTAGGACAACACCCATATAACAATCACACAGCACAAATGTCTTGATGTCAAAATGATGACGTTTAGATGGAATGTACTGCCTGAAAGATATGTGACCCCAGAATAACATCAGTGACTCGTCAATCACAACCTTTTGAAAAGCCCCAAAATAGCGTTTGAATTTGCCTTTGAGGTTTTCCAAGCCAATTCTGATCTTTCACAAACTGTCTGTTTGGTCCGAGGTTGTGTTGTCGGAGAAATGAAGGAAACATAGGATGTTCTAGTACGTGTTTCGTGCCTTGTACTTGCTGAATGCATTGATCCGTGTCAAGACATCGGTAGTCCAGTAATCAAAAAGCGCATGTTTCTTTACCAAGGGCATCAACATTGTCAGTGCCATGAACACATACAAGGGTGGCACTGTCCCGTCAGTCCAATGTTGTGCCCTATGTCACGAAGCTCGACCTAGCGAAGGGATTCTTCCAGATTCCCCTTCATCCTGAGAGTCGTCAGTTCACTGCCTTTGCTACTCCTAGGGGGTTGTACCAGTATAAAGTCCTCCCATTTGGACTTACCAGTTCCCCAGCAGTATTCAATCGTGCCATGAGACAAGTGCTCCATGGTATTGTAGGAGTAGAGATGTTCGTTGACTATGTCCTCGTTCATTCCGCCACATTGGAGGAGCACCTCAGACTCTTGGAAATTGTCTTCAGTAGACTCCAGAGTTTCAACATGACTGTGAAGCCTAGCAAATGCAAGATTCCTCACAGTGAGATGGAGTTCCTCGGTCATATTGTTGGCAACAACCATTGCAGGTGTCAGGGTGACAAGATCAGGAAGGTTAGAGAAGCCCCGAGACCCGTGACCAAGAAACAGGTTAGGGGATTTCTTGGCCTAGTGGGATATTATAGGAGTTTTATCCCCAACTTTGCTCTCATTGCCCAACCGTTGTACGAAGTGCTACGGAAATATGCTCCAAACACCATTGAATGGGGAGAAGCGCAAGAGAGATCTTTTGCCACCCTCAAGAATATGTTGTGCAAGGAGCCAATTTTGCAATTGCCTGATTCCAGCAAACCTTTCATACTGCGCACTGATGCTTCACAAGATGGAGTAGGTGCCGTATTGATGCAGGAATCGGAAGGTGGAATCTTCCCAGTGGCATACCACAGCCGTAGGCTAAAACCCGCCGAGAGGAATTACAGTACTGTTGAGAAGGAACTCTTGGCTGTGGTTGATGGTGTTAAAAAATATTATTATTATTTATTTGGGGCATCATTTGTTCTGGAAACTGACCATATGCCACTCACTAGTCTTAGCACGAC
Organism: Coenobita brevimanus; assembly: GCF_032717465.1. Classification (NCBI taxonomy): domain Eukaryota; kingdom Metazoa; phylum Arthropoda; class Malacostraca; order Decapoda; family Coenobitidae; genus Coenobita; species Coenobita brevimanus. Next base: position 5,481,133 of record NC_136984.1, on the reverse strand, counting down.
CAAGACGGCTAATGCAAGATTGACACGCTGGACACTGTATTTACAGCAGTTTAACCTTGTTGTGAGATACATCAAGGGAAGTGATAACGTAGGTGCAGACCTAATGTCTCGCCTACTGACTGCTGACTAACATGGACAGTTGTTGTATGCTGGGTTCCGTGATAGGCATCCTCAGAGATTTGAGTAATCCAAGGACCAGCCTGGTTCCCAGTCAAAAGTGTAGACTTGACGTCTCACTTGTTGGCCCCACAGGATACAGTATGTTCAGGGCCTGTACATACACGTGTACTGTAGGTTAAGGGGGAAGAGAGAACTCCGCAGAGGCGACTTGAGGCTATGGAAGACCCAAGTTTGTACAAGGATTCTCAGCTCCCCGATACTAATATAAGTACTGTAGGTTAAGGGGGAAGTTCGAGAGAGAACTCCGCAGAGGCGACTTGAGGCTATGGAAGACCCAAGTTTGCACAAGGATTCTCAGCTCCCCGATACTAATATAAGTACTGTAGGTTAAGGGAGAAGTGAGAATTCCGCAGAGGCAACTTGAAGCTATGGAAGACCCAAGTTTGCACAAGGATTCTCAGCTCCCCGATACTAATATAAGTACTGTAGGTTAAGGGGGAAGTTCGAGAGAGAACTCCGCAGAGGCGACTTGAGGCTATGGAAGACCCAAGTTTGCACAAGGATTCTCAGCTCCCCGATACTAATATAAGTACTGTAGGTTAAGGGGGAAGTGAGAACTCCACAGAGGCGACTTGAGGTTATGGAAGACCCGAGTTTGCGCAAGGATTCTCAGCTTCCCGATATTAATATAAGAACTGTAGGTTAAGGCACAGGTTGAGGACCCGTGTGCAGTTCGAGGCTATGGAAGACCCGAGTTTGCACAAGGATTCTCAACTTGCTGACACTAATCGTGTGCTAAAATTAATGGCGACCTCGAGTGTACTTTTTGTAGCATGTACTGATTGCTAGGCAGAGAGAGTAATTGTAACGTAATAAGAATTTTGTCTCATTGACACTTTTGATGCTCCACCTTAATTGGTTTTGCAGGTTCAGCAATGGGTGTAGCAGTTTTGCTGTGCGGACCAGCTGATCGTCTGCCGCATGCTGCCGCCTCTTCTCCTCTGCCTTCATCGTCGCCATATTATTTACTCTGTCATTTTACACATAGGTACAGCCACACTACAACTGTCACACCTACACCGTGTATTACATACACCACGCTACACAACAATTAGTTGTCAGTGTAAATGTAGCGAATTTTCGCTCAGTTGACCTGAGTACAGGATTTTCACCGTCGTCACAGAGTTTTTCCCTCAAGCTTGCTTCTATTAACGTAAATACGAGGTTTTTTCGCTCACTGGCTACTGCGACTTTCTCCTGTAGCAGGATAGCACACACACCACAGTGTGAATCTTGTGTGACTGAGTTAGGATGTGTACATATATATATATATCCACAAATTTTTTCCCATAAGGAAAAAATTTAATTTTGTACGGGCGTAATGTCACGAATCAAATTCGCGACATTCCCCTTTTGTGAGAAGCCATGAACTATTAGTGGAAAACTCACTGTGTATCGCTCAGTTAACCGTTTCTCTCTCCATTTCGGGGTATACTTTTCAAAACATTCGTCACTGTTTTCAAAAGTGACTGATTTAATGCACGTCACTAAGTGCTGTACTGAGCGATATTATTGTTTCTTTATTGTTCGCCCCTGCTCACTCGACCGTTAGAATAATGTGGCCTACTGCTCCCCTTTTGTTCCCACGACTTATGCAGCCTAGTTGTTGCTTTGACGGAGAGAGGTCCTGTGCTCCAGAAGTGTGAGAGGAGAGGTCAGCTAGCACCCAAGCTCCACAAGATCACAGTCTCCAGTACTCCCACCTTGGTGATACAAAGCATTCATCGACTATAGTATTTCCTTTTTGTATTTTCGTAGTCTTAAGAGTTTAGTTAAGGTGTTTTTTCTTAGGCGTAAGTATTTAGCTTATGTGTGAGTGAGTGAGTGTGGTCTCATTGATTTGGTTTGAATTGTAACGTTAAATTTATTTTTTTTTAATCAATAAATTTAACAGTTCTTTTTCTTGAGCTTAATGTAAAGTAAACTCTTGTTTCATTTCTCCATAATTAAGCTTATTTCCCACATAGCTCCTAGCTTGCATAGACGTTTTACTATTCATAACTGGTACTTAGACCAGTCTTGTTGTATTAACTTAAAATCCGTTGTGCCAGGAGTTAAGCATCAGCAAGGACCTGATATTATTATTAGTATTAGTTATTTATTGTCAGGGGTGAAGTAACATTCTCCAGAGGCTAACAGTACCAATTCAGCATTTGTGAGTAATTAGTCTCTGCTGTGTACTGTTGAGAAAGTTTATAAATTCTCGTTCTTAGAGAATCGTTGCTCGATTTAGCAAGACAATCATTGTCCCTGCTCTTTAATATTATTGAATATTATTATCAATTAAATAATATTTAAGCATTTATTTTAAAAACATTGATATATTATAAAAAACCCGTGACAATTATATTATAAAAACCCCGTGACACCCTATATGTCTCTACCTGTGCCATGTCTGCCACCACCGGATGAAAAAAACTGTTGTTCTCTGCAGCAATTGTTGTTTATGATTTTGTCACCAAAGAAGAGGAGGAAAAAGCTCATGATAGAGCTCGTCGCTGTCAGTCCTGTCGTTCCCTAACACAAGAGTTCGTGTTGTCAAAGGCAAAAGTCCTTGGTCTGAACTCTTGCGTTGCCTTCCATCTGTAGGCTGCTCGGGAAGGGGACACCTGCACTCCTGGCTGCTGCCTGGTCTGCCTCTCATGTTGCGATGCAGTCCTCCATACCTTACATGCACACCGAGGCACTGAGTTCACTCCAGGCTCTGAAGATGATGTCCCCGGTGCATGATGTGGTGGTGAGGGGGCACGTGAGGTTGAGGGAAGTGGTGAGATGGCACGTGAGGTTGAGGGAAGTGGTGAGATGGCACGTGAGGTTGAGGGAAGTGGTGAGATGGCACGTGAGGTTGAGGGAAGTGGTGAGATGGCACATGAGGTTGAGGGAAGTGGTGAGATGGCACGTGAGGTTGAGGGAAGTGGTGAGATGGCGCGTGAGGTTGAGGGAAGTGGTGAAATGGCACATGAGGTTGAGGGAAGTGGTGAGATGGCACGTCAAGTAACGGGAAGTGGTGGTGTCGGCGAAGCTGTGCAGGCTGAATGCACCTGCACTCTCGCTTCATCATCCTCCGCGCCACTCCTCTCCTCAGCTTCCTTTCCTCCAGGAAAGAGCTCTTTTGCCACCATTTTCTGCCTTTTTGGTGGAAGCGCAGCTCTCCCACGACGTGGTGGAGCAGCAACGTCATCCTCAAAGGGATTTTGTCGTCATCCTCCTTGTCAGGTGGTGTTTCATACCACTCGTCGCCGCAATCATCCCTGCTTATTTCTTCCCTGTCACTGTGGCCATCTTCTGACCTAGTCTGATCAGTATCACTCTCCCCATCCTTGGGGAACAGTTCAGACCTGATTTCAGGGCTGGTTAGTCCCTTACACTTGCGCAGAGTGTGGCGGTGGGAGGGGGTGGAGGTAGGGCCAGGTGTGATACCTTGACGTCCACTCATCACGGCGGCACGTGCTAAACTGATGGATGTGGTGTGTGGGAGTGCAGTCTAGTTCAGTCTCAGGATGTTCAGAATGTTCACTTCCCTCAATTTTTTTCCGTTTTCTACAAGCTGTGCTCGAATGACGCTTGTGGCCACGCTACGGACAAGTGTCATTTGTCGCTGACGGCCATGGAGGGGTTAAGTATCTGGTTCTTAAGACATCACAATTAACATCGCTGCTATAAATGTCTCAATAAATTTCGTTTTTCTTTTATTCAGACGATCTTTTGCAGATTGGGAGGATTTCCTAACTAAAGAGGGTTAGATATCTATAGCCATCATTAACTGCATCATCACTATAGTTCCTTCACCTTAACTTGGCTCACATATTGGCCCTTTTGCAGCATATTTCACGTAGCTCAATAGCAGAAAAGACAATGCTATAGCTAGGCATTCTTTCCATAGCACATCTTCATGGCTAGCACCAGATTCTGGTGGCAATTGATTGTTATAAGTCAATACTCAGCTGAAGAGATGGTAATTTTAGGCCATGTTAATGTAAAAAGAGTATAAAGGTAAAATATAATCACCTGATAGCAGAAATAAAAAAATTATTTCTTTTTACTAAGGGGGATAAATACTCTAAGGTGAATATGATGACATTTTCTCCAGTACAATATTTTTTCATTTTTTTTTTATACGTAGAGAAAATTTTATTCTGTTAAGGAAAGAAAATAATTGAGACGAGGTTAAAGAATGGATTACTGTAGCGCACAAAAGAATATAAAAAAATATACCGATAGAGCTAATTTAAACCACTCTGTCCACTTTCATGGTGACTCAACTTTCCTAAACTGAAAAAAAGTCTTGGGATAAAAAAAAACATGAAATGGTCACAGAGTAAAAGATAGTCATGGGGTAAGAAAATAAAAGTCATGTGATAAAAAAAAAAAAACTAGTCTGGGTAAAATAATAGTCATGATGTAAACAAACAGTCACGGGGTAAAAAACAGTCACTGGGTAAACATATAACTATAGCATAAAAAAAAAAAAAATGATATAGGCATGGGATAACATTTGGAACAGTCGTGGGTAAAACCAATAAGATAGTCATAATGTAAAAAAAAATATATATGGGGTAAAAACAAAAGGCAATAATTCTATGAGTTACAACGTTGAATAAAAGGCGGTAATCCAGCATTGACAGACGGAACCAAGAGGTCTTACCCGGTCCAGTTTGATGGCAAAACATCTGTACTGAGGAAAGAGGCTCATCACCGTATGGCCCATATTGCCGTAATCGTTCAGGGTGCGGCACCGTTCCTTGAATTCTGGTAAAGGAACATTACAGAACATTATCTGGCTGGACCTTGAAGGCCTGAGAGGTTGTGGAGGATTGTGGATGGAGATTGTGGTGGAGATGATGGTGGATGGTGGTGGTGGAAATGGTAGTGGCGATAGTGGTGGTGGTGAAAGTTAGTGATGGTGATGAAAGGTGGTGGTGGTTGTGGTCGTGGATGGTGTAGGGTGGTGGAAGTTAGTGGTGGTGGAGAGTAGTGGAAGTTAGTGGTGGTGGAGAGTAAGGGTGCTGGACGTTAGTGGCGGTGGAGAGTAATGGAAGTTAGTGGTGGTGGAGAGTAAGGGTGGTGGAAGTTAGAGGTAGTTGAAGAAAGGGTGGTGGAAGTTAGAGGTAGTAGAAGTAAGTGTTGGTTTAAGTTAGATGTGGTGTAACCTAGTGACGGTGTAACCTAGTGGTGGTGGAAGTTAGTGGTGGTGGAAGTTAGTGGTGGTGGAAGTTAGTGGTGGTGGAAGTTAGTGGTGGTGGAAGTTGGTGGTGGTGGAAGTTAGTGGTGGTGGAAGTTAGTGGTGGTGGAAGTTAGTGGTGGTGGAAGTTAGTGGTGGGTGGTGGGTCGTATTTTTAGGAAAGGTCATGTGGGGGAGGTGGTGGTGACAGTGATGGAGGGGGAGATGGTGGTGGTGACAGTGATGGAGGGGGAGATGGTGGTGGTGACAGTGATGGAGGGGGAGATGGTGGTGGTGACAGTGATGGAGGGGGAGATGGTGGTGGTGACAGTGATGGAGGGGGAGATGGTGGTGGTGACTGTGATGGAGGGGGAGATGGTGGTGGTGACAGTGATGGAGGGGGCGATGGTGGTGGTGACAGTGATGGAGGGGGAGATGGTGGTGGTGACAGTGATGGAGGGGAAGATGATGATGGTAATAGTGATGCAGGGGAAGATTGTGGCAGTGAACGTAAGGGTCATAGTTGTGTAAGGTGGGTGGAGGGACAAGGTGAAGGGGTTGGTGAGGAGCTGAGGTGTTGTGGTGATTTATTCGTATGGCGCGGTGGTGAATGTGTATGGTGGGGGTCATGTGGGGGATTTGGCGGTAAATGAGGTCGAGTTTAGATGGTAGTGGTGGTGAAGTGGGATGTGACGGTTTTGATAATACATTAATAATAATAATAATAATAATAATAATAATAATAATAGTAATAATGATGATGATGATGCCTAGAAGACTGTAACTGTCAGAGAGAGTTACTGATCTCAGCTTATTATTATTATTTTTTTAATACCGGTAACTCAAAGACCCTTGCTGAGACTGCACCAGAAAGAATACAGACATGGTCCAGGACCAGACAAAACTTTTAGGGCCAAGAAGTGCTTCATTTATGTTTTGTTTTTTTCCTGTACAGAAGAGTAATTGAAAATTAAAAAAAAAAACGGGTGTGCCAAATATGGAAAGGTCAAGCATGAATGACCATTATTTTTCCCATACAAATGTTTAGAAAATAATTTTATGAGATGTCCATCCGTGTTCCTGTATCTGTAGTAGTTATGTAGTAAACTGAAATTGAAAATTTGTACTTTTTGGAAATTTTTGAACCTGCGACCTTGAAAAGTAGGTCAGGATCACATAAACAGGGTCAGTGTAATGGTATCATGGTGCTGTACATCCTCAATACAGTAAGTGTGAGGAAAATCGGAGATAAGAAGTGACCTAATAAAAGTATTAAAAATAGTGATGGATACAAAGATCTCCACCTGTGGTAATAGATGGAGATCAACTCGAAGACTGTAACTGTAAGAGACAGTTATTTATCTCAACAAATGAGAATAATCCTGATCTTACGATTTTTGTAATAACTAAAACACCGTTGGTAAAACTGCCACCAAAAAGCATAGACACCTGGTTCAGGACCAGACAAAACTTCTAGGGGAAGAAGTGTCCCATTTATACTTTAGGGTTTCCTGTTAAAAAGAACAATTGGAAAGTGTTGAAAAGTGGTATGTCCAAATATACTAACGTCTTGCATGAATAACCTTCAAATTTGTCCAATAAATTTTTGGAAAATAACTTTATCACGCGATTTTCTTCCATGTTCATCTATCCATAATAGTTTTCGAGTAAAATTAGGTTCGAAATTGACAATCTCTGGACACTTTTGGACCTGTGACCTTGAAAAGCAGGTCAAAGTCGTTGAAAATGGGTCAGTGTACTAGGGTTATAGTGCCGTACGTCCTCGAAGGGTGTGATGGAAATCAGAGACGAAAGTGACGGAATAATAATGACAATAATAGTATAACGAGAAAGCGCTCAGAGAGCTCATACCTCCGCCAATGCCATTGCCATTAAAAAGGATCCGGATCCATGGATATAAGATCTGGATCCACCCCAAATTTTAATCATTTCTTTCTTGGTCCATGGCTCACCTTTCCACAAAATTTCATCTATATCCGTTCATAACTTTTTGGGTAATCTCAGATACTGATCCGTGGGTATAGGATCCGCATATGGATCCGGATCAGCCCCAAATTTGATCCATTCTTTCTTGGTCAATGACGCACCTGTCTACAAAATTTCATTGAAATTCACTGAGAACTTTTGGAGATATTGTGCGGGATACTCCGGATCCAAGTCCAGATCCACGCCAAAATTTTATAATTTTTCCTTGGCCCAATACCCCCTCTTCCACAAAATTTCATCAAAATCCGTTCATAACTTTTTTGAGTAATCCTGCTAAAAGATAGATAGACAGACAGACAGACAGACAGACAGACAAACCAAAAAACCAAAGAGGGGTAAAACATATACCTCCCTGAGGAGGTAAATAATAATAATTAATAATAATAATAATAATAATAATAATATGAAGACTGAAACTGTCATAGTTACTCGTCTCCACCTATAGGAATATTGCTGAACTTACTGTTTGTGTAAAAACTCAAAAATGTAGGTCAAACTGCCACCAGAAAATTATACAGACCTGGTCCAGGACCAGACAAAATTTCTCGGGCCATGAAGCACCTCATTCACACTTTTTTTTTTTTTTTTTTTGTATGAAAGAGCAATTGAAAATCGTTAAAAAAATGGGATGGCTGAAATGTCATAATGTCACGCATGAATAACTTGAGATTATTTCCTTACAAATGTTTGGAAAAAAAATTTTATCATGGGATTTCTTTCCTTATTCATTTATGTTTAACCCCTTAACCGCGGGGCGTCACTTTCGTGACCCTCGGGCTCAATGGATCATACCACGGGGCGTCACTTTTGTTATTCTGTGTTATTTTGAATTATCCCGGGCTTTCAAGTGGTGGCTTGTATCATCTATCAGTACTGCCAATGTCCAACACTAGTCAGCACTCCAAATCTCATCTCTACTCCCATCCATTGTTGACATTATAGCGATTTTCTCCCCTTCCTGACTCCCCTCCCTACCTCCCCTCCATTACCCTGTTCTCTCACCTCCCCTGCCGCGCTGCGCTAAGCAAATCTCCCCCGGACTTTTCCACAGATTTCATCCATTGAAATAAGCCCTATGCCCTATACTTATACAAAATAATATATATATAAAAAAAAAATAAGGTAAGTGATAGTGGTATACACCAGGAATTGGCTAATTATCACCTGACAACATCTCACATGCATTCATTCGCTACATTACCACGGTAATTTCCCCTTTGAATTATGCCTTGTAATCTATTTCTGTAATAAAAATGTATATCAGAAAGGAAGGGAGAAGCCTAAGTGACATTTACATTCACCTGGAACTACCTATTTCTTTATGTATTGCCGAGATTTTCTACCAATAATTTATTAGCATGTAAGTTAGCAACTGTCATCCTCATTGTCACTGTCAACCCTTGCCTTCTCAGATAAGCCGTGCCATTTAGTTCCTTGTCCTCTGCTGTGGTCAAAACATGTCGCACTCGCGCCCCGCCATTTCTGCCACTTCTGCGCCCATTGCAAAGGGCCCCGTGACCTCTACACCCAGAAAAAGTCGTGAGGGAAGCAGGAAAGGACTAAGTGACTCTGCAGTGGAACGTGAACTAGCGGAATTGTCAATGGTGATGGTGGATAGTGATTTTGACCCTTTGGGGGAATCGTGTGATGAGCCGGGTGAGGAAATCGTGCCAGAAAGTACTAGTACGAGTGCTTCAGTGTCCAAAGTTATCCCTAGCTCCAAAGGAAAGGAGCCGTTAGTGCAGCAAGGGAAGGAATTTGGGAAGGGAGTGAAAAGGCGGTGTGTTAGCCCCAGAACAATAGCCCCGCGTGACCCAGCCCGCCAAGAGTCCCGAGTTGATTCACCTCCCAGTTCCCCAAGCCCCACTTCACTCATTTCTTCCTCTTCTTCTGCTGAATTATCTCCGGAGTCTTCGTCGTCGGAGTCACCACCAGCATCAACAGTGAAGGCAGGCCGTAGAGGAAGAAGTAAATCCCTGACCCATAAAAGTAGAGTTGCTACTAGAGTAAGGGCTGCTAGTGCTGTACGGCAACTCAGGGTCAGTGCGAGTGACCTTGAACATGGTAAATCTCCCTCACAGCCACCCACCACCCTCACCCATCCTACACCGCCACAACAGGGAATCCTGGACGCCTTCGCGTGGACGGAAGGGTCTGACTTTGTGCCAGAACATTTAGTTTTTGATGAGAGTTCCTCAGGAGTACAGCCTGCCTTCACTCTTGACGATGATGCTGGGTGTGGACTTCCTTTTGGCCTTCCTAGATGATGAAGTCATGCAGCACATATGTGATGAGACCAACATGTATGAATCACAATATGCTGCAAGTGGTACAGGTGCAGCCAAGATGCAACAGTGGTCCATGCTGGGAGTGCAGGAGCTGTATGTGTTCTTCGCCCTCATGCTTCTCATGCCACACTCAAAGAAGCATGAGTTGGATGAATACTGGTCCATGGACCCCTTACTACCCTCACCCACCTTCAATAAGTACATTGCCAGAGATCGCTTCCGGAACATCATGGGAAACCTGCACTTTGCCGACAATGATGTACCTTCCCAAACCGACCCACTCTGGAAGATCCGGGAGATTCTGAGCAGAATGAAGGATAAGTTTATGTCATTCTTCCACCCCTTTCAGAAGGTTGTCATTGACGAATCCTTGCTTTTGTTCAGAGGACGTCTTCGGTTTGTACAGTACATTCCAAGCAAACGCCATCGCTTTGGAATCAAGTTCTTTGTACTGTGCAACTGTAAGACGGGGTACATCCTTGACTTCGTCATTTATTCAGCCAGTACTGTCGATCTGGATAAAACACACCCCCTTGGCTTCTCAGGCTGTGTAGTGAAAGTGCTCCTTGAAAAGTATTTTGGTGGGGAATCATGTGCTGTATACAGACAACTATTATACAGCACCGAAACTTGCCAAATACCTTTCAGAGCACGGCATTGGCTCCTGCGGCACTGTTAAAAGTAATCGTGCCCAGTTCCCTAAATTCCCAGAGGCAGGAACCTCGCAGCGAGGAGACGTGCACCTACACAAGTCTGAGAAGATGCTGGCAATACGGTGGCATGACAAGAGGGTCGTGCACATGCTCAACACCGTACATAAGGGGGAAATGACAGACAGTGGGAAGGTCGACCGTAGGACAGGCGAACCTGTGATGAAAGTTGATGCTGTGTTAGACTACAATATCAACATGCGGCTGGTGGACAAGTCCGACATGATGACTGGAGAGATCAACTGCCTCAGGAAGAATACTGGGTGGTACAGGAAAGTTTTTCTGCATCTCATAGACATGACGATGCTGAACGCCTTCATCCTGTACAAGATGAAGGTCAAGCCACCCAAGTCCTTCTCCCTGAGGTTGTTCGCCAGGACTTGTGTTCAGCAGCTGCTGGAAAGATATGGTAGGGTGACAGCAGCAACTCCAAGGCGCCATCCAGTAACACTTCCCGACAGACTTGAGCAGAGGGCATATATGGATCGGCACAGACTGGTGCTAATGCCTGCCATAGGCAAGAGGAAGGCTGCGATCCGCAGGTGCCAGGTGTGTGCACATACCACCCGACGCATACTTGAGCACAAACGCACCTCTTGGCAGTGCACTGAGTGCCAGGTTCCCCTCTGTGTTACCTGCTTCTTTGATTACCACAGCCAGAAGCAGTTCTAAAAGTGCAAGTGGGAAAGGAAAGTAATGTGAAAATAATGTGTAAATAATGTGTAAATAGCAAGTGAAAGCAATGGATGTTCAGTACATATGATTGAACAGTGTATTGTAGTTGTATCTTACTGAAAGTGACAGTGAATAACATAGTGTATGTAAAATAGAAGGGTAAATATTGATAATACAATAGAAAATGTAAATAGTAATGTAAGTAATTAGTAATATAAGAATATGAGTACAAATGCTTGATGTTATAACAGTGAAAGTGAATCCGTGGCTCTCTACGTATTTTACTGAATGAAAAATTTAATGACTTCAACGACAGTAAACTAATACTACTGAAGGAAACTTATGGATAAAAACTCCAGATATATATGTGTTATATAGTAATAGAAATATAAAGGGTGAAGGGTTTTATGAATAATAAATGACAGAGTACCATGAGCGAACTAGTGCAAGTGGGAAGGTCATACGCTCTCGTAATTTTCATTGCTTTCACAGTGCTTTATTTTTTTTTGGAGTATGGATCCCAAACTACTTGATAATCATAGAGTAGGGTTTATAGTGTTAATATCTGGTTGTGGTAATCATATTACGGGTTGTCGGGAAGTGTAAAGTGGAGACTTCGTTACCCAACTTCAGAGGTCTCCACAAGTCCTACGGTAATAGACGAAGGCTCAACAAACATTCCAGGAGAAAGCTGAAGGTATGTGCCATAAGCATATGTAATTTTAATATTCTAGGACTAATAACTGATTTTTGGCAAATATTTTTTGAGAGTCTGTCGGAGCCCGAATAACCCTGCGGGACACGCAAAACATTGGTAAACATGCCCGCGGTGTAAGGGTTAATAGTTTTTGAGTGAATTAACGTTGAAAATTAATGATTTGCCGGCATTTTTGGACTTGCGACCTTGAGAAGCACATGAACTTCACTGAAAATGAGTCAGTGCAATAGGGTCATGGTGCTGTACATCCTTTATAAGTATAATGAAAAAATGGAGAGGAAAAGTGACGGAATAATGAAAAAACTAATAATAAATAATAATACTAATTATAATAAAAATAGATAATAATAATAATAATAATAATAATAATAATAATAATAATAATAAATTTAAAAATAATAGTAACAATAACAATAACAATAATAATAATACATAATAAAAATAACTAGGGTAATGTAGCTATCAGAAAGAATTACTGGCCACCACCAATGAGAATATGACTGAGTTTACATTTTGTTTTAAAACTGTTGATCAAACTGCCACCAAAAAGTATACAGACTTGGTTCAGAACCAGACAAAACTTCAAAGGCAAAGGAAGCGCCTCATTTATGCTTTGCGTTTTATGTATGGAAGAGCAACTGAGAAGTGGGATATCCGAAATATCGCCATGTTATGCATGAATGACCTTCAGTTTTTTTCCATACAAGTGCTTGGAATTTTTTTTTATCACAGGATTTCCTTTATGTTCATGTATGTATAACGGAGGTTGAAAATTCATGATTCAAAGACATTTTTGGACTTGAGGCTTTGGAAAGGAGGTTAGTTACAGAAACTGGGTCAGAGTAATAGGGTCATTTTTTTTTTTTTTTATGTGAGCGACTCTGGGCATAGGCTTCACAGCCTGCTTTCAAGGCCCAGTAGTCCTCCTACGTACCGTACACCTTTACATGTCACCACTTCGGCGCTAACACCCACCGTCCATATTGAATACATGCTAGGGCTGTCTCATACAGGACTGGTGTATTGGTATTAGCGGGGGTATTTTTACGACATGTCGGCGGGTCTACTGGTAGATCAGTAAAGTCTGATATTTATGAAATTCAAATCCTTAAACTGTTCCCTGCCCCAGCGGGATTTGAACCCGGGTCCGTTAGGACGGCAGGCCAACTCTCTACCGATTGAGCCACCGCCTCCCCCATCCTCAATCCTCAATAAATATGATGAAAATTAGAGACAAGAAGTGAAAGAATTATAAAAACAACAACAATAACAATAATAATAACAACAGTAATTAAAGGGGCACTCAGTGGAGCTCATCCCTCCGACTCTTCATTATGGGTTAGGTTTTCTCATCTTTGATTACGTTTTCGGAAAAAAATATTTTCCGGATCCAGAATCTGTAATACAATCCGGATCTGTCCCAAAAGTTAACTGATTGTTCTCTAAGACATGGCCAATCTACAGACTGAATTTAGTCCAAATCTCTGTTTCAGTTTTTGAGTAATCCTGCTAACAGACAAACAAATTAACAAACATCGGTCCTAAAAAGTAATCGTTTGTTTCCTGGGACATGAGCTACCTACTCACCATATTTGGTTCAACACTCTCGTTTAGTTTTTGAGTAACGCTGCTGACAGACAAACAAACTAACAAACACACAGGGGTGAAAACATTCTCTCCCTGTCGGAGAGAATAATCTATATCTATAGCCAGACGCCTCAATCCCATAAGTAGTGCCCATAAACAAATTGCCTTCATGACGCCCTGTCCCGTGCCATTTCGATGCCTTCCTTCTCAGTTCGCACTCCCTTCTCTCATACACCTCTCCACTCCAAGCCTCCACCTCATCCTCCGTCTTCATCTTCCTCTCTCTTCCTCTTCATTGCTCACATACAATCTCCTCATTAGCCTCTCGTTCTCCATCCTCTCCACATGACCAAACCACCTCAGTATATTGTCCTAAAGCTTTCCATCACATCCACAGCCACACCACAACGCTCCTCCACTTCCCCATTGTCAGTTTATCTCTCCATGTAACTCCACGTGCTCCCCTCAAATAACCCATTTCACTGCTGGCACTCTTGACTTGTGTCCTTCCAACAAGCTCTAAACCTCGCTTCCATACGTTAGAGTTGGTATCACAATAGTATCATGTAGCGACTTTTTTTTACTTCCATGCTCACTTCCCTACTTCTTATCACTGCTTTGAAAGAACCAGCAACGTTTCTTCCCTGTTGTACCCTTACAAGCACTCCATCCTCTAAATTTCCACCCTTACCCATCACACCACCTACTGTATGTACTTAAATGCACTCAGATTTTCCATTTCCTCATCATCCAACTTCACTATGCATTCAGTGACTTCATTTGTCTCGAAGACCACAACTTTTGTCTTCGTTACATTCACCATATGATTCCGTTTCTTACACACTTCCAAACTTATTCACCAACCCTTGCAGTTCCTCTTCGTCTCCACTTAACAATACAGTATCATACGCAAACAACAGAACAGGAAGTTTCCAAAAGGTGCCCACTCTAATTAGTGCCATTCTAACATCCACTGCCATACCTTGTATCTCTGTTATAACCCCATCCATATACAGATTGAACAACTATTGAGGCATGGCCTATCCCTGTTTCAATCCAACATTCAGGTAGAAAAATTCTCTCAGTTCACCATCTACACGCACTTCAGCCTTTGCGCCCTCATATATACACTTCACTGCATTCAACAGCTTCCCATTTACTTCATGCATTCCTAATATTTGTACAGCTTTATTGTCTGTCCACTCTGTCATATGCTTTCTCGTAATCCGTGAAGGCCGCATGCAGCTTCTTTCCCTTCTTTAGCAAGTTTGACATTTATGACCTTAGGATGAATATTTAATGTACACAAACCTTTCCCTTCCTTAATCCCACCTTTTTTTTCTCCAACTAATTCTTTTGCTATTTCCCTAACTCTGTCAGTAAGCAACGTACCAAATACATTTCCTATTACACTACAGTAAGAAGGCAGATGCCTCAATACTTACTGCACACTTCTTTTTCCCCCTTACCTCTGTACAGGGGGATAATTATACTTGACTTCCAAACCTCCGGGACTCTATCTTCCTCCCAGGCCAAACTACACATTTTTTCACATCCATTCTTCTACTATCTCCCCTCTGTGCTTCAGCATTTCACCACACACTCCATCAATTCCCGGGGCTTTCCATCCTACTAATCTCCTCTTCCCTTCTCATCTTCCTGCTTCTCCCAGGCATTTCCCATCCACTTATACTCGCATTTATTTCATTCTTTATGTTTAACAATTCCTTAAATTGTTCTCTCCATCTGCTCTCTTCTCCACCATCAGTCTACCATTTTTATCTTCCACTACCCTACTACCTTCTTTATCACCCTGTCTAACTCTATTTACCTTTCAGAGCATTTTCTTACATTCCCTCAACTTTACACTCAAATTTCTTCCAAATTTCTAATTCGTTCTTATCTTACTCTCTTATATTAATCTTTTCACCTTCCTCTTTCTCTTTACATATAACTCTCACTTCCATCTCTGAACTTCCTCCATGACTCTGCTTCCCATCACTTTTTGGTTTCTTCTGCGCCACAGCATGTCTCACTTCTTTACTCCACCACGCTGTTCCTTGCAACCCATTTCGTCTTCTCTTCACCCCACACACCACCTCACATGCTGCACAGATTACTTCTGTGACTATCTTGCACGCACCTTCCACCTCCCCCATCTACTCCAAATTATATTTACCTTATCTTTCCTCACTTCCTTCTGATGTTATTCCTTTGTTTCATCCTCTTGCAACCCTTCTACCTTCTATGTATGAACTACTTCCTCGTGCCCTACACTCTTTCACCCATCGCATTTGTTCCTTGACTTTCACCACCAAGTGGTGGTCACAAAATCCACTCCCACAACCTCTGTATTCTCTTGCATCCAGTACATACCTTCTCATTCTCTCATCCACACACACATAATCATTACCTTCCATTTATTCAGTTCACTACTCGCCACTTTCATCAGTGACCACGTATACTTGTGGATCATTTTGTGTCTATAGAGAGTATTGGCAATCACCAACCGCCTCCCCGCACAAATGTCCACTCTGGCACTGCCATTCTCATCCACTTCTGCAGGCACACCCCACTCACCAACTACTCCATCCACCTTCACATTCCCTTTTTTTTCCATATCATTTCTTCAATCAAAACCACTCTCTCACCTCTCTCGAACTTTTCTATGCACGCTTCCACAATTGCCCAGAACTTTTCTTTCACTCTGCATGCACTATCTTCTGTTGGCACATATACACACGCATTCACCCATCCTTGTATTCCGACTTTCACTCTTACCCACACATTCCTTGAACCAATTAATACACATTCTCTTATATTTTCCTTCCATTTCTTGCACACAATAGTACATTCACCCTCTTTTGCCCTCTCATTTTCACATGCTCCTGTACATTTATATATACCCAGTCCTTACTCCCACTCACTTTCCTGTCCATTAAGGTCAGCCATTCCACAGTTTTCACTTTTGCATTATCAAGCACCTGGACAATCTCTCTCTCTCTCTCTCTCTCTCTCTCTCTCTCTCTCTCTCTCTCTCTCTCTCCTCACAATCCACGATGGAACCCGCACCATGTACTTTGTACAGTCGTTGCTCGTCACCTGTTGGTCAGTCCTTGTCCGAGACATTTAGTTTGTCTTTTTAGCTAGTTGTTTTCCGGGGAGGGGTACTATTTCTCCGCCACTCCACTTGTTGACACGTAGAGAACACGTATTGGTTGGTTATAAGGTTACCACCCAGCGAATTAAATGATTTCCTGGCGTGCAGGAAATAGTTTGGCTTCTCACTCAGTGCAGAGTCATCCTATGGTAGACTATCACAACACCTGGTGAGCTGATGATGGGCCCCTCCACCAACCACAAAGAATAATAGTAATAATAATAATAATAACAATAATAATAATAATAATAATAACAACAACAACAATAATAAAGAATAATAATAGTAATAATGACGGGCACAATTATCTTCATCTATGGTAAAACGTGGAGATCGGTAATAATAAAAACACTGATGGATACAAAGATCTCCACCTACGGCAGTAGTCAGAGATCAACTAGAAGATTGTAATTGCCAGAGACAGTTCCTGATCTCCACCTATTAGAATATTGCTGAATTAACTTTTTTTTATTATTAACTCAAAAAACAAAGGTCAAACTGCCAACATAACCTACACATACGTGGTCCAGGAATAAGACAAAACTTCTTGTGACAAGGAGTGTTTCATTTTTTTTCTTGTATGGAAAAGCAACTGAAATATGTTGCAAAGTGGGGTGTCCAAAATATCGCAATGTCTCACATGAATGACCTAAAAAAAAAAAAAAAATCCATACAGATATTTGGGAAACATTTTTATCACGGAACCTCTTTCCATGTTCATGTATCTGTAAGAGTTTTAGAGTAAATTAAGGTTGAAAATGACTAATTTCTGAATACTTTTCGACCTGTGACTTTGAAATTAGGTTAAGATCACTGAAACTGGATCAGTGTAACAGAGTCATGGTGCTGATGGAATGATAATAATCATGTCCACAACACTGTAACTGTCAGAGACATATATTGACCTCCATCCAGGAGAATAGTCCTGACAGGAACAACATACGTTTTTTGTAATGACTCAAAAACCGTTGAGCAAACTGCATCCAAAAAGTATACAGACCTAGTCCAGGACCTGACAACACCTGTAGAGCCATGAACCGCCATACTTTATGTTTTGTTTTGTTTCTTTCCTGTATGGAAAACCAACTGAAAAGTATTGACAAGTGGGGTGTGTGAAATATCGTAACGTAAGCCATGACTTTCAGATGTTTTCAATAAATGTATTAAAAAAATAATACCATCAGGAGACAGTCATCCCTATTCATGTACATATAATACTTGTAGAGTAAATTGGGGTTGAAAACATAAAATTTTCGGACATTTTTTAACCTGTGACCTTGAA
Source organism: Coenobita brevimanus (assembly GCF_032717465.1). Classification (NCBI taxonomy): domain Eukaryota; kingdom Metazoa; phylum Arthropoda; class Malacostraca; order Decapoda; family Coenobitidae; genus Coenobita; species Coenobita brevimanus. The sequence continues at coordinate 5,463,365 of NC_136984.1, read as the reverse complement.
AAGTAGGCCAGTCACTGAATTTGGGCCAGTGTAAAAGCATCATGATGCTGTACATTCTCAATGAGTATGAAGGAAATCCGAGACGAAAATTGGCCTAATAATAATAATAATAATAATAATAATAATAGTAAATAATAAAAGAAAAGCATTCGGGAGCCAAATGCTAACCGCTCACCAGAATATGCTGTTGGTCATGTCCAAGTTTTGGCCATATCTTGATACCCTGAATATTTCATGCTGATAGCTCAAGCCGTTCATGAGTTAGCCTATAATGGAAACACACACACACACACACACACACACACACACACACACAGAGGCGAGGAAAAACGTTATCGCTCCACCTTGTAAAGGCGGGCATTAATAGAAATAATAATGATACTACTACTACTACTTCTACTAATACATCATCATCTTCATCATCTAATGCTGTGTTGCCCCATAAGAAGCGTGGGAGCCCGGGGTTAGGCAAGTTAGTCCTGACATTTTAGATGAGACTGACCAGCCTCACTCATCCCTGAGAGACATTACGTGAGCAATAAACCCCAACCCCCCCTTGGATATAATTTTTTTTTTTTTTTTTTGTCCGACTCTGGGCATAGGCTTCAAAGCCTGCTCTCAAGGCCCAGTAATCCTCCTACATACCATACACCTCTACATGTCACCACTTCGGCGCTAACACCCACCGTCCATATTGAATACACGCTAGGGCTGTCTCACACAGGACTGGTGTATTGGTCTTAGCGGGGATATTTTTACGACATGTCGGCGGGTCTTCTGGTAGATCAGTAAAGTCTGTTTTTATTTAATTCAAATCCTTAAACTGTTCCCTGCCCTAGTGGGGACTTGAACCTGGGTCCTGTAGGACTGCAGGCCACGTCTCTACCGATTGAGCCACCGCCTCCCCCTGCACTGGCTTGGTCCGATTCGAGCGCCTTAATTACCCACTAAACCACCAGGCACGGTAGTTTGGTTGTTTGTTTACTACTCAGCATAGTAAATGGTTTCCTGGTGTATGGGAAACCATTTGGCTTGTCATTCAGTGCAGAGTCACAAGTAGACATAAGGAAGAGCAACGAATGAAGGAAAATAAGACAGAAGAGGAAGGAAGGAAAGAAGGAAGGAAGTGAGGAAAGGGCAGCCACCCGAAAGCAGCACTGCATCCAGTGAGTGGATGGTAAGCGCCTCCTACCTACCACAAAAAATAATTTAAAAAATAATAATAATAACTTGAAAGCTTTAACCGTCAGACAGTTACTGATCTTCACCAAGGATAATATTGCAGATCTTATGTTTTTTGTAGTTTCTCAAAATTCGTTGGCCAAACTGCCACCAAAAAGTGTGCAGACCTGGTTCAGAACCAGAGAAAATTTCTAGGCCCCTGATGTGCCTCATTTATGTCTTGGATATTCCTGTATGGAAGAGCAATTGAAAACTGTGGAAAAAAGGGGGTGGGCCGTAATATCATAATGTCATGCATGAATGACCATCAGAAATTTTTCATAAAAACCTTTGGACAATAATTTCGTCACGGGATTTCCATCTATGTTCATGTATCAGTAATAGTTTTGGAGGTAACTGAGGTTGAAAATTCATGATTTTTGGACATTTCTGGATCTTTGACCTTAAAATGTAGGTCAAGGTCACTGTTAATGGGCTAGTGTAATAAGTTAATGGTGCTGCACATTCATTAAACATTATGTAAATCTGAGACGAAAAGTGACGGCATAACAATGATAATAATAATAATAATAATAATAATAATAACAATAATAACAGTAATAGTAATAATAATAATAATAATATTAATCTATCTATCTACCTATCTATATACCTAGGCTGCTTCCACCAAAGAAAGGGAGGTCTTCTAAGTATTATTATTATTATTGTCCTTACAACAATGAGCAAGGCAATAATTAATAAAAAAAGAAATAATAATAATAATAATAATAATAATAATTAGAAGACTGTAACTGTAAGAAACTGTTGCTGATCTCCACCTGTGAGAATACTTCTTTGGAACAACTGAAAAACAGTTGGTCAAACTGCCATCAAAAAGAATACAAAACTGGTCTAGGACCAGACAAAATTTATAGGCCCAAGAACTTCCTCATTTATGCATTGTTTTTTTCTCTGTGGAAAAGCAACTGAGAATTGGGATATCTGAAATATCTTTATGCAGCACATGAATAACATTCAGATTTTCACCACAAAAGTTTTGCAAAATAAAATTATATCACGGGATGTCCTTCCATAATCAAGGAGGAAACTGAAGTTGAAGAATCGTGATTTTAGATCAGCTAGAAGACTTTAACTGCCAGAGACAGTTACTGATCATGTATGAGTATATTACTGAACTTAATTTTTTGAAATAGCTCAAAAAATGATGGTCAAACTGCCACCAAAAAGTATACATATCTTATCCAGAACTAGACAAAATTTCTTGTGCCAAAGAGTGTCTCATTTATAGTATGATTTTTCATTTTTTTTCGTGTTTGGAAGGATAATGGAAAAATTTTAAAAGGTAGGGTGTCCAAACTATCGTCATGTCATGCATAAGTGACCTTTAAATTTTTCCCATACAAATGTTTGGAAAATAATTCTATCGCGGGATTTCCTTTCATGTTCATGCAAATATAATTGTTTTAGAGTAAACTGAGGTTGATTTTTTTTTTTTACATTTTTGGACTTCTTACATTGGAAGGGAAGTCAGGGTCACTGAAACTGAGACTGTAATAGGGTCAATATGCTGTACCTACTCAACAAGGATGATGCAAATCGAAGACAAAAAGTGACAGAATATTAGTTAATAATAATCCATCCATCCATCCATTGCTAGACGCCATGTATCCCAAACGGGGTGGTCAAGGGCTTAGAGTTAATTGTTTTACAGGGAGGGGCACTAATCCTCCACCAACCCCACTTGACACGTAGGGATGCCAACAGCATCTGGTGTTCCCAGGCGGTCACCCATCCAAGTACTAACCAGACCCAACGTTGCTTAATTATTATTATTATTATTATAATGTTAAGAAGCAAGATTTCCAAGTTATGCAGCTAAGACATTTCTTGTCGTTTCCTGTAGCTTACCGTAGATTTCGGTACGAGTCAGAGTTGCCAGTTTGCCTGCTATTTGTGAGCATAGTTGTTTCGTTAGTTATGCATTATTTTTTATGCTCTTTTTCTCTTTAATGTTTTATTTACATGAGTGTTAAATTATGTAATTGGAATTAAGTTTGTATGGTAAATAATTTGCAGTGTTATGTAATGTAAGAAAACTCTGGCATGTTTTGGTTGTCTCTGAGTTGGTAACTGTGCTTGCTCTCTGGAATACACCAGAACTGTGGAAAAATGTAGAAGTTTCTAGAAGAATGAAAGTTTATATACGGATGGAGAAGAGACTAGAGCAACTTTGGTCGGTTTTCAGTTCAGTTTGAATATAGTGCAGTGTCAGTGCAGTGAAGTTTGTATATTTTCAGTACTTGTGAAAACAGTGAAGTGTTATTGACGTTCGTATATCATTGGTACTTGTGAAAAGAGTGAAGTATTGTCAAGCATGAAGTGAAACTGCAGTTAGTAAAGTTTGTACAGCTCCAGTGTTTGTGAGAATAGTGAAGTTGGAAAGCATTAAGTGGAATTATTTGGAAAATAAAGACAGTGAACTTTAAGAAGCCAGTGTTTATTTTCGCCTAAGCTGATCTTGTGTGCTGGACACTGAAAGGCTAACCATAGGCAGAACAACTCACTGGGCAACGTCCTTCCTGTGCTGTGCTACTGCTGTTGGAGCCTGTGGCAGTGTGGGGTGGGGACATAACGCTGATGTCAGGAGTAGGATTATTTAGCAGTGTAGTGACTCTAACTTTCGACATGGAAGCAGGAGGTGTGCAGACAAGGTCTCGAGCTGGGCAGGAGGAGGAAATGTCCCTGGTGACAATTGTGAAGCTACTACAGGCACAGAAATAGAACTCAAAGAACAATTACAAGCCCAAATTGCCCAATTATAGGTACAGAATGAAGGACAGAAAGAACTCCAAGCACAATAACGGGCCCAAAGTGAAGAAAAGAATGATTTCAGGAACGAAATCAAAGTACAATTACAGGCACAGAATGAAGGACAGAAAGAAATGAGAGAACAACTGCAAGCACAGAGTTAACAACTAGGGGTACAACATGAAGAACAAAACAAACAATATGAACAACTTCAAGAGGCATTAAAGGAGCAACAGAGGGAATTACAAGTGAGGATGCAAGGACAGCTGGATGCTTTCATGACGGAAATGAAGGAAGAACAGGAACAATTGAAGGAGGAGGTATACGCTGAGCCATGGCAGCAGAAGTATGAGGTAAGCAATAAAGTGACTGAGTGCAAACAGCATGTAGACGACAAGTTGAAGTCAATTAGTGAGGAAGTAGTGATGGAGTGCAAACAGCATGTGGACAACCAGCTGAAGATTAGTGAAGGAATAGTGATGGAGTGCAGACAGCCTGTAGAAAACCAGCTGAAGCATGTAGTGGACAATGTGAAGATAATCAGTGAAAAAATTGAGGCTGTAGAGTAATATTGCACTGCTGAGCCTTGGGTTAGTGTACAGAGAGCATATGAAAGGAATGGATAGTGTATGGTGAATCTTGATGGATCCCAGGCATCTAAAGGCAGCATTACAGGGTTGAATAATCAGAATGCAGAATTAATTATGATGCCCTTGTTTTTAGGCCCAAAACTAGTGAAATGCATGGCTATAATGTGGGTCTAATTAAAAAGAAACCTCAGGAATTTGATGGTATAGTATCTTGGGAAGCTTACCGTGCACAGTTTGAGTTACTTGCAGATCAGAATTGTTGGGATGATAGGCAGAGGGCAGTGCAGCTTGCTACTAGCCTTAAGGGTGCCACAGTGGAAATTCTGGGCCAGATATCAGTGATGGAGTGGAAGATTTATCAATCCCTAGCAAAAGTGCTGGAGCACAGATATGGAACCATGTACCAAATTGAAGTTTACAGAGCAAGATTCTGGAGCTGTGTACGGGCTCGAAAAGAATCCCTACAGCAGCTTGCTCATGACCTGGTGAATATGGCATATAAGGCTTACCCTGGAGCTGCACATAACCTGTTGGTTATTCTTCTGAGGGACCAGTTCATCAATGCTCTTGACAATGCAGAGTTGAAAGTGCAAGTGAAACAGGCACAACCAAGAAACATGCAAGAAGCACTAGCCAGGGCTCTACAATTTGAGTCCTATGTCAAGTACAGTACATTCACTTTTCAGACAGGTCGCAGTGCAGGATTCAAGGCAAGAAAGGTGCAGGTATGGGAAGTGGAAAATTTTGAAGGAAGGTGCTGGTACTGTGAAACGCCAGGACATCGGAAAGTGGATTGCAAGAAGTGGAAGAGAGAACAAGAGAAGATCAGTGGAGGTTGCTGGTTCTGTGGGATGGCAGGACACAAGAAGGTGGATTGTAACAAATGGAAGAAGGAGCAAAAACAGAAACGTGCAAAGAAATCTCAGATTGCAACAAACGATTGATGGACATGTGATGAGGTGGGATACACTTCAGCTATGAGTGTCTTGTTCAGAAGGATGAGGGTAAATTAGTGAAGGCTGGTGATGAGAGGCTACAACCAGCCAATTTTTCCAAAGAAGCCCCATCCATGAAGAAATGCAGGAGAACCTTGATGAATAGTGTGCGAGAAGACGGAGGAACAGATGGCAAGGAGTGCTGTAGGAATGGGAATCTTGGCAAGAAATGCCGCCGTACGGTTGTGACAGGGCCAGCGTCAGATGCAGAAGACCTAAAGAGGATGCAGATGGAGGATGCAGATTTACAATCAGTGCTAGAGTGGCTGCAGTGGAGTATAGTGCAACCAACTTGGGAGGAAATTTCCAGGTTATGCCCTGTGACCAAGAGCTACTGGAGTCAGTGGGACCTTCTTCATTTGAATAACAGACTACTGGAGCATCAGTGGGAGACACCCAATGGGCTCAGCAAGTATTGGCAACTGGTGGTTCTGAAGAAGATGAGATCTAAGATCTTGGATGAGTCTCATAACCAGATCACTAGTGGGCACCTAGGAGTGAAGAAAACCCTAAGCCAGCTGCAACAGATGTTCTACTGGATTGGCATGTGTCAGGATGTTGAAGAGTGGTGTTGGACCTGTGATGTGTGTTGTGTCAAGAAACGACCCAAGAAACTTGGTTGCACCCCTCCCCAGCTGTACCAAGTGGTTGCATCGATGTAAAGAGTTGTGGTGGACATTGCTGGACATTGGCCACTCACTGGAAGAGGAAATCAGTATATATATATATATGTGTCGCTACGGACTACTTCACAAAGTGGCCAGAAGCCTATGCCATTTCCGATCAAGAGGCTGCGACTGTTGCTCAGGTGTTGGTTGACCAGTTTTTCTGTCATTTGGGGATGCCACAAAATCTACATTCAGGACAGGGTAGAAACTTTGAGTTTCTTGCGTTCCATGAGTGCTACAAGTTGCTGGGGATCAAGAAGACCACAGCGACCCCCTAAGTCAGATGGAATGGTGGAGAAATTCAACTGGACCCTGGGACAAGAACTGGCCAAGTACTGCATAGAGGGACAAAACAAATGGGACCAGAAATTACCTGCACTGTTGATGGCATATTGGTCTGCATCCTATGAGCATATCGGTCTGCATCTTATGAGTCTATCGGCTACACCCCTGCAAAACTGATATTGGGCCACGAGTTACGTTTACCCATTGACTTGTTAATGGGAAGACCACCTGGCGAAGAGCTGCCTACAGACACCTCCAGCTATGCAAAGCATCTTCAGGAAAGGCTGGCTGAGGTACATCATCAAGTGTGAGGAGCCTTCAAGTTTTCAGGAGAGGTGATGAAGTGCAAGTATGATGCCAAGGCAAGTGAGGTGAGCTCCAAGGTTGCTGACCAAGTTTGGTTATACAATCCTCAGCGAAAGAAGGGACAGTCACCGAAGCTGCAGAGCCCGTGGGATGGGCCTTACACTGTGTTGGACCACCTATCAGACGTAATGTATTGGACTCGTGGAGGCAGGAAGTCTCACCCAAAGGTGGTACATGTGAATCATCTTTGGCAGTACCATGGGCCAGGACAGTACAGCTGGGATGTCTCCGGGGAATTGTGCTCTCCTGTAGCCGAGGATGTTCAGGAGGACCGCGGAGCTGAAGTGCGAGAGGATGGTGACGGTTTTCCAAGAGAAGATGTGAATCACGAAGAGGACCAAGACCTTCCAAGAGGAGTGAACATTGTGGAGGAACAAGGACGTTGTCAGAAGCGGAACAGAAGAAGACCTGATAAGTTGAAGGATTATTTTGTGTATAGTTAGATGTTCCATTAGGATTAAGGTTTATGCTTGTATATACAGTACTGTGTAGTTTTGTCAGGACAACAAAGAACTAGGGAGTGGGTAGTGTTAAGAAGCGAGATTTGCCAATTAGTTGCTTCATAAGTTATGCATGTATTTTTATGCTCATTTTCTCAATAATGATTATTTATGTGATTATGTGTAAAATTATGTAATTGGAATTAAGTTTGTATAATAAATAATTTACAGTGTTATGTAATGTAAGAAAACTCTTGCATGTTTTTGTTGTCTCCGAGTTGGTAACTGTGCTCTCTTTCAGGAATACACCAGATGTGGAAAAATGTAGAAGTCTCTAGAACAATGAAAGCTTATATAAGGATGGAGAAGAGACTAGAGCAAGTTTGGTCGATTTTCAGTTCAGTGTAGTGCAGTGTCAGTGCAGTGAAGTTTGTACATTTTCGGTACTTGTGAAAACAGTGAAGTGTTATTGAACTTCATGTATCATCGGTACTCGTGAAAATAGTGAAGTGCTGTCATGCATTAAGTGTAATTGCAGTTAGTAAAGTTTGTATAGTCAGCCAAAAAAAGTCGTGTCTTTGTTCCGAACCCCGTAAATATTCGAACAGATAAGTGGAAGCAGCAGGGATAGCTTCACAAGTCTGGTAACTGTGTCAGACCAGACGCTGGTAGGGGTGAGTGAATTGGGGGTGGAGGTGGGGAAGTGTGTGTGTGTGTGTGTGTGTGTGTGCTGTAATTATTGTTGGCAGTGTAATCTGTAATTTTTATTGGCAGTGCTGTCTAGCAATACACCGCACAGTAAAGGCGCTAAATGTGATGTTATACCTGATTTAATACCTGTAAGTAGTGAAATGCATTGTTAACCTGAAATAATGCCTATAACATGCAGCTAAACAAGCGTTAGCAGAAATGACGAGGTTCTACCCCCCCTCCCCACCTTCCTGCCACGCTCTCTCCGCCGGGCATCAGCTAGCCACATAACATGGGAATAAAGGACAGACCGCAGATTTTTTACTGTATGTTTACCTTCTGAACATGACAGGATATATGACATACCGTTACCATGTGTGGTGTGGCACAAAGGCATGCGGTGCCTTCACTGTAATAACGAGAAAAGCATTTGTTTCCACAAGTGGTTAATGTTTTGGTAAAGGGGTAAGGGAAACCTGGCCACAGGTGTTACGCACGGTGATGACACCCAGATATACACCCACCAGAATATAGTCATAGCTTCACAGTCATTCAGTTATCTATATTGGGCGACAGAAAAATTAGAGGGGAGATTCATGTTGTCACTAATCAATGTTGTTATATATTATCACAATCATGACGTTCCATTAAATTCCAAACACTCGTTATGAAAAGTATTCCACAGTCATTCCGTCCTCTGAGGTATTCCAAATATCAAAGATGAATTAGACATGACAGCCCATGTATATGAAACTGCAGTGTATTTTGATTACATGTACACTCATGATAATGCATAAGCAGACATTAAGCGACATATTATTGATAAAAATTGATTATAACCCTATTAGCCAGTATGTTATTCCCAGCAGCTTCCACCCTTCGGTAATGCATGGTATATAAAACATGACAGCACACACACACCCTCAACTACCCCACCTCCACCCCCAATCCACTCACCTCCACCACCGTCTGGTCTGACACAGTTGTCAGACTTGTGAAGCTATCCCTGCTGCTTCCACTTATCTGTTCGAATATTTACGGGGTTCGGAACGAAGACACGACTTTTTTGGCTGACTATACAGCTCCAGTGCTTGTAAGAATAGTGAAGTGAAGTTGGAAAGCATTAAGTGGAATTATTTGGAAAATAAAGACATCGAACTTTGAGACGCCAGTGTTTATTTTTGCCTCAGCTGATCTTGTGTTCTGTACACCGAAATGCTAACCATAGGAAGAAGAACTAACTGGGCAACGTCCTTCCTGTTCTGTACTACTGCTGTTGAAGACTGTGGCAGTGTGGGATGGGGACGTAACGATGATAATAATAATAATAATAATAATAATAATAATAGCAATAAGAATAATGCTGATAATTATTATAATAATAACTAAAAGTCTAAAGCTGTTGAAGCAATATTCAAAGAAATCCACAGTCCAGATAAAAAAAGTTTTATCATTGTACTGTAGACCGGAGTTTTGGTATGACTCAAAATTTTTTAAGGATTTTTACATGTAACCTTGAGATTAAGGTCAAGGTTATTTCTACTGTGCTGATCGTGTTCACTCATGACCCACTACATTTCCACCGAGTTTGGTAAAAATCAGAAAAATACTTTCCGATACTGCACTTTCAGGCATGAGGTGGCCATTTCGGTTCTCCTTATATCTCAAAAAATATTTGTTAGATCTCAATATCAGTACCCACGTGGACTATATATGTTGACGACTACATGCTGCAGTATTTGCAAAGCAATCGATTCAGTAGTTCTTGTTGTGCAGAAGGGCAAGAGTTGAAAAGCTAACATAGAGGGCGCTAGTACGGAGCTAGTGCCAAAAAAAAGTACAGTACCAAAAAAAGCTTGCAGCCAAGATGCACCACTCCTGAAAATGTCGTCTCTATCTCGAACGGTCTTGGAGTGGCAGCCTTTTTGATCTTCCCCTCCCCCCCAAAAAAAAAATCTACAATATCAATAAGAACTCTACAGAATGTGGAATTCTTAATAATAATAATAATAATAATAATAAAAATAAATAATAATAAAAATAAATAATAATAATAACCAACAACAACAACAACAACTTAGGAATTCTGAAATTGCCGGAGCAATATTAACTGAGCTCCACATTCCACATGAAAATACTTTCCTTATCACTGTAGACCTAATATTAAGGGACTTTTGGTATGACTGACATGTGACCTTGAGATCAAGGTCAAGGTCATTCATACAATGAAAATCATGTTCACTCATAACCCACTTCATTTCCACCTAGTTTGGTCAAAATTCCTCCAAATACTTTCCGATTTAACACTTTCAGGCACGCGGGTGGCCATTTTGATTTTCCTCAATATCTCAAAAAGTATTTGCTGAATCTCAGTATCAGCACCCAGGTGCACTAGTATATGTGGACGACTACATACTGGAACACTTGCAGAGCAATAGATTCAATAGCTTTTGTTGTGCAATGAGGGTAAAAAAAAAAAATAAATAAACATAAAAGGCGTTTGCACGGCGCTAGTGCAAGGAAAAAATTTTTGTGCCAAAAGAAGCCTGCAAACAAGACACAACATTCCTGAAAATTTCAAGTTTCTCTTGAACGGTCTTGGAATGGCAGGCTTGTAGATCTTCTGAAAAATAATAATAATATCTACAATATCAATAAGAACTCCACAGAATGTGGAGTTGCTGTTGTCGTTGTTAATAGTAGTAGTAGTAGTAGTAGTAATAGTAGTAGTAGTAGTAGTAGTAGTAGTAGTAGTAGTAGTACTACTACTACTACTACTACTACTACGACTATTACTACCACTACTACTAATAATAATAATAACAATAATGACGGAAACGAAGCTCTTCACCGATGGTAATAGGTGGAGATTAATCTAATATACTATAGCACTAGCCGTGTGTGTGTGTGTGTGTGTGTGTGTGTGTGTGTGTGTGTATTTTGGGCAGCCGAAACTACACATTCAAATCGCACCAAAATTGGCATAAAAATCGCAAAACATTCGCTGATTTGAAAAAACTTGGTCCCATCACGATTGAAAAACTTTTACTATATTTAATGAGCGATCACATTTTGATCTCCATCAATAAGGCTTTTTCTTACAGGCACAACTTATGTTTTTTTGTAATAACAAAAAAAAAAAAAAGTTCGTCAAACTGCCATCAAAAAGTACATAGATCTTGTCCTGGGCTAGACAAAACTTGTAGGACAAAGAGGTGCCTCACTTTTGCTTTGGTTTTTCCTGTATGGAAGAGCAATTGAAAAGTGTCGAAAAGTGGGGTGGACGAAATATCGTAATGTTACACATGATCGACTTCCAAAAATTTTACCATACAAAAATCTGGAAAATGATATTATCATGGGACTTCCTTCTATGTTCATGTATTTAGAGAAGTTTTGGAGTAAACTGAAGTTGAAAAATCGTGATTTTTGGACATTTCTCGATCGGTGACCTTGAAAAATAGGTCAAGGTCATTCAAACTGGTTCATTAGAATAGTGTCTTGGTGCAGTACATCCTCAAAAGTATGATGAAAATCAGGACGAAAAGTGAAGGAATAATAATAATGATACTACTACTACAACTACTACGACTACTACTACTACTACTACTACTAATATCATTTATGTTTATTATTATTATCATTATTATTATTATTATCATCATTATTATTATTACATTAAAAATAAAGAAAATACTGTCAGATACAAAGATCTCCACACATGTTAATAAGTGGAGATCAGTAATAAGAACAGTAGTAGCAGCCATGGCAAGTTACGAGCATAGAAATTCACTTAGGCTCACCGATTCCATGTCACAGAAGATCTGCACCCAGGCTGAGACGAGTAAGATCGACCACCAAAGGCAGAAAGATATAAAGACACGGATAAGCAAAGGGCGAGAAGCGAGACAAAAGGACCAGCTGCAGCACATACCTGAACATCTAACACCAGACCGATGCAGAAGAGTTGAAATGGCACAGGAGGTTGGGACATCGAACTGGCTGACAATCCTGTCTCTCAGGGCAAAAGGCTTCCACTTCAACAAACAAGAATTTGTTGACGCCATAGCCTTGAGATATGAGTGGCCAATAGAGAACCTGCTTCAACGCAGTGCCTGTGGCACTGTTTTTGATGCAATCCATGCAATGGTTTGTAAGAAGGGAGGTTCTGTTTGCATTCGACATGTTGAAGTATGTGACTTCACTGTAAAAACGCTGCATGAAATATGCCGTGAAGTCACCATAGAGCCAGCTCTGCTATCCCTATACAGCGAGCACTTTATCCACAGAACAGCAAATACGTTTAATGATGCAAGAGTGGACGTCAGTGCTCGAAGTTTCGGGATATGTGGGCAGAGGGCGTTCTTCGACATTAGGATATTTGATCCTATGGCGGCATGTAATCGTGGTTGCACACAAAACGAATGAACACACACACACACACACACACACACACACACAGAAACTTCAAGAAAGGATCCAACATGTGGACCATGGTGGATTCACTTCCCTTGTGTTCACATCAGGTGGAATGGGTCCAGAGGCGGTGAAAATCTACATGAGACTGGCAGAAGTTCTTTCTGAGAAGAAGCGTCAACCCCAGGGTTCTGTTATGGCCTGGATGAGATGTGAACTGTCATTCTCCCTCGTGAGGTCTGCAGTGCTATGTCTCAGGGGCACAAGATCATCAGCCCTCACGCCTGTCTCTCTGGCAGGTACGAATTACAAAGCTACTGTTGTCGAGAGTCACATAGACCAGCGACACCAATAGCTTAATGTCTATATTAACACTGATATTAATGTATTTAAAGTAATAGAGGTATGGTAGTAGTAGATGGTTGACGCGCTTGAGACCAACGGATTGTAATATGAGGGTAAGTGTTAACCTCCACATTACAGTTCCAAATGGTTAACTGTGTCATGAAGGTTGATGTTCATCTTCACAATATAACTCCCAAATAGATGAAGGTGATCTTGAAAAAAAAGTAGTAGTAGTAGTAGTAGTAGTAGTAGCAGTAGTAGTAGTAGTAAAAGTTGTAGCAGTGGCCGTAGTAGCAGTAGTAGTAGTACTCGTAGTAGTACCAGTAGCAGTATATAATAATAATAATAATAATAATAATAATAAATAGCAAAGAATTATATTTTTCTTTTGTCCTGGGGATATACAAAATGATCAAGATGTGTATCATAATCCTCGTGTGTTGTGGGGACGGCTCTGTCTCCTGGTGTGGGAAACAGAACTTTAGTTTCTCTGTGAAATTGGTAACAGCGATACAAAAAATGAACGTAAAAAAAAAAAAAGGAACGGTAATATAAATCACCAAAGGCATAATGGGAAGTAGAAAACTGCACTGGATAAACACTGCAATGTATCGCTGACTGAATCATCCCGGAAGCAGCCGAAAAATAGATGTGCAATGTTTGGACAACCCTGAATGAGAGTTTGTGCAGACAGCGATCGTTAGTATTAACAGCACGAGGCAGATTATGTCAGTGCTAGAGTCAGTCACTCACACATCTTTGCGGTGCAATACTTTTTTTTTTTTTTTTTTAATCGCTCTGTGTAAATAAACTTTTCATGATAGAATGTTGACTTTGGTTTCATTTTAAACCTGGGTAGTTGTACTTTACTGCTGTATGTTCAAAAAAGGAGAACAAGGAAAACAGAAAGTCAAAATGGCTAGATGATGTTAGGCAAAAAACAAAAAATTTTCTACTTTGTAACTGAAAAATATTCGGCCAAAAAAAAAAAAAAAAAAGATACTTAAATCTGATGGAAACCTTGCAAAACTACAATATATTACCTTCCCAATGATGCAGAGTTTGTGGTTATTTCTGCACTTTATTAGGCGGTAACGGAAAAGGAAAAAGATGCACAACTTATGAGTCTCGGCCGCATATTCACTTCGCAATCTTTTTCACTGATCGGTCAGTGTAAACACAGTTTTTATGATAGGATGCTGGTTGTGCTGTTATTTTGAAGCTGAATAGTTGTACTTTATCGTAGCAAGTTCAAAGAAGGAAGGCAAAGAAAAAAAGTCAAAATGACGAGTTGAAGTTAGGTGAAAACCAAAAACTTTATACCTTGCCATAGAAAAATATTGAGAAAAAAAAAACAGACATAATAAAGACATAAAGCTGGTTTAAAACAATGCAAAACTACAAAACTACTGCCCACCGCACACAGAGCCAGCATTCTGCGACATCATGCCCAAGTCTCTGTTATGACACATAAACGCGATTTATGGTGAATAGTTTACAAGGGTATCTTAAAATAACGCATAAACTCGTCATCGGAATCTCTGAGGATGGATTAACAATGATGTGAAAACGCGTCATCAGAATCTAAAAGGCTTAATCAACCCTTTTTCCTCAACGATGGATTTTGTTTTTACGACCTAGCGAACGAAACGAGCGAGCTAGCGAAATGAGCGAGCAATGTTTACTCTCAGTTAAGCTTGGAAACCAGCGGTCCGGCCCCACCCGGCCTGACCCGACCGTCACGCTAAGAAGAAGCTAATAACTTTACCTCTAAGTGAAGTAGAGTTAAAATTCTTTCTGCATGATATACATTCATGCAATAAATGTTGTTGTCGACTAAAACTCACCCATTAACGTGCAGGAACCCCTTGGGGTCTCGAGTTTTCCAGTGGAGTGTTCGGCTCTAATCGGTGAACACCTCAATAACAAAATAAAATCTTAAAAGATTTTCCATCGTAACAGTGTTTTTTGGAATCAGCTCTAACAATTAATTACGGGCGATTCCCCCTATAACTAGGGATATTGTGATAAAACGGCGCTTGCTTGCTCGTCACGTGCTCAAGCACTTTACTGGTTTTATTCCTGCTGAGAGAGAGAGAGAGAGAGAGAGAGAGAGAGAGAGAGAGAGAGAGAGAGAGAGAGAGGGATGTGGTCATACTATTTTCTTCCTCTACCACTCAAGTACTGGACATAAGTTGAAAAAACGAGAAAAAAACTCCACGTTAGGTGGTCCAACGAGAGAGAGAGAGAGAGAGAGAGAGAGAGAGAGAGAGAGAACCAACTTACTAGCCAGCGTTGAGGGGAAGTTTTCCATATTAAAATTGGACTTGAAGATCTCAGAACATTCATTAGTAGCAGCAGGCACTGTTTTGAAGGTCTCGTCGTCCATCTCACCATGGAGTGTACTCAGAATCTGTGGAAATAGTTATAAAAGTCTTAAGTATTTGGTCATCAGTGTGCGTCCTGACTGCCAACGGGCAGGCGGGGACGAGGGAGAAAGGGGAGGGTGGGGGCTGGAGCATTTGAATGTCTGCACTAGAGGCAAGTAGGCGGGTGTTGCCACGGCAACGTCATCAGGTCTCCCTCGACAACTGCAGGCGGCACGATCCCTGGCGCTAAAAGATGAAGAAAGGTGGCGTTCCTAAGAAAGTCACAGCTGCTGGAAAACAGTGTGATGGGGAACAAATTGTCTCCTGAAAGACACATCTTACCCTAGACAGGGTGGAAACCAGCAAAAAGGTGTTTAATTACCGCCAATCTAGAAGGCTGGATGAATATGAATTTGTTTTTCGATTTACAACAAAATTGAGAATAATGAATAAACCATAGACACTTTTTTCATATAGTGCAGTAGTACCGATCACCAAATCTGCATGCATCCTACAGTACATGATTACTGAAGAAGGAACAGGGTGCAACAGCTAGATGCGTTGGTGATGTGAAAGAATATCCTGGTAATAAGTGGTTTTCCAACTCAACAGATAAAAGTTATACAGTAATGGAAAAAGTGTGAGACATTTGCAGAGTACTTCTCTTCATATGAAGGTTCAGTACCCTGGCAAAAACACATAACTATTGTTTAAATACCCATAAGTAGAGCTCTACAGTAGTCATCTTAATTTATTGATGCAATTTTCAGCCTAATTTCTTCACAATCTCTCATAGTAACTTTAGAGTAAATTCTGATTTGCGTTGTAATTGTTATTCGTCCATAAAATGACTACCACCACATGAGTGTAAATATGTATATATATCAAAACGAACTGAGTGGACACATTTCCCTCTCCCCCAGTCCTCATTCTCTTCTGTGAAATTAATACTGTGTCACTGCATTTTTGGTATGTCTCCCATACACATGGTGTTAGTGAAACCTCAATATTTAGCTGCTGTTCATCCATCCTGCCCACCTGGGTTCAAGCGACAAAAGTTCTCTGTCAACTTTTCCTGTCTTGAACCCACACGGGCTTGCACTAATGCCTGTCCACGGCTGCTAGCAAGTCGGCCACGTGTATGAGTTACTGTGGTGAGTTACTGTAGTTTAAAACCTCCTGCCTCAACCCGCTCTCGCTCGCAACCGTCTGCCCGTTCGCAGT
Organism: Coenobita brevimanus; assembly: GCF_032717465.1. Classification (NCBI taxonomy): domain Eukaryota; kingdom Metazoa; phylum Arthropoda; class Malacostraca; order Decapoda; family Coenobitidae; genus Coenobita; species Coenobita brevimanus. Next base: position 5,446,987 of record NC_136984.1, on the reverse strand, counting down.
CTGGACGCACACTTATACAGCCTACTCCCCCTGGACTAAAATGGCGATAAATAAAGTAAGAAAGACGTGTTGGAAAGCTTCCTAACCGCATAAGCATACCAGCCACAGAACTGACAAGATATTTTCTATCCCATCTGCTTTTCATAATCAGACTGGAGTAATCTTATTACGATACTACTGAAGGTCACATGGTAAAAAAAAAAAGTTTAAAAATAACCCCCACTAGTTAACTCTTACAATAAGTCTTGCAGGGTGGGTCTGGCCGGAATATTTCTTCTCGCTTTATACATGAGAAAATATGATCAAAAGAAGATAACTGCAGTAGGCCAGTTGGCTCATGTTAGGCAGCTCCTACAAGAGAGTGACTAAACTACTAGAATAAAACAGGGATAGCAAAGAAGCAAGGCTCTCAGGGCTTCCATGAGCTCCGCTCATCCTACCCTAGAATCAAGTCAGTTTTACCCTAAATTCCTATGTTTTACCCTAAATAGTCGGCAACACTGACTTCGATAATATATCATACATAGACACAGTATGTATATAAGATAAAGGCAAATTGGATGAAATATGTAAAGAACCATATATTTATTTAAAGAAAACCAAAATACAGTATTTATGTAAAAAGGCAAACTAGATGAAATATGTAAAGAACTCCATATCCTGCATTTAAAGAAAACAGAAATACAGTATTTATATTAGAAAAGGGCAAATTGGATGAAATATGGGAAGAATTCCATATTATGCATTTAAAGAAAACAAAAAACAAGTAGAGTAAAAACAAACAAGTTTCTCTATGCTTTATCTTATTTCCATTAGAATTGTTTTTGTTTAATCATAGAACACAAGTATATTAAGAATAATAAATTTTGAAAATAATTGTAACTTGAAATTATATACAGAGTTTCTCTATGTTCTATCTTATTTCCATTAGAATTTTTTTTGTTTTGTTTAATCAGAGAACACAAGTATATTTAGAATAATAAAAAGTTTTGAAAATAACTGCACCTTGAAATCATATACAGACCAACAAATCTTTCAAACCCCTTTAAAGTTATTAGATATTTGCAGCCTCTGAACATGCTGCATCACTTTTAACATTATTCATTGCTTTTAGCATGTTGTCCCCAAAGTTAAGGTTATGAGAAGATACTAACAAGCGTTTCATGTGATATATTGCATGCATTAGGCCACGTAATGTTTCATTTTTAAGAGAGGGTCTGAGAAAAGTTTTGGTTAGATTTAGCTGGCTAAAAAAACGTTCAACCGCTGCATTTGAAAAGGGTAGTGAGAGGAGGGTGGATATGACTATGGCTAAATTGGGATAACATGGCAGTCCTGCATCATTTTTCCTATTCAGCACAATATTCCAGTACTTTGTGAAGTGGAGTTGATTAGAAAGTTCATCATCTAAATAGTGCATTCTCCATTCCTCATCAACAAGATTTTTATTAGCATACTTTGCTAACTGTGGCAGTTCATCAAATAAATATGCTAAGGATGGAGGATTCAGAGTGGAAGCAGAACGAGGGTTTATGCAGGCCACTACTTCGTGAATTTTGTCATTTAGTGAAAATCTGTTCTGAATTTGGAATACAGCTTCTATCAAGAAAGACTGACATGATTTATAAAACTGTGAAAGTTCCTCTTTAGTTACTGTTCCTGATTTTTTTAGGTCACTTAATGTTGCTGATGCACTCACTCCTAGATATATATTCTCAACTGGAATAAAGGCACTTGAAAAAATGGGCTGAGCAGGACTAAGGAATGAAATGTCAGCATTCTTAACAAAACTCACATCCATAAAGTCAGAACACAAGCTTCTGATGAGTTTACATGTCTCAGTTTTCAATGTGAAGAAATTTGGAGCCTCAGACTGGAAGAAAGTATTATAACTGTTAAACTTACCCAAGTTGTAGTCAAGAAATTCGAGGTAGGCTCGAGTAAATTTGTTTTTTAATGCAGTAACAATCATGTCATTGACCTGTGTTGGGTCACTAAAAGCCAGTTCTGTAAAATACAACTCCAGTGCATCCCATTGTTCCAACAGTCTCTTCACACATGCCTGCAGAGATAGCCATCTGGTTTGGCCTGGAGCCAGGATTTTATGAGGTTCAATGTCAACGAATTTTTGAAATTCTTGGAATGCACTTTTCCTCTTGGAGCTAAGACTAAAGTGTGCAAAAATGCTACGGCATAAATCTTCAACATATTTAGGAAGTTTGAGGCATGCATTTGATGCACAGAGATGAATCACGTGGCATGAACATTTGACAGTTATGACATGAGGCAAAGATTCTCTTAATAATGAAGCTACTGAATGGTTGGCTCCCATCATAACATTGGTAGTGTCAGAACAAAACCCAACAATATTATCAAGAGGAATGTCTTTTGATGTGAAACATTCTTTTGGGGCACTGAACAGTCCTACAGCTGAACTATCATTAACCTCTATCAAATCTATAAAAGCGTTTTCAAGCTTCCCTTTCTCAAAATACTGTGCTAATACACACAATTGTTTTGTGGTACTCCTGTCTGTCGTCTCATCTATAATGACAGAAAAAAGCCTTTCACGTAAGATTCCAAATAGTTCATTACCAAAATGCTTTACAAACACTTGCCTAATTATGTTTGAGGCTCTCTGCTTCCCCAATTTTACTTTCTTTAGAGACATCATATCAGGAAACATTGCTTTTAACAGGTCTAGAAAGGGTTCACACAATGAAATGGGCAAATGATGCTCTGACAGAAAAGCACACACCTGAAATTCAATTTTGCGTGCCGATTTTTCTATTGGGTCATTTGCTGTCACATAACTGGCAATTGTCTTTGTCTTTGAAATTTGCATACTAAGGTGTTTGTGTCTTTTAGAACGTGAATGTCTAGTAATTTCAGATTTTCCACATGTTATGTCCATGTTACAAATTTTACAGAAAGCATAGTCTTTCCTACTAGTTGATCTAACTGATTTTGATATCCACCCAGCAAACTGAGGTTCAGCTTTCCAACTTTCACGCCATTTTTTAGCGTACATATTCATTTTACAAGCTTTACTTTTCTTCTTAGGAGGGGTGTTTGGGTCACCTTGAACTTTTGAGGTTGTTGGTGATCCTGGGTCATCACAACTAGAAGGGCCTGTTTCATCATCCATCCTGCATGAAACAACAAACATTTTAAACTGATAAGATTTAAGGATTTTCATATGATTAGAGGTGGCATCATGTCATTGTGGTACAGTTACGTAGGACTCCCTGAAACCTGCCGAAATTCTTTCATTTACGATCCCCACATATCACACTGCTCAAAAACTTGAATGTGCTCATCCCTCAACAAACGAAATAAAACATAAACTCTCTAAGTGTTGGCTTCTTTGGTCTACACTCTGGCCACCTACAGACTCAAACACCACAACCACAACTTACAAATCCACAATATGTAATTTCGTACAGTGTGTCAACCATTCTCAAATTACCAACTTCACTGTAGTCATGTTACCAGTACAAACATTAGTTACCTGAGTAAACAAAAGAACAGAATTACACCCGACTTGCACACGCTATACCGTCTCCCAGCCTCCAGCCCAACGTCTCCCAGCCACATGAGTCAGATGACGTTGCCACATCTGAGCCAATCCGGCACAACCGTTTCGGTATTCAGTGTGGCGCGCAGTTTGAAACCAGAGTTTTTTGTGTTCATTTCTATAAAAGGTTTGCATATTAATCTTATTTTTCGATTGACTGTGACGCATTTCCCTCTTTTTTTTTTTTTTTTTTTTTGGCTAAATTACCCTAAAATTACCCTATATTATGCATTACCCTAAACACTACCCCAGAAGGGGTCTGATTACCCTAGTTTAGGGTAATTTACCCTAAAATGGAAGCCCTGAAGGCTCTCCTCCGCCCACGAAACTGTCCAGCCAAAACTGGCGGGAATACTTGAGAAAAAATACCACGAGGTATAGAAAACTAACGTGGGAATTTTATAACAAAGTCAGAAAGGAGATTCATGGAGGTAGAATAAATCCACTAATCACCAAAGCATAAAGATTTAACCCACTCAGATTCCACCTAACGAGCCTGACCTGACTGAGGCAAAGTAAATTTAACCCGACTTATTAGAGAACGAAACCACCATATTATTATTTTTTTTTAGTTTAAGGTAAGTCCGGTGCTGGAAAGGGACCCCTTCACGTGGTGGCCCCGATATGACCAGGTGGATCCACTGCCTGGATATACAAAACTCTCTTAACTCACGCACTATCCCCTAAAAGGAGGATGGGGGTCTGCAGGACAAGGGTAACTTCAGCCTGCAGTCCCTGGCTTCACATTCCAATGAGCCTCGGGTTGCAACTACTACTACTACTACTACTACTACTACTACTATCACCACCACCACTACTACTACCACCACCACTACTACTACCACCACCACTACTACTACTACTACTACTACTACAACTACTACTGCTATTATTACTACTACTACTACTACTACAACTACTGCTATTACTACTACTACTACTACTACTACTACTACTACCACTACTACTACTACTTCAGTTTTGCTTCAGTTTTTATCATCCTATATTGAACCTTTCTTTTTTATATTTTTTCTTTCATAGCATAATTTTAGATGGGAGTTTTATTTATTTTTTTATTTTTTTTTTACTGGACTTTTTTCTGGTACTTTTAAGCTTCATTTTCTTTATTATTTTTTTTTTCTGTGCATTTTTAATATTGTAGTATAGAGAAGCATAATACTGTACCCTACATCATTATGGATATTACTATTTGTACTTACAACTGTTGTTCATTAAGGAAAAATATAGATGTGGTGCGCTCACTTGCAGATGGAAGTTATGATGTTATTTTTTTGCAAGAATCATTTCTTAAAGAAGATAGGCTAGGAGATATTGCTTTTATTGATGAAAGGTATATGGGTGTGGGATCTGCTGCTGGCTATTCAGAGAAATCAGTTAAATCATTTAGAGGAAGATGTGAGGGAGGGTTTGTTTGTCTGTGGAAAAAGAATGCTTCCTTTCAAGTTAAAGTTGTATCTCTTGAAGCAAATATGATAATTTTGGAAATGTCAGTGAGAGGTTTCACAGTATTACTAGTAAATGTATGTAAAAAGTGATGTTTGGGAGGATGTCACCCTTGAACATTATTTGGAGTCACTGAGTAAGTTGGAGCAGGTTTTAAGTAATTATAGCTATGATAATGTGTATTTTTTAGGAGATTTTAATGCAGACCCATTTATAGGTAGAGCATGGAATAATCTCAGCAATTTTATTGGAAGAAATGACCTGAAATGTTTTGATTATGATATGCTTGATATTAACACATTTACATTTATTCCTTACAACAACTCCTACGCAAAATGGTTAGACCATATTATAGGTAGAGATTCCAAAAATTTTATAATTTCTAATATACAGGTATTATATTCTTTTATTGGATCAGACCATTTACCAATGGTTGTATGTATGTACATAAATTGCCCTGAAGAATGCCTTAGTACATTTTGCCAGGGAGAAACAAGTGTTAGTGAGAACTTTTTAAATTGGAACAGCCTAAGTGCTGATGATATTAAAACAATAGAAAAAGATGTTAATAATGATTTGACAAGGTTAATTGCTCTTGAAACATTAAGTTGCCAGGTTACTGGATGCCAACGTAAGCAGCATATACAAGAACTTGATATTTTTTATGAGCAACTGATTTCTTCATTATCATCTCTTACTAAGAAATATAAGGGTATGAGGATAAGAAAAAATAAACACAGAATTATTCCTGGTTGGAATAGAAATGTTAAATCACTGTATGAGAGATCACGCTGTGACTACATGGAATGGTTGAAAAAGGGAAAAGAAAGAAATTCAAAGGAGTACATGAAGATGGTTGGTAGTAGGAAAGAATTTAAATTAGCACTCTCTAAGTGCAAGAAGGAAGAAATTAGTGAAAGATCAAAGGCTGTGGAAGAAAAATTCTTAAATAAGAATATGACAGCCTTTTGGAAAGAAATCAAGAAACAAAGTAATAAAATAAGGTCATCAAAAGTAGTTGATGGGACCTGTAATGATAAGGAAATAAATATTTTTAATGGAAGAATGCTCAAAGGAGTTGGAGATGTTAGTAGTGGTGATGAAGAGGACTCCTTTCTCACAGTATTGAAAGAAAGGTGAAAAATTGAAAGAAAGTTTCATATATGCATATCAGTTGAAAGACTTTCTGCGTTAATTAAGTCATTGAATGATGGAATAGGGCATGATGGATTACATTCTTTTTTACTAAAGCATGCTTCAGTGGAGTTTTTAAATATTTTAACACATTTTATCAACAGTTGTTTTACTCATTGTTACATACCTGTTGAAATGTTAAAGGGTGATATCACTCCCATAATGAAAGATCTGAAGGGTAATGCAGCGGACTCTGCTAACTATAGACCAGTAATGGTTTCATCTTGTCTTTTAAAAATTTTAGAACTTCATTTTTTAAATATTTTAAGTGAGAGTGTATTTTTTGATTCCAAACAATTTGGCTTCTGTAATGGAATGTCTACAAGAGATGCTTGTTTTTTATTAAAAGAAACCATTAGGTCTTATACAAAAGGAGGCAGAAAATCATACATAGCTTTTATGGATCTATCAAAGGCCTTTGATAATGTTGATCATTTTAAATTGGGTCATATTTTACTGGATAAAGGAGTTCCCCCTGACTTAACATTAACTTTAATGAGATATTTAAGAAACCAGTTAGCAAGAATTACATGGAATGGGAGTAAAGGAATGTATCATATAATTAACAAAGGAGTGAGGCAGGGAGGAGTTCTTTCTCCTTTACTTTTTAAACTGTACACAGATAATGTTTTAAAAACCCTGACGGAAACAGATGTGGGTTGCTGCCTTGGGGTTGTTAGATTGAATGCAATTGCATATGCTGATGATATAGCATTACTAGCTGATAGTGAAGAGCATATTCTATATTTGTGTGACATATTTGAACAGAATATTAATAGTCTTAATTTAAGAATTAACAATGATAAATCAAAAATTGTTATATTTCAACATAATAAGAAACAGGCACAAGGTATCCGTTATTTAAATTGTTATGAAGTGGTAAATGAATACAAATATTTAGGCCATGTAATTCAAGACAACTTTTCTGATAATCGAGATATTTCCTTCAGATTGAACTCATTTTATGCTAAATTTAATTCAGTAATTAGAAAATTTAAGAACGTTAATGCACAGACGTTACTGTATTTGTTTAAAGCATACTGTGTCCCTGACTATGGTATAAGTATTTGGAATATGAAAGATATGCTTAGAAGCAATGTATTCAGAAGCTCTGAAAGTGCATTTGCGAATGCTCTTAAGAAAATATATAATGTGCCAAGATTAATAAGTAATCATAGTATATCCAAGGCAGCAGGACTACTTTTACTTAGACACTATGTTGCCCTAGTGCAAGCTAGGTATTGTAAAGCCCTAAGTAGAAAGAATAATGCGGTTTTTAGGTTATTTTATCAGTCCTCTGGCCACCATGTTCCTCATTTATTGAAATATTTTTATGATAAATATGAGATAGATATATTGGATAACTCTGTGGACATTATAAATGCCAGAATTCAGTGGGTGCAGAACCATGAGGAAATAAGTGGTGTGGAGTTAATGTAAATTTTGAAAAAGATGTATAACAGTTGATACTGAATGTGTTGGTATGCAAATTGTATATATTTTATTTAGTTTTTTTTTTTTTTTTTTAATTAATGAAATTGGATCAACTCCTCGATCTGATTGTTAAGGATTTATTTATTGTAAATATTTTATTAAATTCAATTGTAAAGGAGTATCTATAGTATTTATGATGATGAAATGTATTATATTTTATGTATCACGAGATACGAAATAAAGACGATTGATTGATTGATTGATTGACTACTATTACTACTACTACTACTACTACTACTGTACGGTATGTTCAATGAGAGGGTGTGGCGATATTCATCCACACTTAATATATTTTACGAAGTCTGTTACAACATTTACTAATAATTGTCATGGCTTTGATTTTCTTTCCACATTATTCACTCGACTTTCACTGTGCAGCGTCTTATAACTGTAGTGAAGATAAAAGTATATGCAGTCAGTCTTATGTACACCTGAACCCCTTCAGTACAAAAACGTTATGTTTGTACTTGTAAATGTCTAGTGCAATAGTAAATGCTACACAGAAATTCCAAAAAGAGTATGAACAAGAGTCAGAAACAAATGCACATAAATAAATAAATAAATAAATAAATTCGTTCATTAAAAATCACCAGTTGGGCATCCCTGACTGAATCCATATCAATGATCAGAGAAAAGTTTACGTATGGAAAGATTCTCCAGAATCATTATATTTAAGATAAATTCAAAGGCTTTAGAAACACAAAAGATGAAACTGTTTTGGTGATAACAAGAGGTTTGATTGATGGATGGATGGAAGAAATTTTCCTGGCCGTGCAGCAGGTACGGTTAAATGCTGCCGGATTTCAATGATTATGACCAAAAATAAAATGAAATAGACACAATGATAAGACTAAAGTAAAACCTAAAAAGCAGTCAAGGCATTAAACATTAACCCCGCCGTGGCCACCGGTGTCGAATGACGCTTAGCTGATAAATGGCCGCAGGCGTCGTTTGAGCCAGCCTATAAAAAAATGCCGAAAATTTTTGGGAAGTGAACGAACGTCCTGAATGTCTTGAGACTGATCTGCCCTACACTCCCATACACCCTACACACCAGTACACCGAGCACTTCGTGACGAGTGGACGTCCGAGTTCCGCCTCTCTCCGGCCCTGTAGGCCACTCACCAGCCCAAGATCAGGGGGAAGCTGTTTCCTCGTGGGAAGGAGAGCGACGAGGACCAAATTGGGTCTGACCTGGAGATGAAGAGTGTGGTGGGGAGTGGTGACGAGAGTGGTGATGAGTAGTATCACTCTCCTACTACCAAGGAGGACGACAGCAACATCTCCTCAGAGAGTGAGGAGAAGCCACCACCACCTTGTCGTACAGCTCCACCACATGGATGGTGGTGAAGTGGCTCTTCACTGAGGGAGAGGAAGGGGAGAAAGGGAAGGCTGGAATGCAGGTGCACTCAGCTCGCACCACCTTCCTACCACATCCTGCCACTGCACGCACCACCTCACCACCCCACACCACCTCACCATTTGTTACCACTTCACAGGCCACTTCACCGCCCCCCACCACCGCCCGTGCTACTCCTCCACCTACCACCACCTCCCCGGCCACCTCACCACCCACCACCATCACGGGCGCCACTGCATCACCACGCACCGCCTCTCGTGCCACCTCATCATTGCCAAGCACCTCTTGTGCCCCATCACCACTTCGCATCACTTCTTGTGCCCCCACACCACTGTCCAGCACCTCCCGTGCCCCTTCACCACCGACCAACACCTCCTGAGCCACCTCACCACTGCCCAGCACCTCCCGCGCCCCCTCACACCACATCATGCCCTGGAGACCTCCTCGGAACCAGAGGTCAAATTTGTGCAGCGACAAGCACGGATAGTGTGCAAGACTGCCTCACAGTGTGAGAGGCAGCAGAGAACTTTGCAACTCTCCCCTTCACATGCCGCCTACAGGTGGAAAGAGTTCGACCCAGGACGTTTAACTTTGACGAGACAAACTCTGGAGTCAGGGACATGACTGGACCGACAGCGATGAGCTCGATAATGAGCTATTTTCTTTCATTCTTCAACCTGGACCTCAAGACACACATTTATGACGACACGAACCAACTCTTTCCACAGACGATACCTGACCTTGCACATGAGGAGGCCTATAGGACACGACACTGGACTGACATGATGGTGCCTACCATGTATGTGTTTATGGCACTGACAATGTTGATGCCTTAGTGAAAAAAACATTCACTAGTCAACCACTGGACCACTGAAGTGTTAACACGGGTTGATGTATTCAGAAAGTACATGGCACGGAACACGTACCAGAACATCCTCAGGTTCCTTCATTTCAGTGACAACGCAACCTTAGGCCCAACAGATAATTACATAAGATCAGGACGGGTTTGGAAAACCTCAAAGGCAAATTCCAACACTTTTGGGGGGGCTTTCCAAAAGCTCGCAATTGACAAGTCCCTGATGTTGTTCCGTGGCCGTACTCGTTCAGGCAGTACATCCCAAAAAAATGGCATCGTTTTGGTATAAAGATCTTTTTACTGTGTTATTGTGATACTGGTGTTGTCCTTGACGTGATTATTTATACAGGTGCAATGACCAATATTCCACATAATGATCGTCTTGGGATTTCTGGTAGAGTAGTGAACCAAATGATGGAGAATTATGTAGGCAGAGGGCACATCCTCTACACAGATAATTGGTACACCTCTCCTGAATTGGCAATTCACTTGCTTTCACATGGGATTGGTTCATGTGGCACCATACGGAATAACAGATGTGGCATGCCAAAATTTGGTGACGTGCAGAAAGAGGCACAGTTTTGTTGCAGTGTATCAAGGATCTCCTTGCCCTGCGTTGGCGAGACAAGCTTGATGTGCACATGCTATCAACTGTGCATCAGGTGCTCTCGTCGACACCGGGAAACGAGACCATGCGACAGGCGAGTGTATATGTAAGCCAAATGCATTCGTGGATTACAATCGAAATTTGCACTTGGTTGATAAAAGTGACATGCAGATTGGTAGTGTGGAGTGCATTTGTCGTTCTGTCAAGTGGTATAAGAAACTCTTTTTCCACTTGATGAACATGTACGTGCTGAATGCGCATCAATGCTATTGCCAGAAATCTGGAAAGACGATCACGTTGCATAAGTTCGTACACTGCTTAGTGTATGAATTCCTACAGGAATACGGTCTGCAGTCGTTAATGCCAGGGGGGCATACAAGTGCTATGCAAGATGCACCCGCCAGGCTTGCTGGGAAAGACTGGGCTGCACAGCACTACCTAGAAAAGTTACTGTCACCACCTGAAGGCCAAAGTCTGACTAGAGGCAGCAGGAGTGCACAGATACGCTGCCACATCTGCGCCACAACGGAAAGGCAGCCATGGCAGCGCAAGTTGACCACCTGGCAGTGCTACTTGTGCCACGTGCCTCATTGCACCCCCCGCTTCCCCGAGTATCATTCCATTGCAAAGTACTGACTCTGTGGGCGAGTGCAGTGTATATACTGTATATTACTTAGTGCAGTGTTACGAAGTAAGATACAGAAGTGTAAGATAGTGGTAGTGTGTAAAGCAGATTATGTTTTGTGACTTTTGTACAAAGACTTTCCCAGACAATGACTTATCTCTATTGACTTTTGGCCTGCTAGGGGAGGGCAGGGATGGGAAAAAGTTCGCCTGCACTGACTACTGTCATCGCATCATGCACTTGAGGTGAGTAATTATTCTGCTCTGTATTTATTTCCCAGGTGCCAGCCCCCATGTATTTCCTTACATGCTTATTACAATCTTTTTGCAGGCTCTGTTTGTAATGTAAGTGAACAAGCATAGGGTATAGAAAATGCTGTCTCACAAGGCAACGGTGTGATATGCCGATTTCATCGTATTTTGACTGTGTGAAGGTTGCCCCAACAAACAGCTCGTCCCTTCCACCCTACCCTACCAGCCTTGCCAGCATCAATGTATATTCCTGTATTGTTATCCACGTATTTTTTTCCTGTTTATGAATTTGAACTACTCGCTATCATTGCAGGATCACGTTGAAAGAAATATAGAGTAATTGTGCGTAGGACATGAGTATGATATTGCACACAGTTACTGTGCAATACTCCGAGTTTATCATATTCTGACCGTGTGAATTGTAGGCAGACATAAAGCTTTACCCTTTTTCCTTACCCAGCCAGAAAATATCATACTTTCCCACTCACGACACACAGACAGCAATATATATTGCGAAAATAACAAAGCAATATGATAGCAGTAGAATGGATGTTGAAGATATGCAGATTGGTCTGGGAGGAATGTAGAGTCCCGGAGGACTGGAAGTCAGGTATAATTATTCCTTTGTACAAAGGGAAAGGGGAAAAAGGTGTGTGGTAATCACAGGGTCATTTGTCTTCTTAGTGTAATAGGAAAAGTATACGGTAGGATACTTATTGACAGTGTTAGGGAAATAACAGGAGAATTAGTTGGAGAACAACAGGGAGGCTTTAGGAAGGGAAGAGGTTGTGTAGATCAGATAATCATTCTTAGATCTTTAGTGGAAAAGTTTCTAGAGAAGGGAAAGAAGTCGTAGGCGGCCTTCATGGATTTGGAGAAAGCATATGACAGGATGGATAGACAAGGATTGTGAAAAGTATTAAGAATATATGGAGTAGATGGGAAGTTGTTGAATGCTGTGAAGAGTATGTATGAGAGTGCTAAGGCTGCCGTGCGTGTAGATAGTGAACTGAGTTATTCTATTTGAAGGTTAGATTGAAACAGGGATGAGTCATGTCTCCATGGTTGTTCAATCTGTATATGGATGGGGTTATACAAGAGATACAAGGTAGGGCAGTGGATGTTGGAGTGGCCCTAGTAAGAGAGGGCAGTGTTTGGAAACTCTCTGTACTGTTGTTTGCAGATGATACCGTGTTGTTAAGTGAAGACGAAGGGAAGCTGCAAGGTTTGGTGGATGAGTTTGGGAGAGTGTGTAAGAAACGGAATCTAAAGGTGACTGTAGGGAAGAGTAAAATTATAGTCTTTGAGAGAGGTGAAGTCAGTGAATGTACAGTTAGGCTTGATGGTGAGGAAATGGAAAATGTGAGTACTTGGGGAGTGTGATGAGTAAGGAAGGAAGTTTGGGGGGTGAAGTGCTTGAAAGGGTGCAAAAAGGAAGAAAGGTTGCTGATTCCTTGAAGGCAGTGATAAGAAACAGGGAAGTGAGCAAGGAAGTGAAAAAGTTATTACATGACAGTATTGTGATACCAACTCTAACGTATGAAAGTGAAGCTAGGACCTTGTTGGAGGGACACAAGTCAAGAGTGAGAGCAGTGGAAATTAGTTATTTGAGAGGAGCCTGTGGAGTCACATGGAGAGACATACTGACAAATGAGGATGTGAAGGAGCATTGTGGTGTGGATGTGGATGTGATTGGAAGCGTTAGGAGAAACACACTAAGGTGGTTTGGCCATGTGCAGAGGATAGAAGCGAGAGACTGACAAGGAGAGTGTATGTGAGTGAGTTGGAGGGGGAAAGAGGGAGGAGAAGGCCAAGGATGAGGAGGAGGGATGGAGTGGAGAGGTATATGAGAGAGGGGGGTGTGAATTGGGTGCAGGGCAGTGAAATGGCAGGGGTCAGGGTGACGTGGAGACAATTTGTTTGTGGCCAACCCGTATGGGATGGAGACATCTGGCAATAGATGGAGAGAATATGATAAAGAAACGTAAACATGTTATTATGGGAAAAATTTATTTTTTCCTTCTGTATACTTATTTATTTCTGCTTTGTCTCTCTGTTCCTAAGAATTTGACTTATACATAATTTTGAACCTGCATTATGATTCTATTTTACCCATGCAGATGGTGTGGGAGTGGCTACAAGCGCCTCCACTCTCCTACCTCTAATCGCAAGTGATTGCAGCAGGTGTTAATCCACTGGACCCTCAACTTTCATCCCCCTTGGGAGAGCCTACCCTCAGGGGACCAACAATTTTCTCATTTAGGGCTGAATATTCCACCCATTCACTCCCTCTTCCAACTGTACTCACAACGCGAACATGCAAAATAACTCGAAACTACCATAAACATATTTTATATAAAAATTTTGAAAATATATTCATAATAATTTTTTTTTTTCGAGCCAGTCCTAACGTATGTACTGAAATCATTCCATATCATCACATCTAATATATGCACAACATTTCAGCACCATTCACATTGTTTTGGAGGGTTAAAAAAAATTAGAAGAAAACTTGTGATATTGCGACTCAGCAATACACCACTGCAGCGGATATCCATTGCCGATATTTCTGCAAATTCTGTGCTCCATTGCAAGCCACAGAGTGGATCTAGGAAGACAGAATTTGCAGTTAGGTGCGTCTGAACTACCTCTTCAATATGGCAAGAAAAAAAATCAATTTTTGAAACTTCAGAAAATGGCCCCGGGGTCGGCCAGGGGCACGCGTAAAATTCAGGACCTACGGCCACGGAGGGGTTAAATACAAAAACAAACATTAAAAAAGAGCGAATAAAAACATTTAACATACAACAGCGTTACCCTTCTCAGATACAGGCTGAATGATAGCAAATTTAGAGAGAGAGAGAGAGAGAGAGAGAGAGAGAGAGAGATTGCTGTTTGAGTGAAGGTAAATGTATAAAATAAGTCACATAACAACCTGGGAAAGTTTATGCATAATTCCAAGATGCCAAGCATTTAACAGGTGTAATAATTATTATAAAGCCAAAATAAATCTTGTTAAATATGTTACCTGGCTGCAATTGTCCAGCCGCGACTGACAAAACTCCAACGTCCTTGGTTTACTGCACTGAGTTAGCGCTGGGGAGAGGAAGAAAGTTATTGTGAGATTGTGGCACATGAATGATGTGACAGTAAATATTGCTACATACCAGCATGACCATCTCTCTCTCTCTCTCTCTATCTCGAGAGAGTGAGAGAGAGAGAGAGAGAGAGAGACATTAAACACCCTCGTCTCACTCTATTGTTGATATTTAAGCACTCCCTTAGAAATCCATGCTACACTAACATCATTAAAAGAAAAAAAAAAAGAGAGAAACATTCAGCAGCTCTCCGTCGACACCATACATACGCAAAGCGTTCCATAATCCTTCCCTATTCACCTTGTCATACACCTTATCCAGATCATAAATGCCAAAAATACCGTACATTCCTTCACACTTGCATTCTCCACTTTTTCACTGTAAATATTTGATTCACACATCCCCTACCACACTTGAGCCTGTATTACTGTCAGTTAGGGAAGCTCCCCAGCACCTTTTCTTTACCAGTTAATTTTTGCATATACAACAATAATAATCCTTTTTGTGTTATTTTTGTCATACATGATGGTGTTTAACAGAAAATACAACATAAAAAGCAGCAGTAAGGCTTAGTAAGGAAAAATAGGTGGGGGCACCCATCATCCACTCACTCAATGTAGAAGTGCCATATGATCTCTACATTGAGTAACAAGCCAAATGGTTTCCTGTACCCAGGAAACCATTTACTACGCTGGGTGGTAACCATATAACCGAGGTTTCTGGCAGGGTTAAGTGTCCCCCAGATTCCCCTATCCAAAATCAGTTAATCATGGCAGTTGTTTCAGAGAGCCTCGGAGGGCCCAATTCCTGCCGAGGGCGCCGACCAAATGGGCAGACTCACGTGGCCATGTGGAATGTGAGAGGTGTGAATGAGAACAGCAAGAGGGTGGAAGTGGTGAATGTGTTCAAGAGTGCGAGAAATGCTGTGATGGCATTGTGTGAAACGAAGATGAAAGGGTGCAAAGTGGAGGAGTGGTAGGGGGTGAAATGTGTAAGACAGGGAATGAATGGGCGAGGAAGATGCAAGGAAGGAGTTGCTTTGTTGATGAATGAGATGTGGCAGAGGGGAATGAGAGACTACAAATGTGTTAGCTCGAGGTGTATGTATGTCAAATTCAAGTTTGAGAAGGTGAAAGTGGCAGTGATTGTAGCATATGCACCATGTGAGGACAGGAGTGACAGAGAGAAAGAGGTTTTGGGATGACCTAGGTGAAGTAGTGGGAGAAATGCCCAGGAGCTATAAAGTGATTGTGGTGGGGGATATGAATGGAAGAGTAGGCACTGGTCCTGAGTATGACATAATGGGTTGCAATGGAGTACCAGGAGAAAATGATAATGGGAAAAGACTAAAGGATATGTGTCAGAGGAGGTTGTACATTTGTGGCTCAATCGGTAGAGAGGTGGTCTGCAGTCCTACCGGACCCAGGTTCAAATCCCGGCTGGGGCAGGGAACAGTTTAAGGATTTGAATTTCATATAATCAGACTTTACCGATCTACCAGAACACCCGCCAACATGTAAAAATACCCCCAATACACCAGTCCTGTATGAGACAACCCAAGCATGTTTTCAATATGAACGGTGGGTGTTAGCGCCGAAGTGGTGACATGTAGAGGTGTATGGTATGTAGGAGGACTACTGGGCCTTGAGAGCAGGCTGTGAAGCCTATGCCCAGAGTCGGTCACATAAAAAAATAAAAGTAACATAAATATACATGGTATGGAGGAAACGGGGATCATGTTGAAAGAAGCCTGATTGATTACGTGCTCGTAGAGAGGTCGATGATTGGAATGGCTGCTGATACGAGGGCTGTGAGAGGACGATGTGGAGGTCTGTCAGATCATATGATTGTGGTATGCAAGACCAAGCTGAAAGGAGTGAGGTGGATCAGGAGAGAGAGAACCGGTCAGGGAGAAAGACTGAAAGTTGAGAAGCTGAGGATCAAAGAAATGACAGATGAATACGGGACCAAAGTAGAGGACGAGTTAGAATTACTGAATTGGAATGAAATGGATCTGGACAGACCGTGGAATGCATATAGAGATTGCTTAGTCAGGAATGCTAAAGTGGAATGTGGTGTGGCAAGAGTAACAACAAAGAAGAAAGGTACGGCATGGTGGGATGAGGAGGTAAAGAGAGCTGTGGAGGAAAAGAGGAAGAAGTGGCTAACGTGGTTACAGGATAGGGGTTCAGTTGAAATAAGAACTGAATATGTTGAGAGCAAGAAGCACGTCAAGAGACTAGTGAAGAGGAAAAAGGAGGAGGTAAATGAGGATCTAGGAAGAAAAATGAATGCGAACTACTCTGAAAATAGAAAGTTATTCTGGAAAGAGGTGCAAAAATGTAGAAGTGAAAGCGGTAAGAAATGGGATGGTGTGAAGGATGCAGGTGGTAGATTATTAACCCATGGAGATGAAGTAAGGACCAGATGGAAAGAATATTTTGAAAGCCTGATGAATGGGGATAGAGAGAGTATAGCAGCTGTAAACATGATTGGTTTTGGGGGTGTGCAGAGAAGGAATACAGTGCCAGGAGACGTGACACTCGCACAGGTGAAGAGTGCTGTGAAGTGGCTGAAAAATGAGAAAGCAGCTGGGGTTGATGAGGTGTATGCAGAGATGCTTAAATGTAGTGGAGAGAATGGAATGAAGTGTTTGTTGGAGATATGTAAGAAGGCATGGATGAGTGAAACTGTGCCTGCAGAGTGGAAAAAGGCTGTGATTGTACCCCTGTACAAAAATAAAGGTGAACGAAGTGAGTGTAAGAATTATCGTGGCATAAGCTTACTGAGTGCGGTAGGGAAGGTATATGGAAGAATTATTATAGAGAAAGTAAGAGAGATATCAGAAGTCCTAGTGACTGATGAACAGGGAGGCTTTAGGAGTGGCAGAGGATGTGTGGACCAAATATTTGCAGTGAGACAGATAGTAGAGAAGGCTTGTGAGAAGGACCATAAGGTGTTTATGGCATTCATGGATCTGGAAAAAGCATATGACAAAGTGGACAGAGAAGGATTGTGGAAACTTTTGCGCATGTACGGTGTAGAGGGTAAGCTGTTAGGTGCCGTCAAGAGTTTTTATGATGGTAGTGAAGCATGTGTCAGGGTTAATGGGCATCTAAGTGAATGGTTCATAATCAGTGTGGGCGTGCGATAAGGTTGTGTGATGTCCCCATGGTTGTTCAATGTATATATGGATAGAGTGATGAGAGAAGTGAAAACACGAGTAATGGAGAGAGGGATGGCATTGGTAATGAATGGTGATGGATGGAATATCTCAAATTTGTTGTATGCTGATGATGCGGTACTGCTTGCAAGTACCGGACAAGAACTTCGTAGGCTAGTGGAGAGTTTTGCTGATGTCTGTAAGCGTCGTTCCTTGAGGGTAAATGTAGAAAAGACTAAAGTAATGGTTATTGAGAGAGAAGGTGACTCCCAGTGCAATGTATCAGTGAATGGAGAGAGCCTGGAACTGGTGAGCGAGTTCAAATACGGTGACAGAAAAGAGAGGAAAATGTGCAAAAGAAGTTGAAGTAGAGTGACACAAGGAAGAAAAGTAGCTGGTGCAATGAAGGCCTTGATAAGAAACAGAGGCTTGAGGGTTGCAGCTGCACAAGACTTACATGAAGAAGTGTTAGTGCCAACTTTAACATATGGATGTGAGACTATGATGTGGCACGAAAATGAAAAGTCAAGAGTAAGAGCAGTGGAGATGGGACTCCTGAGGAATGTATGTGGAGTACAGAGGGTGGATAGGATACGAAATAATGTGATTCGTTAAAGATGCGGAGTGAGGAAGTCGGTGGACACCAGAACTGAAGAGAGTGTACTGAGATGATATGGTCATGTGGAGAGAATGGATAACAATACAGTGGTGAAGAAGGTATATCTGAGCGAGTTCGAAGGAGGGAGGAGGCGAGGTAGGCCAAGGAGAAGGTGGAGAGATATGGTGGATGAGTGTGTGAAGAAGAGAGGTTTGGAAGTTGGTGAGGCTAGGGAACTGACAGGAGATCGAGCTGGCTGGATGAATTTTGTTAGGAGATATGCATGACCAGGGATTTTTGGCACCCCTTTTTAACGTGGCAGCGTCTGGATTTACTCTGTCGGATACGATATGTGAAGCTACAGAACGTGATAAATGTTTTTGGCATATCCTATAGAGTCAGGATTCCGGGGGCTTGAATGATGAGTGAATGGAAGCGTGGCCCATTGGACTGGGCAATTTTGGGCTGTCTAGACATCGCTACTCCTCGCCCTGCCCTTGGGTGGGAAGGGATGTCTGGATGATGATGATGATGATGGAAAAGGTATTAGTGAGCTTTCTTAATCGCGGATTGAAAACACACTGTTCATCACGAACCAGACATTCTAATGTCTTCCCCACCTTTCCTCTAATTATTCTTCCTTATAAGTGTCAAGAGGGAAGTGGAAACAAAATGAAATGCAAATAAATAGTTGGTTCCCACAAAAGAATCGACTTATGAAATCGTCATAAGTTTTTACTTTATGCTGGCTTACTTTGCCAATTCTCTAAAGATGAGGATTTCATAAACTTTCTCAACAGTACACAGCGGAGACTAATCACTCACGAATGCTGAATTGTTGGTACTGTTGGCCCCTGAGAAATTGTCCTTTCCCCTCACAATCGATAATTAATACTAACAATAATGAACAGACTGTGCTGGTGCTAACTCCTGGCTGGCACAACGGATTTAAGAATTAATATGAAAGAACTGGCTTAACTACCAGTCGTGATTGATTTAAGAAGTTTGTGGAAACTAGGAGTGGCAAACTAAAGGTAGCTCAAAGTGGTGAAATCAAACAAGACTGTTATACTTAATCGAGCTTAAAAAGAAGAACTGTAAATTCACTGATTACAGCAAATAAATTTACGTTACAAGGGAACTTAAGTAAGTTAAAAAAACAAAGCAAAAGTACATACACCCACTCACACACCCAACTACTCAATACCCTTAAGTCTAGAAAAACAAGGAATGAAAATACTGGTCAGTGGAGAAAAATGGAGTAGTTGCTGTGAAACAGACTTGGCAGCTGCTTGCTTGAAGCACTGCAATTAGCACTGCTGATGACGTCCACTGCTGCCGATCACCAACTCGGTGGGGAGATGCGGGAATCGTAGAACTGCTAGAGACTGTAGCCGCTGAGACAGGGCCCTGCTTCTCTGCACAGCTAGCTATCTCTTCGTCCCGTGACAGTGCAACACTAACTGACTAATATTCCCACGCCGGGTACAGGGACGTGAGAAATGGGCGTGGCTTAACGGCTAGAGAGGCAAGGCGTGGGAATGATAATTACACACAAAAAATATCGCTCAGTGAAGCACTAATGTCGTGCATAAGAACAGTCACTTATGATACAGTGGCGAATGTTCTGAAAACTCTGTTTCAAATCTGAGTACAAATGCAAGTGATTAACTGACTGAGCAAAGTTCTATGGGGTTTCAATATTGTTGAAGCATTCCCATAATAATAATACAGTGTCATGAATTGCCATTATAATAATACGATCTAGAAAATTCATAACATTATGCCCCATCAAAATCAAAATTTTCACAGAAAAATTCAATAGTAGGAGGAGAAAACTCCATGATGACGGTGAAAAATCCTGGACTCAGGTCAAACTGAGTGAAAGCTTGCTACATTTACATTAAACTAACTGTTGTGTAGCGTGGTGTCTGTGATTCATGGTGTAGGTGTGACAGTTGTAGTGTAACTGTAGCTACGTGTAAAATGATATAATACAAGTTAATAGTAAATGAAGGCGACGAGGGCAGAGAAGAAGGGGCAGCAGAGAAGATCAGCTGATCTGCACAGCAAAACTGCTACACCCGTCAACTGTACCTGCGAAATCAATCAAGGTGGATCATCATAGTGCCAATGTGACAAACAATTTGTATTAAATTGCGATAACCCTCTGCCTAGTAGTCAATGCATACACAATGAAAAGTATGCTTCAGCTGAAAATTCAACTGACAGCCAAACCTTCGTACATTCGAGGTCGCCTTTATTTCCTTACTGAGTAGATTATTAACCAGGAAACATAGTCCTTGGATTACACAAATCACTCAGGATGCCTGTAGTTTACTGGTTAAACCTATATCTCTATTAACCAGAGAACAAGGTGTTCCCTGGTTAACGCACAGACACAGTGTGGATATAAGGGGTGAGGTCCAAAGCCTTGCCTGGTGTTTTTGAGGAAGACAACAGTCAATCAGGCATCAGCTCCTTCTCTCATCTGCAAGACCATGCTTCGCTTCAGCTGATCCACCCTCTGCAGCATCGACCCCTGGTACGTGAAAAAGATCCCAGTGGGTGCCGATTAACTAACAGGGCCCTCAGCGACCCACAGCACATCACAGGTTGAAAATAAGAGTAGTTACCGTTAACTCAGGGCTCTGTGCATATGCTCCTAGTCTAAGTACTGTCCAGTGGTATTTGTACCTACACACTTGAACTTCCCAAAAGCATACTTACCCTTATAATTCTACACTTATGACTAATATCAGTAAGTTGTGAATCCCTATGGAAACTTAGGCAGGTCACATATTAACACCTAGTGTGGGTATGAACACTCGTGTGGATAGCATGTATTCTCGAGATGCACCACAAGGTAATTCAGACACAGCCGTGGATTGCCTCTGAGGGACTCTCGAACTTCTCCATTAATCTACGGTACATATGTATGTACAGGCAGTGGACATAATGTGTCATGTGAGACCCACAAGTGAGACATCAGGTCTTACTGGTATATTATTAACTGGGAACCAAGCTAGTCCTTAGACTGCATAAATTGCTGACGATGCATGTCTTATGGAACGCAGTGTACAACAGTTGGCCATGTTAATTGTCAGCAGGTGAGACATCAGATCTGCGCCTACATTGTCGCTTCCCGTAATGTATCTCACAACAAGGTTAAACTGCTGCAAATAGTTGTGGATGGGGGCACCCATCATCCACTCACTCAGTATAAAGATACCATATGATCTCTACACTGAGTGACAAGCCAAATGGTTTCCTGTACCCAGGAAACCATTTACCATGCTGGGTGGTAACCATATAACTGGGGTTTCTGGCAGGGTTAAGTTAGTGTCCCCCAGATTCCCCTATCCGAAATCACTTAATCATGGCAGTCGTTTCAGAGAGCCTCGGAGGGCCCAATACCTGCCCAGGGCCCCAACCAAATGGGCAGATCCACATGGCCATGTGGAATGTGAGAGGTGTGAATGAGGAGAGCAAGAGGGTGGAAGTGGTGAGTGTGTTCAAGAGTGCAAGATATGCTTTGATGGCACTGTGTGAAACAAAGATGAAAGGTTGTAAGTGAAGGAGTGGGAGGGTGTGAAATATGTAAGCTCGGGAGTGAATGAGAGAGGAAGATGCATGGAAGGAGTTACTATATTGATGAATGATGTGTGGGAGAGTGGAATAGGAGACTACAGATGTGTCAGCTTGAGATGTATGTATGTCAAGTTCAAGTTTGGGAAGGTGAAAGTGGCAGAAATTGTAGCATATGCACCGTGTGAGGACAGGAGTGAGAAAGAGAAAGGTAGGTTTTGGGATGTGCTGGGTGCAGTAGTGGGAGAAATGCCCAGGATAAAGTGATCGTAATGGGGAATATGAATGAAAGAGTAGGCACTTGTCCTGAGGATAACATAATGGGTTGTTATGGAGTACCAGGAGAAAATGATAATGGGAAGCGACTAAAGGAAATGTGTCAGGAGAGGCGGTTGTGCATTTGTAACTCGCATATCAAACACAAAGATGCACGTAAATATACATGGTATAGAAAGAACAGGGATCATGTTGAAAGAAGCCTGATTGATTACGAGCTCATAGAAAGGTCAATGATGGGAATGGTTGCTGATACGAGGGCCGTGAGAGGACGATATGGAGGTCTGTCAGATCATATGACTGTGGTATGCAAGATCAAGGTGAGAGGAGCAAGGTGAATCAGTAGAGAGAGGAGCAGTCAGGGAGAAAGATTGAAAGTTGAGAAGCTGAGGATCAAAGAAATGGCAGACGATTACTGGACCAAAGCAGAGAAGTTAGAATCAGTGAATTAGAATGAAATGGATCTGGACAGCCTGTGGAATGCATAATTATAGGGATTGCTTAGTTAGGATTGCTAAAGCGGTGTGTGGTGTGGCACAAGAAGAAAGGCACAACATGGTGGGATGAGGAGGTTAAGAGAGCAGTGGAGGAAAAGAGGAAGAAGTGGCTAAAGTGGTTACAGGACATGGGTTCAGTTGAAATAAGAAGTGAATATACTGAGAACAAGAAGCACGTAAAGAGACTAGTGAAGAAAAAAGAAGGAGGTAAATGATGATCTAGGAAGAAAAATGAATGCGTTCTACTCTGAAAATAGGAAGTTATTCTGGAAAGAGGTGCAGAAATGTAGAGGTGAAAGTGGAAAGAAATGTGATGGTGTGAAGGATGTAGGTGGTAGATTATTAACCTATGGGGATGAAGTAAGGACCAGATGGAAAGAATATTATGAAAGCCTGATGAATGGGAATAGAGCGAGAAGAGCGGCTGTAAACATGATTGGTTTTGGGGGTGTGCAGAGATGAAATGCAGTACCAGGAGATGTGACACTCGCACAGGTGAAGAGTGCTGTGAAGTGGCTGAAAAATGACAAAGGAACTGGCTTCCTGTAGGTATAAACTAGTAGCCATGATGCTAGCTCAAACTGAGTGAACTAAAGGCTGAAGTACTGACTGCTGTTTCGCAGTCGAATGCTAATAATCGAATACAAAGAATATAGGCACAGGCTGTTGGTAACCACTTTTATCTACTTAAACTGGTAAGGAAAGAGGAATGAAAAATTGCAACTGGCTGGGAGAACTGTTACATAAATTAATAAAGCAGATCCAATAACCACCAGTAAGATAGTGCCTATAAACTTTAATGATAACTAATAATTAGCTATGAATGAGTTATTGTTTCGTTAATAACTTTAATGTTAGGAGTTAATATCGCAGAATGAGGTCGCCAGATGTCAAGGGGGAAGTGGAAATAAGAATAAATAGCAAATAAATAATCGGTTGTCACAAAGGAATCGACTTACGAAATCTCGTAATATGTTTTTACGGTATGTAGGCTTACTTTGCCAATTCTCTAAAGATGATAATTTCATAAACTTTCCCAACAGTACACAGCGGAGACTAATCACTCACGAATGCTGAATTGTTGGTACTGTTGGCCCCTGAGAAAGTGTCCTTTCCCCTCACAATTGACAATTAATTCTAACAATAATGAACAGACTCTTGTTGGTGCTAACTCCTGCCTGGCACAACGGATTTAATAAATAATATGAAAGAACCGGGTTAACTACCAGTCGTATTTGATTTAAGAAGTTGTGCAAACTAGGAGTGGCAAACTAAAGTTTGCACAATGTGATGAAATCAAACAACATTATTACACTTAATCGAACTCAAATAGAAGAACTGTAAATTTATTGATTACAGCAAATAAATTTCCATTATAAGGGAACTTTTAAAAATGTCAAAAATCACAGCAAAGTACATACACTCACTCACTCACCCAACTACTCAATTACCTTAAGCCTAGAAAACAGGATATGACAATACTGGTCAGTGGAGAGAAATGGAGTCACTCCTGTGAAATAGACTGGGCAGCTGCTTGCTCGAGGCACTGTAATTCACACTGGTGACGTCCACTGCTGCCGATCACCAACTCGGTGGGGAGATGCGGGAATCGTAGAACTGCTAGAGATTGTATCTGCTGAGACGGGACCCTGCTTCTCCATATTGCTTACGCCCTCTTCCTCCAGTGACAGTTCAACACTGATTAATGTTCCCACGCCAGGTACAAGGGCGTGAGAAATGGGCGTGGCTTAACTTAATGGCTAGAGAGGCAAGGCGTGGGAACGATAATTACACAAAAAAATATCGCTCAGTGAAGCACTAACGTCGTGCATAAGATGTCACTTATCTGCATGGTGTCTGTACTCCATCACTGTTTCCTCACTAATTGACTTCAGCTGGTCGTCTACATGCTGTTTGCATTCAGTCACATTATTGCTTACCTTATACGTTTGCTGATGTAGCGCAGCGTATACCTCCTCCTTCAGTTGTTCCTGTTCTTTCTTCATTTCCGCCATGAAAGCATTTAGCTGTCCTTGCATCCTCAGCTGTAATTCCCTCTGTTGCTCCTGTAATGCCTCTTGAAGTTGTTTATATCGTTCTTTTTGTTCTTCCCTTTCTGCTTCAAGTTGTTCACTCTGTGCTTGCAGTTCTTCTTTGATTTCATTCCTGAGCTCTTTCTATTCTTCACTTTGGGCCTGTATTTGTTCTTGGAGTTCTTTCTGTCCTTCATTTTGTGCCTGTAATAGTGCTTTGATTTCATTCCTGAGCTTTTTCTGTTCTTCACTTTGGGCCTGTAAAAGCTTCACAATTGTTGTCAAGGACATTTCCTCCTCCTGCCCAGCTCGAGACCTTGTCTGCACACCTGCTTCCATGTTGAAAGCTAGACTCACTGCAGCCCTAAATAATCCACACTCCCAACACCAGTGTTACGTCCCCACCCCATGCTGCCATAGGCTCAAACAGCAGTAGCTCGGTTTAGGAAGGGTGTTGCCCAGTGAGTTATTCTTCCTATGGTCAGCCTTTAGGTGTACAGTACACAGGATCAGCTGAGGCATCATAAATAAATACTGGCTTCTAAAGTTCACTGTCTTTATTTTCCAAATAATTACTCTTAATGCTTTCCAACTTCACTATTCTCACAAGCACTGGAGCTACACAATCTTTACTAACTGCAATTACACTTAATGCTTGACAACACTTCACTGTTTTCACAAGTACCAATGATATACAAACTTCAATAACTCTTCACTATTTGCCAACAACACTTCACTGTTTTCACAAGTACCAATAATATACAAACTACACTGACACAGCACCGACACTCAAACTGAGATGAAAACCGACTGAACTTGCTCTAGTCTCTTCCCTATCCTTATATAAACTTCCTATATTCTAGAGTTTTCTACAGTCTACTTGAACAACAGTTGCCAACTCGGGGATATCCAAAACATGGCAGAGTTTCTTACATTACACAACACTGTAAATTATTTAGCACACAAACTTAAAATAAAAGACATAGTTTAACAAGGAATCACATAAATAAAACATAATAAAGAAAGAGAGCACAAAAATTAAAGCATAACTTACGACACAACTATGCAGACAAACAGCAGGTAACTGGCAACTCTGATTCGTACCCGAGCTACGGTACGGGAAACGTCGAGAAACATCTTTGCTACCTAATTGGCAAATCTCGCTTCTTAACACTATAAAAGGATATTAACCAACAATAACCAAAAATGAATTGCAAAAGAAGAGGTGTTAAGGAGCTTTGTTACCTGACAAGAATATGAGCACATATCACATCAACAGCGGCTGCATTTACGCTGCTTAATCTCATCACAGGATTAAAACCAACAAACGAACAAATCCTACTCACCTAACTCCCAGTCATACAGGTCCCTGAGATTAAACTTAAATGGACTACCAACACGACAGCCCATGATTCCTGTCTCTCCTGTTTGTTCAGAGGCTGCCATCATCATCATCATCACCACCATCATCATCATCATCATCATCATCGCTGGAGTCAGCAGTGCCTTCATGATGGACAATTCAACAGCAACTTCTCAATCTGTAGTAGAGTAAGGTTAAGTTAGGTTAGTTAGGTTAGGTTAAGTCAGTGTGGTTGGGTTAGGTGAGGTTAGTGTGGTTAGTTCAGGTTAAGTTTGTTTCGGTTATGTTAGGTTACGTTAGGTTAGGTTGGTCAGGTTATGTTATGTTAGGTTCGTTTAGGTCAGTTAGTTATGTTAGATTAGGGTTGCTAGGTTCGATTAGTCAGGTTAGGTTTGTTTTGTGGTGTTTAATGTGCTCAAAGCACGAAGAGTACTTTTGCCTCAGTCAGAGATATGCACCAAGTCAGTCATCAAGTCTGATGAAGTAAATGCTGATATGGGCGCTGCGGGAAGGGGATGGAAAGGTGAAAGGTGGAGTCATAAGCGGATGAATGAACAGAGTTAGATGTATAGCTTACAAGGTATTTGATGAATAAAAGGAAGAAAGTTGGTGATAGGACAAAGCCCTGGGGAACACCACCATTATTGGCCCTAGGAAAGGAACAATGGCCGTCTTCAACAGCAGCTATAGAACGACCAGAAAGGAAACTAGAGATGGAGGCACAGATAGAAGGACTGAAACCACAAGAAGGCAGTTTGCAAATTAAATATTTATACCTGACTCAATTGAAAGCCTTGAAGACGTCAACTGCAATGTCAAAGCTTTCGCCAAAGTCCCGAAAAGAGGATGACCACGAGTCTGAGCAGTAGGTGAGAAGATTGCCAGTGTAGCGTCACTGGCAAAACCCATACTGACGATCAGAAGGAAGGTTGTGATACGAAAGGTGTTTTAATTTTTGTTTGTTTGTTTGGAATAGATTAAAAAAACATTAGATATACGAAATATTAAAGCAATTGACAGACAGTTAGAGGGGTGGGAATGGTCATCCTTCTTTGGGACTGACCTCATGAGAGCAAACTTCCAGCAAAAAGGAAAG
The DNA here is from genome assembly GCF_032717465.1 of Coenobita brevimanus. Classification (NCBI taxonomy): domain Eukaryota; kingdom Metazoa; phylum Arthropoda; class Malacostraca; order Decapoda; family Coenobitidae; genus Coenobita; species Coenobita brevimanus. The sequence continues at coordinate 5,419,847 of NC_136984.1, read as the reverse complement.
GTACAAGTTGACAGAAAATGACAAAAGAGTCTGTACCTAGGCAGACTGTAAGCACAGAAGCACATTTCTTTAGGACAAAAGGAGGGACCCAATCAGGTCAATATACCTTGTTAGTACTGAGGCCAGTGATAGCATAATGTGCATCAATTGAAGAAATTTAAATGTCAGCCATGAGGATGTCAAAGGGAGGAAGTGATGGTGGAATAACACCCGAATCGTCTATTGTGGACTTTATGAGAAAGTCTGAACTATGTGATCATCATTATCAGTAGAAGAAACAGCTACAGACTCATCATAGCAGGATCTAGGAGGGAAGGGTGATGAAGTAAAGTTGTTAGAATGGTTTTTGGCAAGGTGCCAGAAGCAGGAGGAAGAAAATGAGTTGGAAAGATTGGAGCATTTAGTATTTTTTTTTTTTTTTTTTTTAAGAGAGCAAAGGACACACAAAGCATGACTCTGGGCAGAAACATAAGAAAGATGAGTTTCATGGGTAGGATGATTTTGATACCTTCTGTGGGTCCTTCTCTTGTTGGAAACTGCATTATTACAATTGTGATTAAACAAAGGTAATTTTGCATTAGTCACAGGATAATAGAAAGGACTGTATGCTTCCATGCCCAGGAGAATAACCTCCGTAATGCACAAGACGAACTCAGATGGCTCTTGGCCGTGAAAGCAATGATCATTCCAGGGAAAATCAAAGAAGCACTGCCTGAGGGCCTCTCAAACAACAGCTCCAAAATCACAAATTCTTGGAAGGGTCAAGATTCCTTATTTGAATGGTAGGATAGATTATAGTGATACGGTTGTGATTGGAGGAGCCAACGAAAAGAAGAGATTAACAGACCCAAAAGAAGGATTAACTGCAAGATAAAAACAAATATGTTGGAACTCTCTCCAAGGTAGTCAGAGATACAGGTAGGGCACTTTACAATCTACTCTAGGTCATTAAAGATAAAACAAGAAATAGGCTTGTTCACTAGGTGGATCAGTGAAAGAAGAGGAGAGCCAAACATAGTGGGGAACATTGAAATCACCTAGAATGGAGGTTTTAGAGTTGAGAAAAATTGATACGATGTGTTCCAACTTAGAAGTAAGGTAGCCAAAGAATTTTTCTTAGCAGAATTAGTGGCTAAGTAAACAACACTTAATATTTAGGCAGGCAGAGAATGATAGTATAGTCAAAGCCGAAGAGTAGAATATTCAGAAGATTAAAATTTTGGAACACGAGAGCAAGATATGTTGTTGTGTACAGATACACAACAACCACATTTGGCTTTTAAGTTAGTATAGAGAAAATTGGAGGATACAGAGAAGGGTTTGCTATCAGTTGCCTTAGACAGCTGAGTATTAATGAGAAAGAGAAAGTGAGGTTTAGAGGGAGAGAGGTGATGTTCAATAGAGAGAAAATTAGAGGAAAGGCCGCGAATGTTGTAGAAATTATTAATAAGGGAGTCAGACAGTGATTCGAAATCTCTCTCTTGACTGTCACTGGGTGAGGGGCGGATAGTGGGGGCTTTTATGGCCCATCCCCCATCTGGGGACTCCGAGGCTGGGTGTTGATATGCCACTTTGTTTTTAATTTAGAAAAGGAAATGTAGTGTGTAATGTGCATGCAGTTTGTTGTTGACAGTTTGAGCATATTGTACAGAAAAGTATGCTTACCTACTTTCTTTGTAACTGAAACGATAAAAAAGTTTAGCCAATGGTGGTCAGATGCTAGTCCTGAGGGCTGATGAAACGGGAGTTCCAGCTCTCCCTATCATCAGCTTTCCAGCCACCTTATTAATTAATGTACACAATATGGCAAGTCGTATAACAGCCGTACTGGGAACCATTTGTGGGACGATCAGGTACTAATGACCAAATATAATGTTATATTGCAATTCTTTCTTTTCAATTGTCTCCTTCAGTAAATAATTTACTGCATATACTGTTTGGTGCCTTGGAGATATTGGCAATGTTTACCAAGCTGATTGGAAGATTCTCTTGTGCTGGGTGCAGTAAGTATATATATATATATATATATATATATATATATATATATATATATAGTAGGTGGTGGCGACCATCATCCACTCACTTGATGTAGTGCTGTCTACTCATCCTTTGCATTTATCATTCTTTTTCTGTGCCTGCCCTCCTCTCTTCCTATTTTTCCCATCTTTCCTGTCACGTCTTATTGCTTTTCTTATCTTTACAGGTGGCTTTACATTGAGTGACAAGCCAAATGGTTTCCTGTAAGCCAAGAAAACAATTACAGCGGTGGATGGTAACCATATAACCAAACCATACGTGCTTCCTACGTGTCAACAAGTGGGTTGGTGGAGGGGTAGTGTCCCTCCCAGTAAAACAAATAACTCAAAGTCAAATGGGCACCCCTTGCTGGGTTATGGCGTCTGGCAATATATATATATATACACACACACAGTATGTCCTCGCCTAACGCGAGTATTGCTTATGCTCCGACCTCGCGTTAGGCAAATACCGCGTTAGGACTCTTGAAAACCCCTATTTCCTTCCTCACCCCTGTCCAAAGTCCATTTTCTCCGTTCTTGTGTGCAAAATGTTTCTATATTCTCCAATTTAAACCTCGTAAAAGTATTAATATTTTCATGAAAAATACATTAGGTCAATACAGGACTTATTTATTTATTGTTCTGTACCTTATGTGAGAACAGCAGACACACATTACCGGAGATTAGGTAGAGGGGAAGAACATACACTAAAATCTATCAAAGTCAGTTTCATTAGCAACACTCCAAACATCACTTTCTAGGTCCTCCATAGCTTCATCCTGCTGTCGCTGAATAGCCTCTTGCTGTAGACCAGCAGCAGCTTCTCTGGCGAAGTAACGAGTGATCAGTGGCTATTTACGGCGATTTACTCGGTCAATGTGCATATGACTGTAGACACTGACTGCATCAACAATCTGCTTAATCACGTCGTTACCTCTTGTAAGGGAAGGGTCACTGTCAAAGATGAACTCCTTGAGAGACTCAGCTCGACTCAGGATTTTACTTAAAACTTCACTATTGGGTCACCTGCTGGTCTGGCCTCCCTCTCTTCCTCTAGCTGTTCCCTCTCCTCTTCGTCCATGTCTTGTTGCTCAACTTCCTGTATAATCCACTCATCTGAAGTGTCACTGGTGTCCCTGGCAATCTCCAACACCTCCTCCACAATCACCTCACCACAACCGGGCACAGAGCGTGCGACAGACACTGTTGCTGAGGCCGAATCAGCAGCTACCTGAACACTTTCAATTTTCATGGTGCAGAGTTGTGGAGCTACATGGCATCAATTGTGGTTTATTGTGGCTGTGTTCACTTCTCCCCAGGCTGCCAGGAGCTTGTTCACAGAATGTCGAATGTTGTACAGCTTCCAAAACTTGCTCACATTCACAATCTCCTCGGAGATGACTTCATCCTGGGTGGTGGTGACAGCAGCAGTGGTGGTGGCGGCGTTCGTGGTGATGGCAGTGGTGGTGGTGGTGGTGGTGGCCTCAGCGTCACTCCCTTCCTCCTCTTCCTCCTCCTCCTCCTCCTCCTGGAGCAGCTGCTGGAGTACTTCTTGGGTGTCTGTAGCAGTAATCAATTGCCTGAACACTCGCCGTTGATTGAAAACTTCACATTGGCGATCACTTCCTGGTCCAAGGGCTGGAGAAGTGACGTGGTGTTAGGTGGCAGAAACTCCACCCTAACGTTGTTGTGTGTGCTGATGAGGAAGTGTGGATGTGCAGGGGCACTGTCCATCAGCAGGATGACCTTATAATGCAGGCTTTCTTGCCTACAGTGGCGTCTTGCATCAGGTACGAAGCTGTTGTCTACCCAATTAGTGGCGATGTGACTTGTCATTCATGCCCGCCTTGACTGCCTTCATAAACCCCTGAGTCGTCCATGTTCCGTAAGTGGCGAAAGGCACGTAGTCGTGAGGCTTGGCGGATGACTAGTGGCCTCATTTTGCAACTTCTTGTAGTACTGCAACAAAACAAATCCATTACTCTGCTCTTGTCGGCCTTCTGTTCCTTTGCTTGCACTGCTGTTTAGGAGACATAGGTTGATGTTGGTATTTTCTTCTACTGAAGGCCACTTTCGTCCATGTTAGAAACTTGCTTTGCTGTGTAATCCCCCCTGGTCAATGATCTCCTTCAGGATATCAGGGTACTTCTCCACTTGCATTTCATTGGCAGTTGCCCATTCTCCAGTAGTTTAAGGTTCTTCAGCTTCTTGTGATGGACAAAGGACGACAGCCATCCAGTGGACTCCTTGAACGTTTTTACACAGGATTACACAGGAAAGCAAATAGCAACAGACCTTATGGTCCTTTCGAGGCTGCTTGTTACAGATAAAACTATGACTACAAGATCTAACTCTACATGCTGAAGGAAAAGGATAGTAAAGTAAGAAGGCTCCCCCCACCACCAAACCCTCCAGGAAAAAGTGAGAAAAACCACCATGCAGCATGGAAAAACTGACATGGAAATTTTATAGGAAACACTGGAAAGGAAAAGTCACATTCTATAATACTTTATCTATAAGCTACCCGATAGAGTAACCTGAAAGAGAAAGTAAAGAAATAAAATAATAGTTATGGCATGACATTATAAACCGGTACATTGAGTTAATGGCAAGTCTGTGGAAATAACGTGGAAGCTACACACTGCACAGTGTGGACGTTTAGGGATGGTGCAGCAGCCTTGCCTGGTGCTTTTAAGGTAGGCAGCAGTCAATCAGACCCTAGCTCCGTTCACTCCACTGAGACAAGGAACTCTCCCATGTGGGACAAGTACACAAGTTTCATCTTGAAGCAGTGACCCCTGGTACATTAAAAAAATCCCGATGGTGGTCACTTGACTAACAGGGACCCTCATTGATCCACAGCCCATCACAGGTCGAAAGTAAGAGTAGTGACCGTTAACTCAGGGTTATCTGTGCAGATCCTAATCTGTGCTTATATTGCTTTCTTTGTGTTGGGGAGATTGAAAAATATAAAAGACGGGTGTCTTAGATAAAAAGGGACTGCACAGTGCACAGTGTGGATGTGCAATGGACAAAGTGAATGTTTGGGGGTGGTGCAGCAGCCTTGCCTGGCTCTTTTTAGGTAGGCAGCAGTCAATCAGGCCCTAGCTCTGTTCACTCCACTGAGACAAGGAACTCTCCATGTGGGACAAGCACACAGTATCATCCTGAAGCAGTGACCCCTGGTACATTAAAAAAATCCCGATGGTGGTCACTTGACTAACAGGGACCCTCAGTGATCCACAGCCCATCACAGGTCGAAAGTAAGAGTAGTGACTGTTAACTCAGGGTTATCTGTGCAGATCCTAATCTGTGCTTACTGTATATTACCTCATTTGCTTTGGGTAAATCGAAAAACGTATAATGACGTGACGTGACACTATGTTAAGTTTACGGGGTGTCCTGTAGACACGAGGGGACTGCACAGTGTGGATGTTTAGGGGTGGTGCGGCAGCCTTGCCTGGTGCTTTTAAGGTAGGCAGCAGTCAATCAGGCCCTAGCTCCGTTCACTCCACTGAGACAAGGAACTCTCCCATATGGGACACGTACACAAGTTTCATCCTGAAGCAGTGACCCCTGGTACATTAAAAAAAATCCCTATGGTGGTCGCTTGACTAACAGGAACCCTCAGTGATCCACAGACCATCACAGGTCGAAAGTAAGAGTAGTGACCGTTAACTCAGGGTTATCTGTGCAGATCCTAATCTGTGCTTATATTGCTTTGTTTGCACTGAATAAATTGAAATATGTATAATAACGTGACGCAACACTTTGTATGGGAACATTGTTTACGGGGTGTCTGGTAGATAAAAGGAGCATGAACTTACACGTACCGTAGCTATAAAAGCAAGTTATTCGGACAGAAAAAGAGACATCTGAGGATTCTCGTGCAAATACTTGTCTAATTTGTTTTTGAATGTCTCAGTTGAGATACCGTTCACTGTATCTGAGGGTAATCTGTTCCAGATATTTACAACTCTGTTAACGAAGAAGTATTTTGCTTCATGGGATTGGAATCGCTTTCCCATAATTTTGCAGCCATTACTTCTGGTTTGACTCGACTGGTCTATATCAAAATATTTATTCATGTCTAAGTTGTCATATCCCTTCACGATTTTGAAAACTTCAATAAGGTCCCCTCTTAACCTGCGCTTCGTTAAGCTAAATAATTTAAGTTCTTCTAGGTGTTCCTCATAAGGTTTGTTTCTAAGTCATGGTATCATTTTAGTGATTCTTTGCTGAATTTTCTCTAAATTTTTTAATGTCCTTTCTGTAGTACGGAGACCAGAATTGCACACAAAACTCAAGCTGGGGGGCACTAGCGAGTTGTACAAGGTAAGTATGACTTTTCCGATTTAAACTCGAAAGTTCTTCCAATAAAACCCACCAGCTTGTTTGCAATTTTAACTGCCTCGGTACACTGCTTGCTTGGTTTTAGGTCATTTGATATTATCACACCAAGATCCTTTTCATTGTCTGTACTTGGTAACTGAATATTGTTCATTTTGTAATTCGCATGGACGTTGTTACTTCCAATATGAAGTACTTTACATTATTCTGTGTTGAATTTCATTTGCCATTTTTATGCCCAGCTTGCTAAAGTATTAAGGTCATTTTGTAACTGCTGCCACGGTAATTTTGAAGTGACTTTACTGGTTATTTTTGTATCATCAGCAAATTTGGATACTTTACAATTTAGACCCTCATCAATATCATTAATATAGATAATAAAAAGTATCGGTCCAAGTACTGAGCCTTGGGGAACACCGCTGATCACATTATGCCATTTGGATTTCTTTCCGTTTATCACAACTTGCTGTTTTCGGTCTGAAAGCCAGTCTTGTAACCATTTTTGCCTTTTTCCTTTTATTCCATGTGCTTCTATTTTTCTCATTAGATGCTTGTGAGGGACAGTTTCAAATGCTTTCTGAAAGTCGAGGTAAATTATATCTACTGATCTTGAGTCATCGTATGATTTATAAACATCATGGAAGAAGTCCAGTAAGTTAGTTAAGCATGAACGACGATGCTGCAAGTTTTTAATTATATTATTTTCTTATAGATAATTAACTATTTTATCTCTTATGATTTTTTCCATTAACTTGCACGCTACTGATGTTACGCTGATTGGTCTGTAATTTCCTGGGTGCGACCCATTTCCTTTTTTGAAAATTGGTGTTACATTTGCTAGTTTCCATTCACATGGAACTTTCCCAGTACTGAATGATTTATTGAATAAGACAGAGAATGGCATCAGTAACTCATGTTTTGCTTCTTTGAGAATTCTCGGTGATATTTTATCCGGGCCAGGGGTTTTGTTTATGTTCGTACTATTTATGGCTGAAAGGATATCGTTATTATGGATAGCATAGTTACTAACGACTGTGCTATTTGCTTGGTTTGTGGGTAGCAGTAGGTTTCTGGTGGTGTTTTCTACTGTAAAAACAGATGCAAAGTAATCGTTAAGAATGTTTGCCATTTCGACCTCATTTTCAGTGTGTTTGCCATTGTTTGTTTTTAGAGGACCTATTGATGTAGTCATAACCTTTTTCTTTCTAATGTAACTGTAAAATTCTTTAGGATTTGATTTGCACGTATTAGCAATGTGGATCTCCAGTGCTCTTTTGCTTTGTTTAATAAGTCTTTTCGATATTCGGCGTAGATTATCGTACTGTAATTTATCATCATCATTTTGTGTAGCTTTATATTTATGGAATGCCTGTTTTTTGGCAATTAAGTTACTTTTAATTTCACTGGACCACCACTTTGGTTTACTGTTTCCAGCTGGACGTCTGTTAGGTAGTGGCACACATGACTTTACCACTTCATTAAATTTGATGGTGAATATTTCCCATGCTTGGTTTATGTCATCGGTTTCAGACATTTGATTCCAATCTGCAGTTGCAAGTAGCGCCTGCTGAAATTAGCTCTACGATAATCTGGGACCTTTTCTTTGCTCTCCGTTTCTTTTACTTTTTCAGTAGTAATATTAAACTGTATAATTCGATGATCACTGGAACGAAACTCAGGTTCTATTTCAACGTTGTTGACTAGGTTATCATTTGCAGTCAAGATGAAGTCTAGGATATTGTTTCCTCTCGTTGGGTATTCTACGTGTTGGGAAAGGGCGCATTCTTGAAGATTCGTATAAAGCTCTTGTCCTGAGTGTGCCGTTAGCGGTTCACCCCACTTTTTTACCGGTAGGTTAAAGTCTCCAAAAATTACGCTATCCTCTTGACAACAAATTTCTACTATTTGATAATAAAGTTTTCCATCTGTCTCAGTTGACTGTGCTGGAGGATGATAGACGAGAGATATATTTATTTTGTGTGAATTAATACTTAACTGAACATAACTGGCATCTATGTTGGTAATACTGGGTTTGGATAGCACAAGGGGGTGTAGACTAGTTTTCACATATAGTAAAACACCGCCACCAGCTCGATGTGGTCGCTCACAGCTGAAAATATTGTACCCTGTTAATGAGTATTCCACTAGAAAGTCATGGTCAGATGTGTTAATCCAGGACTCTGTGATGCTAACGATGTCATGATTTTCTAGGTAAATTAGAGATTCTAAATCCTCAAACTTGTTACGTAGAATACGTGAGTTAATATAGCAGACTCTAATTCCGTTCCAAACAGTTGGTGATCTGACTTTGGGGGTATTTACGTTAAGGTTACTGTTCCTGGACGTGCCGCGTTTTTTTATCTGAAGAGGGCGACTTTATCGTGTAAAAGTCTACCTAGCCATGACACTCTTACTGAGTTCAAATGGAGACCATCTTTCTGGAACAGAGTATGTTGCTCATAAAACTGGTCCCACAGATTGACAAAGTCGACTCCCTCTTGCGTGCAGAGAGATTTAAGCCGGTTATTTGTGCTGAAGGCCTTATCATAGAAACTATTCTCTGCCTTGATCCTTGGGAGTATACTAGATATTATCACATTAGTGGACTTAGTTTTGAATCATTTGATCATTTCATGATACTTTGCTAGCAATTCCTCTGATCTTTTGCACTTCAGATCATTTGTACCAACATGGATAACGTATAGAGTTTGATCATTTGCGTCTTTTGTGACCTCATCGCAGGATTCTGTGATATCACATAGTCCACCTCCTGGAAAACAGTACCTCTTTCTACTGCTAGGGGCGCATCCACAAAATTCCTCCAGCTGATTGTGTACAATAGAGTCCCCAATAAGCCTTGTTTCTTCTGTCTCATCAACTGCTTCGGCAAGGATCTGGTAGCGATTGTACGTAGTTATGGGAAGGTGCTTCCTCGTACCTTTTCCGGGTTTTGTGACATTTCTTACCATAGTAAAGGGGACTTCGCTTGGCGAGGAACGTACTGAGTCGCTGGGTGAGGAAGATACTGGTACACTATTATTTGTAACTGCCTGATGGGCGGGGGCTTGTACGAGCTCAGTTTGTACGCTTCTTCCTTCTTGAGTGCTGTTGCTGACTCCTACGCTTGCCGCTACAAACTCTTTCAGTGTCTCAAACTCTGCCTTGAGTTCCCTGTAATTTCTCTGCGATTCATCCAAACCATTTTCTAGATCTCTTCTCATGATGCATAGTTCGCACACAGGCGTCGAAAAGTAATCCGAAAAATACTGAGCCGCAAAACGACCAGTACACTCCTGGCAGACCTTCAGGTTAGATGGCATTTTGCAGCAATATTTCCGCAATCCCACACAAATAAAAAATAATATACAACTGGTTAATGGATGTTGTTACAAATGGTCATTTTACTCTATATATGAAATATTGAATTTCTAGGGAGATTCACTTACATTTTATATACTATCTCCCTTTACCAGTATAAAAAGAATAGAAAATCTACCTGCTATGGCACAATCCAACCAACATGAATTCTTTTACCAGTGTAAAAAGAATAGAAAATCTGCTTGCTATGGTACAACCTAACTTACCATGAACTGTGTAAAATGAAAAGAAAATCTACTTGCTATGGTATGATCTAACTTACCATGAATTGTGGAAATACACCATAAACTGATTCACTGGGAGAAAAAAGGAAAAAAGATAATAACAATGGAATGTTGGGGAGAAATCAAAATAAAAACCTACCTTCACTCAGTGAACAACGGTTTGTAGTCCAAAAACTATTTCACTGGTGTAACATCAATTACACAGTTGTTACTCGAGATGGTTTTGCTGGTGGGTATTTCCTACATGCCGCTCAAAGAAAGTGGGTGGCCTGTATCCTCAGATCTAAGGCTGACACCGGCATATGGTTTCTTTCCTGCCACCGAATCTATTCTTCTAGTAGCTTCTCCATAATGATCATGGCCTTTGAAATGATGATGGATCTAGCATCTGCTTCGCCAGAACCAAAATTCTTCATGCCAGCAAGGATGTCAGCCTTTTTGGTGTAGATCGTGCGGATGCTGGACTCGTTCAGTTTGAAGAAGTGTGCAACTTCTGCCTTCAGTTCTCCGGTGTCTATCCGTCTGATAACCTCCATCTTCACTTTGAGGCTAAGGTGAATCCTCTTTCTTTTCGGATGCATGCCACTAGGTCCAGGAGTTGCACTGGTGGCCGTACTGAGCAGGGAAGAATGCAATATGGAGCTACTGCAGCAGTGCGTCCTGCAACACGAGGCAAGTTGAGGAGGATGGTGTGGGTAGGAGTGGGATGAGAGGGGAACGCGGGAGGCATGAGGGAGGTAAGGGGGTCCTGATTGGTTGAGTGGCTGGGAGAATAAGAGAGGCGAAGCGTGACTGGCGGGTAATGACGTCAAATATTGTGAGGCTGTCCAACGCACACTGCGTCACAGCTAGCTTGATTCACACTACCACGTTACACTAACAGTGTCCATGTTAGAATGTTTATTTCCGTCTCTAAAATTGTGCCATGTTAGGGCAATATCATGTTACAGCAAACCACGTTAATGTTTATACATACTGTTACATAGCCTATGATTTCATCATCCTTTGTGTAATTTTAACGCACAGTATGCTGCATGTTTGATCACGAGCGTGTTCTGCCTCAGTTCCCCCCTTCTACCGTTATAGTAGAGTAAGTCGTCCTTTCTGTTGTTCAGAGTAGGATTGTCAGCTCTTTGTCCCCTATGGCTTCATTTGCGCGTCCTTCTTACAAGTTGTATCAAGCTCTGCTGGCCCCTATATAATAAGCCACTTAGATCTGCTCCTCATTTTGTTCACATCTCTGTCCTCCCCTGTACAGTTGTTATTGTGAATGCTCAGGAAGTCTCCAGCCATCTAGCAGCTGTGTGTAATTTGAGTATAACTGTTGTTGCATTTTTTCTTGTACTGTGTAGCATAAGGTTAGTTCTTAGGCCTAGTAAGGTTTTTGTAACTTATGTAAGGTTCTTATTGTCAGCCATCATTAATAATATTTTGTATCTGTAATAATATATCTGGCATTCACTGAGTATTATCTGGTTTCTCATTTTAACAGGGCTGACTTAGATAAATTTACTCATGCTAATTTCGTGTTAATAGAGGCTATTGCAGTTAACCATATATTTAACCCGTTTTTTGCCATTACATTATCCTTATGAGTCCTGAATGTTTTGTTGTTAGTTTGAGCATTAAACTTTAACTTGTAATTTTATCTAACTCTTTTATTTTGAACCTGGAACTTTACGGGACAGTAGTGATTTTCAGTATTCTCACTTAAAGTGTACATTATCTTTCTCTGTTCCGTAACATAAATTTGGCGACCTCTTATCAGGATATTCAGGATATTATCATAAGGATATTGCTTGATATTTTGTGACTGTGATTTATTCATGATGTCTACTATTACTACACTTGATGAAGCCAAAGATTTTTTGTCAAATGTGCAAACAGTGTGTGATGTAGAAAACAGAACAAAGAATGAACTTAAGCTTGTTGCTCAACAATTGGGAATTGCAGTTCACTCTCATCATTCTAAAGATCAAATTGTTGGCATGATTAATAAAAGCTTGTTTAATGTAACTCCTCCAAATGAGCAAACGCGGATTGAAATAGCTAAGTTACAGCTAGCCCTGCAGGAGGTTCGTGTGAAGGAAGCTGAATTTCAAGCACGTGCTAAGGAGGCTGAGTCTCAGGCTAAGGAGGCTTGTGTTAAAGAGGCTGAATTTCAAGCAAATGCTAAGGAGGCTGAATCTCAGGCTCGGATTCAGGAGGCACAGATACAGGCTCAGGCACAAATTGAACTAGCTAGGATTCAGGCAGACCATGAGTATCGCATGAAACAAGGTGGAACTGGATCATCTAGCTCTGATGATTTTGATGTGGCTAAAAATGTTAAGCTTGTCCCTCCTTTTAATGAATCTGATTTAACAAAGTATTTTCAGTTGTTTGAGAGGGTAGCTACAGGTTTTAATTGGCCCAAAAAGTATTGGCCAGTACTCCTTCAAACTGTTCTCACCGGTAAAGCTCAAGTAACTTATGCATCTTTGCCTCAGGATCAATCTGATAATTATGATGTAGTTAAGAGCTTGATTCTTAAGGCCTATGAGCTTGTTCCTGAAGCCTATAGAGTAAAATTTAGGACAACTTATAAGCAAGATAAGCAATCCCATGTTGAGTATGCAAAAATCAAAGAAGATCTGTTAGAGCACTGGTTAAATTCTAAGAATGTGGATTCTGATTTTGGTAAATTTAAGCAGATGATTTTGCTGGAGGACTTCAAAAGGTGTATTAGTAAAGATGTAAGCCTATATCTTGATGAGAAAAGAATAGATAATTTGTCTGATGCTGCAGTTTTAGCTGATGAATATGTTCTCACTCACAAGAGATATTCTAGAGAAAAAGGGAAAGCTGAGAGTAGGTACGTTGCCTCTACTCAGAGTACAGGTAACAGGAAAGAGAATAAAGATGATGTTTCTCAGGAAGTAAATACCAGCTTCACCTCTAGATTTCGGAAAAGTAAATGTACTTATTGTAGTAAGCTTGGTCATACTACGGAGAAATGTTTCAGGAGACAGCGTGATGTGAACTAAAAGGAGTCTTTAAATATTCAGTCAATTGGTCTAGTGTCCACCCTTGAGAGTTCCCATAATTCTTTAACTGAGTTAACTGAACCTGCTTTGAGGGGTAACTTAAATTCTCATGATGGAGCTCCTCTTTTGAGCAGTAACGTGGGTGACACTCTCAAGAGTTCATGTGCTAATTTCCTGTATGATGGTTTTGTCAGTACTCTGGACAGTAATGACAGGAAATCAGTTAAAATATATCGTGATACAGGTGCTTGCCAATCCCTTATGCTGACCAGTGTTCTAGGCTCTAATGTTAATTCCTCTGATGAAACTGTAATCTTACAAGGTGTAGGGAATAATTACTTCTCTGTCCCTCTGTGCAGAGTGAATTTAGAGTCTGGTTTTGTTAATGGTTCCGTTATGGTTGGGTTGGTTGAGACACTCCCAATGTCAGGTGTAACTTTCTTACTTGGAAATGATATTGGTGGAAGTCAAGTGTGTCCAGCTCCTCAGTTGTCTAGTGAGCCAGTGGCTGCGGCCCAGGATTGTGATGTCCCTGATGTGTTCCCTGCATGTGCTGTCACTAGAGCTAAGTCTAAATTTACTGGTGATTTTGAGGATAATGATGATGATGATGATGTTATCCTAGCTGACACTTTTCTTGCTAATTTGCACCACTCACCAGATGAGGCAGTACCCCGTAGTGTTGATAATTTGTCTCGTCAAGAGTTGGTTGAGTTGCAGGTTGCTGACCCTGAGTTGAAAGGTCTAGCTAACTCTGCTTGCAGTGAGGAAGAGTCAACTGGTGCTTCTACTTGTTATTATATAAAGTCAGGAGTACTTATGAGGAAGTGGAGACCCCCAACAGCATCAGCCGACTATGAATGGGAGGTTGTACATCAAGTCGTCATCCCTCGTGTTTGTAGGCAGGATATCATTAGAGTGGCTCATGATTCCAGTTTGGCAGGACACCTTGGAGTGAGGAAGACTGTGGCACGCATTTTGAAACATTTCTACTGGCTAGGTATCTTCAGGGATGTTTCCTGGTATTGTAAGTCTTGTCACACCTGTCAAGTTGTGGGGAAGTGTAATCAGACCGAAAAGGTTGCACCTCTAGTTCCCATTCCTCCTTTTGAGGCGCCATTCACCCGTGTGTTGGTGGATATTGTGGGCCCTCTTCCTAAGACTTCTTCAGGATTTTCTTATGTGTTGACCCTGATTGATATGGCTACTCGTTATCCTGAAGCCATTCCACTTAGAAATATCTCAGCAAAGAACGTGGTTAAGGAAATGCTAGGGTTCTTCACAAAGTTTGGTCTGCCCAAGGAGGTACAGTCAGACCGGGGAAGTAATTTCATGTCAAACGTTTTCAAGCAGTCTCTGAAAGAGTTGGGCATCACCCAGATCACGTCTTCAGCTTACCATCCCCAGACCCAAGGAGCTTTGGAGAGATATCATCAAACACTCAAATCGATGCTCAAGAAATACTGTTTGGAATATCAGAAAGACTGGGATAAAGGTCTTCCATTTGTTGTGTTTGCTGCAAGAGAATCTTCAAATGAATCACTGGGCTTCTCACCTTTTGAACTACTGTTTGGCCATGAAGTAAGAGGACCCCTTAAGTTACTCAAGGAATGCTGGCTGTCGGAGGAAGATGACGTCAACCTGCTGGAGTATGTGATGAAGTTCAAAGAACGGCTGTCCACTGCTTCACAACTGGCGAGAGAGAATTTAGGAGCTGCTCAGGAGAAGATAAAGACTTGGTATGATATGAAGTCCAGGTTACGCCACTTTCAGCCAGGAGATCAGGTTTTGATTCTGCTACCTGTGCATGGGCAACCTCTTCAAGCCAAGTTTAGTGGTCCTTATTTCGTGGAGAAGAAACTCAGTGATGTCAACTATGTCATCGCCACGCCAGATCGTAGAAAGAACAAGCAACTATGTCACATCAACATGCTAAAGTTATATCACAGGCGGGACGAAAATAATCCAGTCTGCACTGTAGCTGTTCCACCCGAGTCTGCAAGTGAAGCTCTCCCATGCAGTATGAGCCTGAGTGATAGTTTGGGGAAGAATCCTGATATCATGAATGATCTCCAGACTAAGCTTTCTCATCTACCTCCCGAGGAAAGGCAGGAGTTTTCGGTATTACTGCAGGAGTACCCGCAAGTGCTCCGTGCCACTCCAGGAAGAACCACTGTGTTGATGCATGATGTCGATGTTGGAGACGCAAAGCCAATTAAATTGCCTCCTTACCGTGTGAACCCAGTGAAAGTCCCACTCATCCAGAAGGAGCTTGGCTACCTGTTGGACCACAAGATGATTGAGCCCTGTCAGAGCGAGTGGAGTTCTCCAGTCACTCTAGTCCCTAAGCCAGGTGGGTCACAGCGGCTTTGCATCGACTACAGACGTGTTAATCAGATAACCAAAACAGACACTTACCCTCTCCCTCACGTGGAAGATTGCATAGACAAGATCGGAAAGGCTAGGTACATAAGTAAGTTTGATTTGTTAAAGGGATACTGGCAAGTACCTATGACTGAACGTGCTAGGGAGATCTCATGTTTTGTAACACTAGGAAAGACTTTTGCATGTTCCGTAATGCCATATGGTATGAAGAATACACCAGCCACTTTTCAGAAGCTCATGAATGTTGTAACAGAGGGTTTGGCAGGGTGTGTTGTTTATATTGATCATGTATTAATCTTCAGTGACAACTGGAAAGATCACCTATGCCATGTCAGTAAATTTCTTGAGCGTTTGGTTCATGCTAATCTTGTAGCTAATTTATCAAAGTGTGAGTTTGGTCAAGCTAAAGTTCAGTACCTTGGGTATGTAATTGGTGATGGACATGTTGCACCACCAGCAGCTAAGGTTCAGGTTATAAGTGATCTTCCCAGACCTAAAAGTAGGAAAGAGCTACAAAGAGTTTTGGGAATGGTAGGTTATTACCGGAGATTTGTTCTTAACTTTTCAATTCTTGTATCACCACTTACAGACCTACTGAAAAAGGGAGTTAAATATGTCTGGACTGATAACTGTGAATCCTCTTTCAACAAACTTAAAGCTATTCTATTAAGTCAGCCAGTGCTCGCTACTCCAAATTTTGCTAAGCCTTTTAAGATGGCTGTTGATGCAAATGATACAGGAGCTGGGGCTGTTTTGCTGCAAGAGGATGATCAGGGTATTGAACACCCTGTATCTTATTACAGTAAGAAGTTCACTCCACCTCAAAAGAACTACTCAACTATTGAGAAACAGCTTTTGGCCTTGATTTTGGGTTTACAGCATTTTTCATTTTATTTGTGTTCTGGTTTTGACCCCATAGTCATTTATACCGATCATAACCCACTGAAATTCCTTAGTAAGTTTCAAGATAAAAATCAGAGATTGACAAGATGGAGTCTACTTCTTCAGGAGTATTCATTAGACATACAACATGTCAAGGGGAAAGAAAATGTTATTGCAGATTGCTTATCTAGACTTTAGACAGATTGTTTTAGAGTAATAAGAAATTTCCTTTGTAAACTTCTTTTTCTTTGTGGGGAGGTGTTACATAGCCTATGATTTCACCATCCTTTGTGTAATTTTAACGCACAGTATGCTGCATGTTTGATCACGAGCGTGTTCTGCCTCAGTTCCCCCCCTTCTACCGTTATAGTAGAGTAAGTCGTCCTTTCTGTTGTTCAGAGTAGGATTGTCAGCTCTTTGTCCCCTATGGCTTCATTTGCGCGTCCTTCTTACAAGTTGTATCAAGCTCTGCTGGCCCCTATATAATGAGCTCAGTCTCTGCATTATTGCCACTTAGATCTGCTCCTCATTTTGTTCACATCTCTGTCCTCCCCTGTACAGTTGTTATTGTGAGTGCTCAGGAAGTCTCCAGCCATCTAGCAGCTGTGTGTAATTTGAGTATAACTGTTGTTGCACTTTTTCTTGTACTGTGTAGCATAAGGTTAGTTCTTAGGCCTAGTAAGGTTTTTGTAATTTATGTAAGGTTCTTATTGTCAGCCACCATTAATAATATTTTGTATCTGTAATAATATATCTGGCATTCACTGAGTATTATCTGGTATCTCATTTTAACAGGGCTGACTTAGATAAATTTACTCATGCTAATTTCGTGTTAATAGAGGCTATTGCAGTTAACCATATATTTAACCCGTTTTTTGCCATTACATTATCCTTATGAGTCCTGAATGTTTTGTTGTTAGTTTGAGCATTAAACTTTAACTTGTAATTTTACCTAACTCTTTTGTTTTGAACCTGGAACTTTACGGGACAGTAGTGATTTTCAGTATTCTCACTTAAAGTGTACATTATTTTTCTCTGTTCCGTAACAATACACACACACACACACACACACACACACATATATATATATATATATATATATATATATGTATATGTATGTATATATATATATATATATATGTATATGTATGTATATATATATATATATATATATATAGATAGATAGATAGATAGATAGAGAGAGAGAGAGAGAGATAGGTATATATATATATATAGATAGATAGATAGATAGATAGATAGAGAGAGAGAGATAGGTATATATATATATATATATATATATATATATATATATATATATATATATATATATATATATATATATATATATATGTGTGTGTGTGTGTGTGTGTGTGTGTGTGTGTGTGTGCGTACTGATTATATAAAGTCATTCCCCATCAGAGTTACAGAAAAAGATGTAATGCACATAAATGGTTTGACCACAATTGTGCTAGAGTAACAGAACATAAAACAATAGCCTATAATACTTATACAAGGACCAAAATTAAAGAAGTCTTTAACTTTTATAGAAATATCAGAATCCATGCCAAAACTATTATCAATCTTTTTAAATCAAACTTCCTCCATAGACAAGCTAACGAACCACTAAACAACCCAAATGATAACAAAATATTCTGTTCTACCCATAATTCGTTCAAATCTAACTTCACTACCATCTCTTCCATTCCACCGTTACAGTCCCCTAATGGAAATCTAGCAAGTGACCCACGTGGAGAAGCAAACAATCTTGATATATATATATATATATATATATATATATATATATATATATATATATATATATATATATATATATATATATATATATATAAAACAAACTCAACCCTAAATACAGAAAATCACAATATTCCTGTACTCGATTCCCCTCAAATAACCCCTTTCAAGGTTCACACAAGATATGTTCAACCTGTATTACAAAATCTCTCAGTAGACAAAGCCACTGGTCTAAATGAAATTCCTTCAGTAGTACATGAATATTGCTCCTCAGTGTTGGCTCCTGTATTGGCAAAATTTTTCCGTTTATGCATCTGAACCTCAAGTTTTCCAGCCTCTTGGAAAGAAGCAAATGTCCATCTTTTTGAGACACTGATAAACTAGCACATAGTCAATTACCCAGAAATCAATAAATTACACAATGATCGGCAGTTTGGATTTAGACAAGAACGTTCAACTGTAGACACTCTTTGCCTTCTTACCCATCAGATTAACAATTGACCAACATGGTGAAACACACACAATAGCACTTGATTTTTCAAAAGCATGTGACAGAGTATGGCACCGGGCCATATTGCTTAAGATGTCACACTATGGCCTTGCATCACTGGTTCCTCTAATTTCTTCTTACCTTCATAACAGAAAAATACGGTTCATGGTACTGTAGACGGAATTGATTCCCAGTTTCATTCCATAAATGCTGGCATACTTCAGGGATCAGTTTTGGCCCCAACCCTCTTTCTCATTCATATAAATGACCTCCTATCTGTCACTCACAACCCAATACACTCTAATGCTGATGACTCGACACTTCATAATTCTTTTACATTTAGCACCTCCTTTACACAGTCTGATATTATGAATTCCCAAACAAACACAGAAATTTCCCTGAACCAGGACCTTTCTAAAATTAATGAATGGGAACAAACAAATCTGGTCTCATTTAATGCTCAGTAAACTAAATATGTTAATTTCTTCAACAGAAAGAATCCCTCAATAGGGAGAGGCGGTAGCTCAGTCGGTAGAGAGGTGGCTAGCAGTCATACCGGACCCAGGTTCAAATCCCCTCTGGGCCAGTGGTGACATGGAGAGGTGTATGGTATGTAGGACGACTACTGGGCCTTGGAAGCAGGCTGCGAAGCCTATGCCCGGAGTCAGACACATAAAAAAAAAAAAAACTCCCACATAATTTTAAATGATGTCAATATTCCCATATCCACTACAATTGATATCTTAGGCAGCAAATAAACCTGGGGGGTGATGCACACCCTCCTAGTGTACAAGCTGTCGTGGACCAACTGCCTCCTGCTGTCTTGCAGGACAAGTCCTTATAGACAAAGGCTGGGAAAAGGAAAACTCTGATATAAAACCAGTGGAAGAGGAGTGGGGCCCTTACCACTTATCTACCCTAGTATAACCATGGAGCCAAACAATGAAGAAAAAAATCAGAAGAGTGTTGAAATGTTTTGTCTGGTCAACGCTATTATACGGCTGTGAAACGTGGACAGTAAAGAAGAAAATGAGAGAGATTACAAGCAGTTGAGGTATGGTTTTCGAGAAGAATGATGCGAATATCATGGATAGAAAAAGTAACAAAGGAAGAAATTCTGGGAAGGGCAGGAGTGGAAAGAGAAATGATGAAGACTATAAGGAAAAGACAGATGGAATTTTGGGGACATGTTATAAAAGTAAAAGAATTTGAAAATGACTGTTTACTTGGAAGAAAAGAGGGAAGAAGAGCAAGAGGAAAACAACGATAAAAGTATATGGATTGTATAAGAAGCGATTTACAAGAAAGAATCAGCAGTGTGGAGTTAATCAGGATAGCTGAGGATAAAGGAATATGGCGCTCCATGGCCGCTAACGTCACATGACTGGCACTTCGGTAAGGTAAGATAAGGTAATGCCACTCGGGGATGAGTGAGGCTGATCACTCTCATCTTAAATGTCAGGACAAACTGGCCTAGCCCCGGGCTGCTATGCTGCTCATGGGGCAACGTAGGATTGGATGATGAATGATGAAATATATATATATATATATATATATATATATATATATATATATATATATATATATATATATATATATATATATATATGATGAATAACATCATACCATAAAGCACCCTCATCTGTGTGGGCCTCAAACATAGGTCTAAAGACATGTGTGACTATAAACGAATTTAGATTTTTTTTTTTTCTTAGATCCAAACGCCCGACCTATTCCAGTGCGGGTGGGAGAGAATTTTAGCTCTTACGGTCACGATGTTTGACAAATTGTTTATATGTAAACTACAGGTAGAATAACATCGTGCTGTAAGCCACCCTCATCTGTGTGGGGCTCGAACCCACCTCGTCACCGCAGGTCTAAAAGAATTGTGACCGTAATGTAATCAGACAGTTTTTGTTTATAGATCCACACATATGCTGAATGAAATCGTCTAAGCTAGTAAGGTTAAAAAAAGGTCATAGGAGTCATGTGTTTGACTTCATTAGCCAGAGTATGTTTTATATATTTTACTCCTGTTATCTTTAGGAAATATTGTTTGACTTTGAGAGACTATAGACTGCAAGAAATACTTCAGTGTAAAATGTCCCTTCTAAGATCAATACAACTTTTGTACTGTAGTAACATAATATTCAGAAAGGATTTGATGAATAAATGATCTTCGAAGTAAGGATTTTTTTTTTTTAGAAAAATGAAATCTGGATCAGTAATGTAGCAGAAAATACTACATTATAATGTGGGGATTAATAATAGTCTCCACTAAAATCTCTTACTTGTAGATGGAGGTGAGATGAGCAGAGAGGCAACTGTTTTGAGTGCTGAAGTGCTCTTAACTTCCCGCTGCTTCTGTACCTGGTGAGGCGTGGAACACAACTGTGCTCTTACCAACTGGGGTGATCCAAGGTGGTACACGGGAAGGGAAGGGGGTGGACCTCCCTCCTCCCCTTCCCCATCTCTCTCTCTCTCTCTCTCTCTCTGGGATGCATTTCCTCACTCTCACTCTCACTGTTAATTTGATTGGGCGTCTAATATTTCTTAGTTTTTGAGAAAAAAAATTTATCATCATAACGTACTCACCGCTTTATTATTACTACCAACACGCGATTTTATGCAGGTTAGGTAACACTTTCTGATTGGTACTTCTTAACTACCTTCCTCTGTCTGTATTTCCTATTGCCTATGACCTCCAGTCTTTTAGACGCAGTGTGTCCAGGCATCTCGAAATGACCGGATCTCGATTTCGGCTCTGTTACTTTGTTTTTATTTTTCGTGGAGGAAACAGTCTTGAGTACTTAAGGTCTTTGGTTCCTTCTTCCTTGCTTTATATATATATATATATATATATATATATATATATATATATATATATATATATATATATATATATATATATATATATATATATATATATATATATATATATATATATTGTGCAAACTCACAGGGAAAAAAAAAAGGCACAAATCATATTATTATTTACTAATATACACGAATATTATTATACACGAATATATTATACACGAATATTATTAAACAAGAACATATAATACGGGATTAATACGCGTATCACATGCACGAAATCGGACGCACTATTGACGGGCAGGTTGCCAGGGTACGATAGTGACGCCTTCAGACCCGCGCACCTCTACTATAATTAAACAAAACACTGCCACGTGTGTTGATTCCTGTGAGTCACTTTGGCCTGCCGTTAGCTGCAACAGAATACTAGACTTCTGGTCATGAAACAGTCCATGGTGCCAGTATTAACAGTTTCATGTGCTTACTATTGCCGTCAGTAATATCAGTCCACTTTTTTCATGAACAATTATGAAACCATTGCACAACATTCTGAAAAGTTTGTTGAGCTGTAATGATCTCAATACTGGATTTCAAAAGACATTGTTCACTGTCTTGTAATTTATCGCACGGGAGTGAAATGGTACTAGTGACAGCAAAAGTACCGATACCTACTCTCACCCAAAGAAATGCTTGAGCTGTCCTGGCGATGAGACGGTCATTGGTACCAGTCTTAACACTCTGGCTAATCTCATTCATTTTAAGTGATAAAAGTGGTATTGTGTTGACTAGCATAGAATAACGGCTTCCTCGATCATTAAAGAGTTAACGGTACCGGTATTAACACTCAAGGTCCTATGGACTCCCTCTGAGCTGCGTCAAACTGTGTGGCGTTAGCTGGGGAAGAATATTGGAAAGTCCCCTGCCATGAGAGGGTTAATGCTCCCATAACTCCTTCACCCCGAGGACACTGCTTCATTCTCTTTCCCACCTGACGATTACATTTAGTTACATCAGCCCCGAAGAAGTTAATGCGGGAGTACCGTCGTATTATCAGCCTCCATATTTCAGGGAGATGGGTGACCTTTAATATCAATATAAACTGTGGTAGAGGCATAACGTTGTATATTATTAGCGTCATATTCTAATGCGTCACAGTGGGGCCTAAGTTGCATGACGTGAAATCATTGGCTTTTCCTTCCCGAGGTAACAGGAGGTACGCAAGAACCTGCTGGCTCAGTTAGTATCCCTTGCCAATCTTTTCTCATATTCCTTTTTCTTTTCTCTCGAGAACTAATGATTATTATTGTATACAAGAAAAAATAAAAACCATGATTGTAGGAAATCTCTTATATAGTAATGGGCCAACAGCAAAGGTTTAGATTACTGCACAGTGATGATAATATTGGAGTACACTCCTATGCATAATGTTTGTATGAACTAAAGAAAAGTAGGCATAGTCTCGTCTTTTTTTATATACTCTAAGTATATAACACAAAGCACAAGTGAAGGAAGTCAGTCATATATGTTTTGTGACATTTAAGACAAGCCTTTGGGGGAAGAAATCGACTTAATGTGAAAACATTCATTCCATGTAAAGATTTTTTGTAAGTTATCCTCGCGAAAATCCTATTGGGTTGAACTCAAAAAGTTGAATGAAGGATTTTGATACAGCTAAGATTGCCTAAAAAAAAAAAAAATCCTCTTGTAAGGGTTATAACGATCTCCCAACCAAACTGCTGCGCAAGAATATTAATCCTATTTCATCAACAAGGTGCTCTTAAAGTTCAATAAGCTAGTTTAACGGCATTTGTTATATTAATTTTCCAATAATCACGGTACTTCTCAACTCTCTCTCTCTCTCTCTCTCTCCCCTAGTACCATTAGTCTCCAAGTATCATTAGTCTCAGGTCAGGAGTGAAGATTTCCAGTAAAGTCGCGAAATGTTATGTAATTTCCTTGTACATTTCAATTCTGGAAATTACTTAGGCCGCAACCAAGAGTGTGTGTGTGTGTGTGTGTGTGTGTGTATGTTTCCCTCGGAGTCTATCTGAAACTGAAATAGGGATCTGAATTATATTTTTAATCCGACAGCTGTGAGTCAGTGCTTGGAGGATGACTGAAACTTTACAAATATTGATTTTTTACCTAAATTGTTCTCCTGCAATAGATAAGCGTTATTATAAACCTTTTAACTTCGATTATTTCACTGAACATTTTCCTTCATTGTATTTGTGTATTATTGTGTATTTACATAAGTCTGTTAGTTGTCAACTGTATTACACTCCCATACTTCAGAAAAGCACAGTGCTAATTAAAGTTGAAAGCAAATATTAGCATGACACATCAATTCTTCTACTTTGCTTTTTCCACAGGTGTCTAATATTCCTAAGCTGAGCAAAGCCTGATATTTGAATCTGTCCATAGATGATTATTTTTATTATTATGCATTATGGATAAAGGTGACCGACATGCACTAAGTATAAACACAGTGCAATGGTTGACGATTTTTTGCTCTTGGTTGCTGGACATATAAAATCATACACTTGTTAAGACAATAGAGAAGGGAGGAATTATTGCATGCATGTAAGAAAAAAAATAATGTCCAGGGAACCTGATAGAAGGACCTATAGTTCCTGTCTAAGATGGATGTTAGTAAGGAAGTTGTGACTATGAAATGCATTTTTTTTTTTTTAAACTACGAACTGAAGACAAGCATAGCGAATGAAGAATGTTCCGAAACCCACCAATACAGCTGAAACCGACAAGAGAGAGAGAGAGAGAGAGAGAGAGAGAGAGAACAATGGAACAAAGAAAACCAAGCATAATAATTTCTTCAGAAAGTTTAGGTGGAAGTCCAGTGTTACGCTATTACTGTCTGTAAAGGAAAATTTACATAAATTCCATAACAATGCAACAGTTTTGGTGATACAGATATACATAATTACATAACCACCAAAATCATATAAAACTTTCAAACAAATAGCATCCCTCACGAACCACCACTAGACATCCACCCCCAAGAAATCACCCTATCTAGAGGGACACGATTATGCTTAGACTACGATGCGGTCAACACCCTTCCCTCTATAATCCCGAGACAAATTACCGCTCAGAAACAATTCACTATGCTCATATTGCAATGCAGCTCCCCACATCAGAACACGCTCATGTATCACATTACCACATCACAGACAATTCTTCAAAATGATCTCAACAAAAAACCTCCAAGAGCGACAGAGTGAAATTGTCCCAGACAATACATTCCGGGCTACGTATGGAAGGCAGGCAACTGTATGTGCAATGGTAGTTCGCGACTGGAAAACATCAAGTAAATTTCCCGGGCTGGACAGACTCTTGAAAAGAGTTAAATTCTCTTTTGTACCTGTTCAACCAGCAGTACAGTTGGGAATCTCGATGAAAATCGAGAAGTTGCAGGTTTTCTAGAAGATAGAACCTCAGCATTATTATTATTATAATTTTTTTAGCACGAAGAACCCTTAAAGGAATCGACAGGTATTATTTACTCATTAGAAAAATAACAAACTATTAATGCCAGAGCCAGAATACAGGGACTATAAGTACCATAAGTACTCAGTGCTGGTTAGTCTCTTTAGTGCGGTAACGTCGCTTGTATTTTGTTTTTGCGATCAACGAACGGTTTTATTCAAGTTTTTATTTTATTTTTTTCTTGTAATAGAAGTATATGGTAGGATACTTATTGACAGAGTTAGGGAAATAACAGAGGAATTAGCTGGAGAAGAACAGGGAGGTTTTAGAAAGGGAAGAGGTTGTGTAGATCAGATTTTCATTCTTAGATCCTTAGTGGAAAAGTTTCTAGAGAAGGGGAAGAAGTTGTATGCGGCCTTCATGGATTTGGAGAAAGCATATGACAGGGTGGATAGACAAGGACTGTGGAAAGTATTAAGAATATATGCAGTAGATGGAAAGTTGTTGAAGGCCGTGAAGAGTACGTATGAGGGCACTAAGGCTGCAATGCATGTGGATAGCGAAGTGAGTGACTTTTTCTATTTGAAGGTTGATTTGAAACAAAGATGTGTCATGTCTCCATTGTTGTTCAATCTGTATATAGATGGGGTTATAGAAGAGATCCAAGGTAGGGCGATGGATGTTGGAGCGGCCCAGTTGAGAGAGGGCAGTGGTGTACTGCTGTCTGCAGATGATACTGTGTTGTTAAGTGAAGACGCAGAGGAGCTGCAAGGCTTGGTGGTTGAGTTTGGGAAAGTGTGTAGGAAACGGAATCTAAAGGTGAATGTACGGAAGAGTAAAGTTATGGTCCTCGAGAGAGGTGAAGTCATTGAATGTACAGTGAGGCTGGATGAAGAGGAAATGGAAAATGTGAGTGCGTTTAAGTACTTAGGAAGTGTGATGAGTAAGGTTGGAAGTTTAGAGGGTGAAGTACTTGAAAGGGTGCAACAGAGAAGAAAGGTTGCTGGTTCCTTAAAAGCAGTGATAAGAGACACGGAAATGAGTATGGAGGTGAAAAGGCTGCTACATGGCAGTATTCTGATACCATCTCTAACGTATGGAAGTGAAGCTTGGACCTTGTTGCAGGGACAGAAGTCAAGAGTGAGAGCAGTGGAAACGAGTTGCTTGAGAGGAGCATGTGGAGTCAGTTGGAGAGATAGACTGACAAATGAGGAAGTGAAGGAGCGTTGTGGTTTGGATGTGGATGTGTAAGGAAACGTTAAAACACACTGAGGTGGTTTGGACATGTGGGGAGGATGGTGGGAGATACTGACGAGGAGAGTGTATGTGAGTGAGGAGGAGGGTGGGAGGCCAAGGATGAGATGGAAGGATGGAGTGGAGAGGTATACGAGAGAGAGAGAGAGGGGTGTGAGCTCGGAGCAGGGCAATGAAATGGCAGGGGACAGGGTTACGTGGAGGCCATATGTTTGTGGCCACCCCTTATGGGATTAAGGTCTCTGGCAATAGATAGATAGATAGATTTATAAACATAATTCATTGTCATTCAGTATGAGACATTTTTCTTTGGTTACATAAAGTCATCTTAGCACAGCAAAGGTAAAATTGTGTTATCGAAATGAAGGGGTTAAGTTATCCAACACTGATTATTGACGGAAAGTACACAGCGGCATTTAAGCAATTCAGTACGATGGCATCTTTGTGTATTCAGCTTTGCAGAGACTTACAACTGGAGGAGTAACATATTTTTTTTTTTAATGCAAGGAAGGAGGAACCAAAGACCAGGAGCCCGCAAACCGTTCCTTCCAAGAAAAAAACCAAAATCATACAACAGAGAGCCAAATTCAAGATTTATTCAGTTCGAGATGCCTAGACACACTGTGTTTGAAAGACTTCAGGTCATAGGAAGTAGGAAATACAGACAGGAAAAAAGTTCCAGGGTTGGACTGTTGCATAAATGAAGGATTGGGAGTAACGGATAACTCTTGCAGTAGAGAATTGGACAGAAAAGGAATGAGAGTTTGTTGCTAGACTGTGCTACACACCCACCGTAGAGGTGGAGGGATGCAAACAGACAGTTCCGAGAAGTGATAACTGTAGTAGTGATAGATAAGAGATAACAATGCAATAGTTCGGCGCAGATACAGAGGTTGCATGGAGCCAGTCAGAGGAGGGGAGTTAATGAGACGAAAAATCTTTGACTAAACCTTGTTGAGAAAAGCTGTATGTGGGGAGCCTCCCCATACATGAGAGTTGTACTCTAGAAAGGGGCGAATAAAACCCGTTTATGAAGTCATCAATTGTGCAGGGGCAGAGAAGGCTTAGCAGACTTAATCTCTTTGAAGCAGATATTTCGAGAAATGTAATAAGATCTTTCTTAGATAAATCCCGAGAGAATGTAACCCCAAGTGTGTTTAAAGATGATGCAGTATAGGGCTGGATATTATTAAACATTAGTTGGTACTCCAGTGGAAGATTTTATCGGGCTGATAGAGGTAGGAACTGAGTCTTTGATACTTCAAAAACAAGATTATTTTATCCCAGTCACAGATACGAGCCAAGCCAGACATTAGGTGTGCCATAGCCTCATCCCTTATTTGTTGAAGTAACTGCTGAGATGGACGTTGCAGGAACTGAATGGAAATGTGAAGGGTGGAATCATCAGCGTATGAGTGGATAGGGTTAATGTACAGCTTAGAAGTTCACTGATGAATAAAATGAAGAGAGTTGGTGATAGGACAGAGCCCTGAGGAACACCACTGTTGGTAGACCTAGGAGAAGAATTTTGGCCGTCAACAACAGCAGTTATAGAACGACCAGAAATGATGCTTTAGGTGAAGGCACAGAGAGAAGGATTGAAACTGTAAATGGACAGTTTGGAAATCAAACATTTATGCTAGACTCGATCGAAAGCCTTTAAGATGCCAAGTGCAATGCCATTCTTTCGCCAAAGTCCCAAAAGCAGGATGACCAGGAGTCTGAAAGGTAGGTGAGAAGATCGCCAGGGGAGTGTCACTGACGGAACATACTGACGATCAGAAAGAAGATTGTGATAGGAAAGATGTTTTAATATATTTTTTTTTCTGTTAAGAATAGAGGCAAAAGCTTTTGAGATACAGGATGTTAAATCAACTTGGCAGTAGTCAGGGGGTTGGGAAGAGTCACCGTTCTTTGGGACAGGCTGAATGGGAGAAAATTTCCAGCAATAAGGAAAGGTACAAGTTGATAGATAAAAGTGAAAGAGTTTACCTAGACAGGGTGTAAGTCTTGTAGCCATCGCTGAGACATTTCCAAAAATGTTATATTGTAGAGAATGTAAGAGGAGAGAATTTTCAAATTGGTCTTCTCTTGGATTGGAGGAGGAAGATAAAGATGAGTCTGGGGATTGATTGCAGTCTCATTCTCAACAGGAAGTTATCTTGACAAGAGCAGCACTGAGGTGAGAGCAGTTTATGCAAGCTAACTCCTCGCCCTTTACTCCTCTCTTTTCCACAGTGTCTCTCCTCTCTCCTATCGCATCCTTCCACTTCTCCCTTGTCTCTTCAATTTCCTCTGTATATGACTGGTTGGGTCATGTGTGTGGGCACGTGTGGTGATTTCCACACTTGCGGAGTTTTCCATCAGGTGTCATACTGTGCTGTGTACGAAATTCGCAAGATAGAATCTGCACTGCTGTTTCCTCTAGCTCTCTTGAGCTTAGGTACAACTTTCTTCAAACCTCTGTATTACACATTAACAGCATATATGTCACTAACTATTATGTGATGTGTTATGATATTTTAGGGTCCTGACATCGCTCGGTTACGCCAAGCTGTTGTACCTATGACAGCATGTATTAAGAATTTACATATTCTATCGTAACACATTAATACATGGTATTTATCACAGAATAGTACAGACACAATAATATTGTAGAAAGACAATATATCGTAGCAATATGGAGTAAATACATGGTAGTAAAAACTGAACATAGAACAATGCATTGTTTCGACATAATGTATATATGCATTCATATAATGGTTTTCTAATGGCAATATCATGCTAAGACAATAGTAAGAATCAGCCATATGTGATGTACCTATTATCTACCTCTCTATCTATCAGTCTATTTGTCTATCTATCTCTGTTTATATATATATATATATATATATATATATATATATATATATATATATATATATATATATATATATATACACACAGTATGTGAGATATAGTAATATTGTAATATAAAACTGATACATGTATATTAGTTTATCATTTATATATAGTTAGATTAACATTATATAATATGTCACCCCATAATTTTCCTTATTTTTTTTATGTGTATACTGTATATAATTTACAAAATTTACATATTGTACACATTTCACTTAGGGGGTCTCACTTGGATGTTTACTCTTCATCCCGTATATACTGATTCCAAGTTTGAAATCCTTGCTTGCATTCTGTGCATGGCAATTGGAGCTGGGCTGTACACATAATATTGATTGAACCTACTCATACTCAATTCTTCCAAGGGCTTCATTGTTTGACTGATTAATTGCATAGTTTCAAACTTGGGTGAAGTCTAGTTAAAGTTTGTTCTTATGTTTAAATCTATAATAGGCAATGGTTGGAAGTGTTTGTGAATGTGATTAAGGAATGCATAGTGAATGTTTGTAGCTAAGGTGGACAAAGATGGTGTAATTAAAGCACAATAGTCAGGTGCTATGTATAGTCCAAACGTGCCTCTTTTCTCTCCTAACCTCTTCTGTTCTGTCTCTTCAATTTCGCCTGTATATGACTGGTTAAGTCATGCGTGAGGACACGTGTGAAGGAAATTTCCACGACTGTGAAGTTTCTTCAAACTTTTATATTACATATTATGGGCATAGATGTCACTAGCTATTATGTAGTGTTTTATGATATTTTAGTGCCCTAACACTTTTGCTGAAATATGAGATGGTGGTGCATCTGGACAAACTACGAAATTGATGTGCTATGAGTAATTTAGAAGAACTGTGAATGCCCGATGTACTGATGGTGGGTGAGTGTCTCTGGAGCAAATGTGAAGTTGCAATGCTGATGATGTCATGATTTCTTATGATAGCGATTTCACAAGGGACTGTTCCAGTTGGCTGGAAAGTGAAAATGTACGTAGGACAAAGGCGAACAGCACGTAAGGATGTGCGACCCTTGTGTTTATTCGTTGATTAACTAGCAAAAGTGGCAGTGTTCTGTCCCAAGACCATGCTGAGGTCTGTGTTGGTGTTGATGTTGACCAAGGTGTCATTATTCATAGTAGGAAAAGGGTATATTTGATAGACTGTGAACAGACTATCTGTTATGAATGGAACATGAACTATTACTGACGTTGGTGTTAGAGCCACCTCTAAGTATGGATAATAGCACGAGATTCCCGCCCTGAAACAGACTTGAAGCCATGTTATTGTATGCCTTGACTGATTATTTGACAGATCGTCAACTGGAGGTAAGTTAATGGTGATCTTGCCATTACCAGCATTTGCAATGCCTTTCATCAAAGCTTGATAACGACCCCTGGTGTTGTCTAACTACAGTATGCTCCATGACGTCCGAGAAGTGTTGAAAAAGTGTCATGTTTCCTTCTATTGCATTTATTTTGTCCACACTTTCTCGAGTTTTCCTTTCTACCTTTCTGAGACTTTTCACAATCGTCATCATTGCAGTGTTTTGATTGTCAGCCAGCTTCTGTTGATATGTTAATACCTGTGCTATCTTTTTAAATTTGTTGTTTATTTCTTGATCTTATTTCATAGCCAATCCAAAATATTCCCTAGAATCGCATCACCCAGGTCGAACAAACCGCGCTTCTCACGTGTGTGTGTGAGGTTGTTCGTATCCCTAAGTGTCTCCGTTTCCACGAGATGGGATATCTTGGATCATGATATGCAAGGTAGTCGTTGCTTGTTCTAGTTTCCATTTTGCTAAATTCTTGAATTCAATCACTTCCACTGTGTTAAGAGTTTCTTAAGAGGAACTTCTTATCAATACTTCCAATGTCCTTAGTGACTTAGCACTGTTCTCCAACAATATCGGTAATTCATATAATATATATATATATATATATATATATATATATATATATATATATATATATATATATATATAGCAAGGGGATCAGCTCACTTAGACCCTCAACATATACTAAGGCAAGGAAGCCTTATAGCCCCAGTGGCTCGACAGCAATTGTAAAAGATTATATATATATATATATATATATATATATATATATATATATATATATATATATATATATATAAATCTTTTACAATTGCTGTCGAGCCACTGGGGCTATAAGGCTTCCTTGCCTTAGTATATGTTGAGGGTCTAAGTGAGCTGATCCCCTTGCTATATAATGAGAATCCATGGCATAAGTCCCCTCATCGTTATGTACCGAAAATAATAATAATAATAATAATAATAATAATAATAATTAGCTAATCCAGTCATGCCGAGGTCGAT
Source organism: Coenobita brevimanus (assembly GCF_032717465.1). NCBI lineage: Eukaryota > Metazoa > Arthropoda > Malacostraca > Decapoda > Coenobitidae > Coenobita > Coenobita brevimanus. The sequence goes on along the minus strand of NC_136984.1, from coordinate 5,388,595 downwards.
GACAGTGATGATGCACATTATAAACTGGCTCATGGAGAACAATAACATTGCTTGTTGTTTTATTTATAGAAGTTTAAATCGATACTTATATCATGTATATGCTGTACTTGTAGCCACAGTTGCACCTATTTTTGTTTGTTATGAGACCTTAATTTATATCTGTATATATAAATTTCTTCTAGTTAATTTTCACTGTGTTCAGTTTCTCGGTGGTGTCCGAGGTTACATAATTGCTGGCGAAATTCTCTGAGACCCATTATAAATGATCAACATGAATTTCCTTTTCTTCACCACTCATCAGTGACTTCATTATTACCGTATTGGCTGTTCTCTTAATTACTCTGTATGGGCCTTCTAATTTCGGTGATAGTTTATTGTCTGGCATGAATGATACCATAGACAATTTCTCCTATGCTGATAGTTGATTCTTTCGCCTTTTTATGAAACGACTCCGTCATTTCTTCCTTGTACAACGATAATTGTTTCTTCGCCATTTTGTGTATCTCTTGGAATTCACGCAAACGGAGTTTAGGATAATCTTCATAATTGTATTTGGCAAATTCTCACCTTGCAGAATCTCGTACGGTAACTTTTTGTCCGTCCTATAGATAATGAAATGAGGTGTGTCTCCTATAGACCTGTTTATTGCACAATTAATTGATGCTTCCACTCTGGGAATCCAATCATCCCAGCCTGCATAATTTTTATTGAAAATATGTCGTAGCACATTCAACAGTTTTCTGTTCTGTCTGTCACTACCAACCCATTGGATGCTGGCTAAGACAATGACGCTTTTTATATTGTATGGTTTCCAAATTACTTGTAAGATTTCAGAATAAAATTCATCTCCATTATCACTTATTAATACCTTTGGTGTGGTGATCTACAGATAATATGGTCTACGATTACCCTTGCCATTGTTTCTGCTGTCTTATCCTTAATTGGGACCAAAATTACACATCTTGAGAAATTATCTATAGCAATGAAGAGCTATTGATTATCACTGTTAGGCAAGGGTAACATAAGTCAACTGCGACAACGTCCCACAGTAATTAGGTACAGAATATTTCCCTATAGTTGCAGGTGTTAACGTGTGGCCTTTGTGTCTTGCACGTGACTCGCATCTGTCTATGTGATTGTGTATGTCTTTGCAAAACGATGGTCAGTAGTATAACATCCGGGCTTGTCTGACCTTCCTATCTTTGCCAGGATGTCCTGCATGTGGATTATCGTGTTTTGTTCTTAAAATGTGAGATCATATCATTAGGTACCACTAGTAGTATGTTATTTCCTCCATGATTTGGTTGTCGTGGGTTGATCCTATATAAGGCATTGTCAACTACTGTGAATTCTTCAAGTGGTATACGTAGCTTGGGTAATTGTATGTCCTCAGCGCTCTCCAACTTATATATAACTTTAGACCACGTTGGATCAAGTTTCTGTGCTTTCAAGATTTCATCATTGTTGGGGATTTTTTCTTTTAAACCAAATGTTGTGACATGAGCTGTCATCGGGTTCTTACCGTAGATAATGCATCTGCATCTAAGTTTATTTTGTCTTGTATATAGTGAATATGTACACTATAATATTCAGTCGTATATTTCCATCTTGCTCTCCTCCCAGAGAAGAGTTTTTCTTGGAACATACCCATAAGTGGTTTATGGTCAGTGAATAGGTGAATTTCGTAACCAAATATCAAATTTTGAAAATTTCCTAATGCAAAAACCATTGCAAGTGCCCCTAGGTCTGTAGTGCAATACTTTTTCTCTGCACCTTTTATTTTTCTGCTAGTGAATGCAATTGATTGATTTTTTCCATGCTTATCATCTTGCATAACTACGGTTCCTAATCCATTACGAGATGCACCTATGGAAATTACAAATGGTTTTATGAAATTAGGATAGGCCAAGCGGGTAGGATAGGTCAGGTGTGGGTAAGGGGATGAGTCTGTTATGATGTGGCAGGGGTAAACCAGCTCTGCTGTCGGGCCCTGCTGCGGATGTCACTGATTGCATTGCGCAGTTGACCCTTGTGCAGTGTGGTGCGGTGAGGATCTGTCCGTTCTCCCCTTTGGGGCTAAGATGCGAATGAATGTGTTTGAATGGATGAGTAAATGGGGAGTGTGTCGTCCTGTCTCGGCTACCTCCCTTTCCTTGGGGGAAGCGGCCTAGGTATATAGATAGATAGATAGGATAGGCCAAGCAAGGTGCACATATAAATTTATCTTTTAATTCATTAAATTCTATTTTTTGTTCCTCTCCCCACTGACATACAGCTTATTTTCCCTGTAGATGGGGTAATGGTTCTGCTGTGTGAGAGTATTGTTGAATGAATGATCTGTAATATCCTGCTAGTCCTAAAAGTTTTCTTACTTTATATGCATTTGTGGGTTCAGGGTAATCCCTTACTGCTTGTATTTTCTCGTCTGAGGTGTGTATTCCTTCTGCATCGAGCCTGTGGCCTGAGAATTTGATTTCATTAAAGCAAAATTTGCATTTAGCTTAATTTTCAAACAAGCATTGGCTAACTTGTTTAGGAGCGGGTCTAATTTCTGTAAATGTTCGAGTATTGTGTGTGTTGCAATTATGAGTCATCTAAGTACACAAAGATACCATTTCCTAACATTCCTGATAGTACAGAATTCATTATTCGTAGGCATGGGCCTGGATCTGTCCTAATCTCCATCGGCATTCTTTTATACTGATAATGCCCTGTATATGTTAAGAAAACAGTGTATTTGCTTGACTCGTCATCTAACTCACTTTGATAGTAACCGTTATGCTAATCGACTGTGGAAAATACATTTTCTGGTCCAATATTTTGCAAAACTTCACTTATAAATGGCATAGGACACCAGTCTGGGAATGTGTGTTGGTTTAATTTGCGATGATCAATAACCACGTGCATTTCACTAGTTTGTTTGGGCATGAAAAATATTGGGTCATTCCATGGGGAGACTGATTGCTCAATAAGACCCATTTTTATCATTTCATCAACATATTGATTTGCCAGGGTAAGTTGTGAGTGTGGTGTCCTATATGCTGGTACATATATTGGTTGTGTGTCCAGGTGAACATTAATTTTGTGTTTAATCAGGTCCGTACAACCTAATTTTTCTCTAGGCAATACGACCAAACTGTCGGCGTTTTTGTAATAAATCCAATAGACCATTTTCCACATCAGAATTACCTGAGTGAATCAAATTCTCCTGTATGAACTCTCTGTCCACCAATTTTATCTTACTTGATATTCCACCTATTGTTACTGCACATATAGGAGCATGTCAAGACTCTTAATTGCATATACAAGTTCCTTTTTTTGATCTGCACTTCTTCATTCATCTGACTGATTAGAACACATGAGTTTCCTCAGTTATTCACCTGACATAAGGCGTTTTCCATAGAGAGTCCTTTCACTTTACATGATTCTTCTAAGACAATAACAGTATCTTTCTTCAATTTACGCTTTATGGTGAATTTCATATATGATTTAGATGGAATAACTACATCATTGGTGAGATGTGCAGGAATTAATGTTGGAAATTCACTGTCATCTCAGTCCCTGGGAAAGGGCAATGGTCAGGATGGGAAGGAAGGTGGAGTAGTCTTATTGAGTGCATGTGTATTCTCGTTTTCTTTGCGATCAGATTGAATCGTTCTGCCAAGTTGTTTGATTGTTCCAACTCCCTTCGATTTTCCACAATTGTCAGATGACATTTCTGGTGAAATTTCCTTTATGAATTTGTTGTCATATTCTGTCCTCTCCACGTGAGAGTAATTTGATATTCTCTTTCCTCATTGTTCTTAGTCCCAGTAACACGCTACTTCTTATTGTTAAATGTTCTACTATTTGAGGCGCTGAGTTCATTACCGGGCTAAGCGCCAAAATGGCAGCAAAGCACCTGCATGCACCAACAAGTAGCTAAACCATCCCTCTATACACTGCAAGTAAAAAAGTGCTAGGAAACAACCTACAAAGGAGTCAAAATCCTGGTTAAGTAGACATGTGTGTTGCACCGTCATGCCACACAGCAAAAAAAAAAAGTCTGGTTTCTCACTAGTGCTCAAGGCGGGAGACTGGTTCAAGAATTCTGCCAGGTGTATGGTCGCTTTTCCTATGAGTTCAGCCTGTCTATGTTCCTTATGTCGACTCCCCGTGGTGTTGAAGCGAATGTGAGAGCATTACTGGGCTATATCCCAGCCCCTTTCCTTATCTCCCTTGAAGCTGGCCAATCAGATAGTCTGGTTGCACTGCAGTTAGCCAATAAGCTGACACCTGATACTACTCCCACCAGCAGCTGTGAAGGGGAGAGGAGAAAGGACAATATTGTTCTCTCACCTGCCTTGCGGGTGCTTTCTCATTATTATTATAATATTTTTAACCATCATTACTATTATTATTATTGCAATTGTGTTTGTGAAGTTACTCGTACTCGTAACATTTTTTTTCAGGATCCTTTTTTTTTATTATTATTCAGGTTACAGGGGTTTTCTAATAGTGTCCTCATACATTGAATGCTGACTTACTTTTTTATTATTAGCAGCGATATAATAATTTATTATGTTTTTCTTGATATTTGTGATGTGGTTCGTGTTTATTGGTGATTAATAACTCAGAGAAAAACACGCACATAGTTTCCAACCTTTAAACTGCTGTTATTGTGAAAACAATAATACTTATGTCATAGAACTTTGATTTTATTCCACAGTATGACACTCCTGAGACATTATGCTAATATGTTATTGACCTCTTATGATGTATTTCTGTAGTTATTTGTAGGATAAAAATATTCTTAGCCGATCGGTCCAGCATTGGGGGGCAAAATTTTACGTCTTCACATGATATCATCATGATTAATGACAGATAGCGCAAAATAGAGGTTATTGCAATAAAGAAAATACCATAAGCTACATTAAAAAAAAAAACATCAAAATAACAAGTGGTTACAGAGATATCAAAGTCATAAAATCGCCACACTTTAAACGCATTTTCTGGTGTATTGTAGGTTTGGCACTTAGCCCGGTAATGAATCAGCGCCTCATTTAGAAATCAATGGTGATTGTTTTCATAGTCTCTGTAAAATTGATGTCTAACTGTATTATGCCCTTTATGCTTATTTGTTTGCCATCTACAGCATATAGGCCTAAATTAGATTCCTCTAGTTACTTTCTTCTTATTTCTAAAAATTCTCTCTAATTCCTGTTGTATTATTATATTTGAAATAGCAGCCGTGACAACAGGGGGCATCAAGACACCCCCAGGAGGTGACAACGGAGGGATAGGTAGGACGCCCGCGACATCCGTGCGATATGGGCATATGTCCCATACAGCCACGCACTGCTATTCCACAGAGTGCACCTGGCACAAACATCGCAGTCTGGGTGCATAACCCTCCAACCAATCCAACCCTCACCAGGATCAGGATGGAGGTAATAAACCAGCTCCAGACAGCATCCCAGCAACAGCCTGTAGCCGTGCACAAGCAATGGCCTGTAGCCATGCGCCAGCAGTGGCCTGCAGCTGTGCAATGGTGATGGCCAGTAGCCGTGCATCTAAGAGTTGGCCTATAGCCACTCACAGTGCTGTCCACCCCCCCTGCAGAACCTGTGATGGCCGATTGCTGCACATGGGGAGAGAAAGGCACACCCTCTCTCCTTCTGCAGTTGCCTGGAAGGGCATGACACTGGCGATGGCCTGTATCCGTGCCAATAGAGAGGGGATGGCCCGTAGCCACCTGTTGCCTACACATTGCCCCTCATATGGGACATCAGCAACAGACTGTAGCCACACCCGAGGTCACGCTTTGTCTCCAGTCCCGTCAGGGAGTCGGGCCCTAGTAAAAGCCAGTTGCCGTACTGATGGGAAAGGGACGGCTGGTAGCCACCCTCCTCCCATTGCTGAAGGAACCTCAGTGACGGCTACCACACCAGGGAGAGATGACCCAAAAGTCCCTTGCCCCATGTGACTCCACGACCAGACGGAGAACCCTGCTCAAACCACCCTATCAGTGGTAAGGCAGGCCCTACCCCTATCTCCCCAGCCCGAGGCAGCCTCCAGGAGGAGGACTTCCCATTCAAGAACTGCTGGAGAGGACCTGTATTGACTCCGAAGCTGCACTCCATCCAGCCGGCACCAGCGGGCAACCAGCAACTGTCAGATTCCTGTCGCCAGCAATGCCACAACCCTACTTTGACGGCAAAGCAGCAGGAGTGAGACCGCAGCAGACAGGCTCACCATGCCGCCCCTAGTATCCCGGGAGGCGACCTCTCCAGTTCTGATAAGGAGTGATGCCCTCTCTGCACCAGGCGCCTGCAGGAGCTCCTACAAGAGCTTTTTGGCCTCAGTCCTGAGGGCCAAATCCCTATACCCAGCTCCTCTAGTGCGGGGCCCTTCACCACACCCAATCGAAGCCCACTCTGGAGAACGACGCCTCTATGAGTAGTCCTGTTTCCCCTAGACTAGAAGGCATCTGAGGGGACTTGGCCGACCCTGGGCTAACACCTCAGAGCTGCCGAGCGGCCGCTTCCTTGCCCCACACCCCTGCCGTGACTGTGACTTCCTTGTCTGTGAGGTGAAAGAGAAAGTGACAATTGGAGCATAGTAACAGAGGCTAACTATTCCAACTCCACCAAGTGTAAGCCGAGACAGTAATAATAAGCTACTATCCTGCTCCACGCAGTGAACACAGGACATGTGTATAATCATTACAAAGTATATGGAGCCCAATAATTAACCCTCTCGTGCACGATAAGTTTCAATAAGTTTTCCGGCGCACGACTTTATCTGCGAAGCCGCTCGGCCCTGCTGTCCGTGCGCGGCAAATAACACGTATTCTCTTCTTATTTTCGCCACCCAAACATCAATATACTGCCATGAAACCTATGTCATGTTATTCGTCGATGTTTGTTCTAGCTGAGAAGCACCAAAAAAAAAAAAAAAAAAAAAAAAAGGAAAACCCGAATAAAACAACATTAGGCAGCCTTGAATAAACATTTCTCTACGTGACTTTCACTTCCCAACATCACTATTCGAATGTTTTCCATCATACAGGAAAATGTTATTAGAAGTTTTTATAGAGAATTTCATCAGCTTTCTAAAGAGACAAATTCGGTTGTGATACGATTTGTAATTTTCGAGAAAATAGCCAAAAATTGAAAGCCATTTTTTGAAAAAATCAAGGAGCTCAAACTCTCAAATTTTCTGGCAAATGTTACGTTTTTATTCCATAATATTATGCAGAATTTCACCAGCTTTCTAATGACCTAAAATTTATTTCGATTCGCCTCATAGTTTTCGAGTAAATCGCCAAAAACGACTGGGAACTCACGTCCTTACGTCACTTTCGTGATGTGCGCATAGCATACTCAATATTCCCGCCTACGTAACAACGATTTCTTGTCATAGATATTACATTGTTATGTCTTGTACATACGTAGAATTTACTGCTCTTTATCATGGTTCGTACAGGAAATCGATACGTCCAATAGTTTTCGAGTAATTGGCCGACAAAATGAGATTACTCCGAGCGCTTCCGAGTTTACCACTAGCGAGGAAAAAAACTAAGGCTGTTCCCCCAACTTTTCCAACAGAAAATGCTCCCAAAGGCTTATATTCTGCAAATGAACATACATAGAATTTACTGCTCTTTATCATGGTTCTTACAGGAAGTCGATACGCCCAATAGTATTCGAGTAATTGGCCGACGAAGTGAGATTACTCCTCCGAGTGCTTCCGAGTTTACCGCTAGTGAGGAAAAAAAAAAAAAAATTATCCCCCTTTGCCTAAAGACTATGCTCCCATTTTTCTTTTTTTTTATGTACAGACTGTAAAATCTTCCAAGGTTGTTTTTTTTATGGTTGTAACCTACTACACATGAACATTACTTTTTCCATGTTACTGCTAATGAAGCTTTACTTTCTGTCATATGTGTAATATGTAGAAGACGGTTATTTGCCTGACAATTGTAGCGGTAATGATAATTAGGTCAATATACATATCAACAAAATTTGGAGAACTCACTTTCTCCAGAGGTGTTGACGGAGTTGTAGGACCTTGTAGGATTGGGAGATGAGGAGGTATGTAGTGTGTGTGTGTGTGTGTGTGTGTGTGTGTGTGTGTGTGTGAGTGTCTGTGTTAGTGTGTGTGTAAGTGTGTTAGTGTGTGTTCTTACCTAATCGTTGTTACCTAATTGTATCTTTACAGGAATGAGTCAAGCTCGTACTGTCCCGTGTCTTAAACCATATTTATCGTACATATCCTTAAATTTGTGAATTGTTTTGGCACACATTATTTCATTCGTTAGTGCAATCCATTGATCAATTGCTCTGTTTGGGAAACTGAATTTCCTCAAGTCTTTATCACCTCTCTTCTTATGCAGTTTTTTGCAATGTCCTTTTGCTGATGCTTTCCCATAGGTTAAATAATCATTTATGTCTATTTTCTCCTTCCCTGATATGCATTTATATGGCATTATCATGTCACCTCTTTTCCTTCTGTCATGTAGTGTTGGTAGATTCAGTTTATTTAGTCTTTCTTCGTAGCTTAGATCTCTTAAGCTTGGTATCCATTTCGTGGCGGCCCTTTGAACTTTTTCAATCTTGTCTATGTGCTTTTTGAGATGAGGACTCCAGACTACTGATGCATACTCCAGGGTTGGTCTGATGAATGATGTTATTATCCTTCTTAGCATGTCTTCATTTATGTATGTGAATGCTATTCTCATATTTGCAAGCAGTGTATACATATTCCGTACCTTCTCACTGATGTGGTCAGCCGGAGATAGTCTGTTATTGATAATCACACCTAGGTTCTTCTCTCTTTCTGATGTATGTAGGGTTTTATTTCCTAATGTATAATCCCAATCAGGTCTTTTTCCACTTTTACCAAACTTGATTACATGACACTTGTCCACATTGAATTCCATTTGCCATGTATTACTCCATTCATGAAGTTTATTTAATTCTTCTTCTAGCTCTTTACAAGAGTCTGTGTTAGTGATTCTCCTTTGTATTTTTGCATCATCTCCAAACATATTTAGATAGCTTTCATTTCCAGTGTCACTGTCTATATCATTTATATACACTAAAAACATGATTGGTGCCAGCACTGAGCCCTGTGGTACTCCACTAGTCACTTCTTTCCATGATGAGTAGTTTCCCTTAGTACTGTTCTCATTTCTCTTTTTATGAGAAAATCTTGCATCCAACAAAACAGTTTGCCTCGAATTCCTCCTTGATAGTACAGTTTCCATAAAAGTCTTTGGTGTGGTACTGTCAAATGCTTTCTTGAAATCTAAATTGATACTGTCCATCCATCCTTCTCTTTCTTGTATTGTGTCTGTTACTCTGTCATAGTATCTCAACAGATTAGTAACACATGATTTTCCTTTTGTGAAACCAAACTTTCTGTTATATTGTATTCTTCTAGATGATTTACCCAAGCTTTTCCTATAAGCTTGTCTACTACCTTGCTAACAACACTGGTCAGTGATACTGGTCAGTAGTTCAGTGGATTTTGTCTATTCCCTTTCTTGAATAAGGGGACAATATTTGCTTTCTTCCAAATATCAGGTAGTTTACCTTGACTCAAGGATTTCTTGAAAATTAAAAATAATGGTTTACTTAACTCCTTTGCACATTCTCGTAGCACCCAAAATGAAATTTCATCAGGACCATTTCCTTTTCCTCTGTCTAATTTACTTAACTCCTCCTGTATTACTTTTTCTGATATTTGTATATCTGGTAGTATGTGTGGGCATGCATGTTCCACATAGTCCCTCTCAAAATATTTTTCTTCTGTAAAAACTGATTGGAAATTATTATTTAGTGCTTCACAAATATCTTTCTCTTGTGTATAGGTGATTCCCTCGTCCGTAATGGATTATATTTTATCTTTTATTTTGGTTTTGCTTCTGATGTAGCTGTAAAATAGCTTCGGTTGATCACTACTTTTATTTATGATATCCTCCTCAAACTGTTTTTGGGATTCCCTCCTTATTCTTGTATAATCGTTTCTTGCCTGTTTGTAATTATTATATGCCCTTTCACTATTGTGTCTTCTGTATCTCTTCCACAACAAATCTCTTCTTTCTTTTGATTTTTTGCATTCTGTATTGAACCATTTCTTTATTTTCTTTTCTGCTTCTTTGTGCTGTGGGATGTACTTCTCGACTCCTATTTCATAAAATTCACAGATTTTTTTTATACAGCATTTAAATCTTGTCCTCTAAGCTCATTTTCCCAATCAACTTCTAAGAAATACTTCTATAGGTCATGATAATTTCCCTTTTTATAGTTTAGGCTCTTTTTGTAACTTTCATTGCTGTTAACTATGTCATATGCTATCCTGAAGTTGCAATTTAGTACTGCATGGTCGCTGTTGCCGAGTGGAGGGTGATATATTAAACTGTCAATATCATTTTCTTGCCTAGTAAATATGAGATCTAGCATTGAAGGTACATCGAGTCCTCTTTTTCTGGTGGTATCCCTCACATGTTGCGTTAGGAAAAACTCTTGCACGAGATCCAGGAGCTTTTGGTCCCAACAGCTTTCTTGGCTTATTATATCAAGAGTATTCCAATTTATATTTGTATTAAAATCTCCAGTTAGTATAATTCTTTCCGATTTCTCTTCCATTTTATGTAGTAATGCTCTTAAACTCTGAATTGTTATCTCTGCCAGGTCCTCATATTCGTTTCTTTCCCATGTGTTTGATCTGGGTGGCATGTACAAATTGGCTACAATTACTTTCCCTTCAAATGTGTTGATCTCTACTGCAATCAGTTCTACTTGTGAGGGTATATCTATTTTTATTTCATTGACTTTTAGATTTTTCTTAGTTAATATTATAATTCCTCCTCCTTTTTTTAAGTTTCTATCTTTTCTCCATATATTATATTCCTTTAAGTTTAGTATGTCATTTGATGTCTTTGGTGTTAATTTTGTTTCAGTTAGGCATATTATATGTGGCTCATTTTCTCTGACATAATCATTCATATTTAATAATTTAGATACCATTCCATCCACATTTGAGTACATCAACTTAATCATCTTGTTTATATCCTTGTCATGACATGGTTCTACTATCTTCCTCCTTTTTACTCCCTCCTGTTTATGTACCACTTTCGTACCTGCAATCCTATTACTTTGTAAAAAAAAAAATGTGTTCTCCTCCTCTGATCTTCCCTCATTTTTTGTTTTTGCTTCCTCCCTCTTCTCCTTCAGTAATTCCAGTTCCTCTTGTGTTAGGCATCTTTTTATCCATACATTTTTGAACTCCTCTTTTTCCATAAGATTCTTTGCATTTTTTAGTATCTCCTTCACGGTGTTTACACTCTGGAAAGTTACCTTTAGAGGTCTGGACTTGCTTTTCTCGTATTTCCCTAACCTTTTGTGTTCCTCTATGTCATTACTACAGATCTCCTCTGCTACTTCTTTCAATAAGCTGATTACATTTGCCATCTCCTTTTTGTCTCTTGAGATCTTGTTTTTTACTTCTTCCTCTTCTATACCAGTGATTACTATAGATTTGTTGATATCTATTGAATCTTGGATTAACTTTGGATTGTTTTGGATTATTTTTTTCACTTCCTTTTTAATGCTTTTTTCTTCCACCCTTGTTTCTAAGTCTTTCTTTACTTTCACCATTTCAGCATACGTGGATTCCACATCATTTTTGTAGCTTTGCACTGCTTCATTCACCTGTGTTATCTTTTTCTCTATATCACTGCTCTGGTCTATCAGACTGCTCACTTGCCTAATTGTCTCTTTATCATTTTTGAACTCTTCCATAATACTTTCGTGGTTGACTACTGTGCTTGCCATTTCGCTCATTTTCCTCCTAAGTGTACTTACTTCCACTGTTAGTTCACATATGGTTGTGTCTTTCTTGTTGACCTCCCTTCCTAGTTTTTCTATTTCTTCCTTTTGCAAGTGCATCTGCTTCTTTATTTCATCAATCTCATTCTGGAAAGCCATCTCTAGTCTGTGTTCACGCTCTACCAGTTTATTGTTAGTCTTCATTTCAACCAGTTCTTGGTAGAAATCATCATCCACCTTTCTACCTTTATCCCTTTTCTTTTCCAAATTTGCTTTACTAAAGTATGTGGCCATTTTGCAATACCAAAAGCACAGAGTACTTACATTCCCTGGGGCAGTTGTAGTCTAAACAAACAATCAGCCGACTGAGCACATTCTTTCGCTACTCGGTTCTCTTTTCTGTGTGTGTGTATGCGTGTATATGTGTGTATGGCCATGAGGCGCTGTTTGTGGGCTATTGTGTGTGAGTGTGTGTGTGTCTGTGTTAGTGTGCGTGTAAGTGTGGTAGTGTGTGTGTGTGAGTGTGTGGGTGAGTGTCTGTGTTAGTGTGTGTGTGTGTGTTAGTGTGTGTGTGTGTGTCTGTGTTAGTGTGTGTGTTAGTGTGGTAGTGTGTGTGTGAGTGTGTGTGTGAGTGTCTGTGTTAGTGTGTGTGTGTTTTAGTGTGTGTGCATTTGTGTGTGTGTGTGTGTACACTGCACTAGGGAATACTTCGCTCGGCATGGAACCGTTCGAAGCAATCACCCACGCACAGTGCCACATCACAAACAGGACACATGTGACTTGTGTCCCTCCTCATCTTCGCCAGGGAACACAGGGTGCACCGCAGCCTCCTCCAGTTGGGGATCCTCTCCCGTCGGTGGCCCAGTGTCGTATCCAGCTGCACTCTGTCATCGATGAAACAATGACACTTGGCTGGCTCTCCTCCTGGCGTTCCCCTGCCCTGTTGTCCTGGAGGTGTAGCTGCAGGCCCGGGCATGGCAGCGGCAGCAGGTTCTCCCGATGGACCAGGAACCGGTGAAGGTTCTCTCAGCACCTGTGCTGGTCCTGCAGGCGATGGTGGTGCTGACTCCTGTCCTAGCCCTCCTCCTGGAGATGGTGGTGTTGGTGCAGGAGTCGGTGGTGATGGCACCTGTGCTGGCGTTGCAGCAGGTGCCACAGGTGCTGGATGTCCTGCTGGCTGTCGGGTTGGAAGGTCAGGGGCATGGTGGATGATGTGCCTTGATGTGGGCCACTCTGCTTCATCAAAGTAGATGAGCTTGTCCACACTCTCCTCCACGAATTCAAGCAGACTGACTGACTCGCGTGAGCACTTCTTGTACACGCCGAACACGTTGAAAATGACCATGTGGATGAAGTAGAAGGTGATCTTCTTGTTCCATTTCATGGTCCGCCGTTGGATGGGGTAGTATTGGACCATCTGGTCGAAGTGGTCCACCCCACCCATGTGTCGATTATAGTCATCCACCACGACGGGCTTGTCCAAGGTCTTCTAGACATAGGTTGTCCTCCTGTCAGGAGCCCTGGTCTTCCTTTGAACCTGCTTCTGGATGGTGCTTGTGCTGTGGAAGGTGGAGACCATGTTGACAATGCGCTTGTCCCTCCACAGCAACACCATCACATTGTCTTTGTGCATCGCTGTCATGCCCCTCACTGGCAGGTTCATGGTCCTGGCGATGTCCTGCAGCTGCTTTGGTGCTCCTCTTGCCAGGCGTAGGGTCCCACACACATAGGTTCCTGCACTGAAGAGGCGTTTGCACAGGGATACAGAGTTATAATAGTTGTCCATGTAAACCCTGTATCCCTGATCCTTCAGTGGTTCTATGAGGCTCCACACGGTGGTCTCCAGCGCCCTCTTCTGCCCCATATACACCTCGAAATTCCAGATGTAACCCGAGGAAGCCTCAGCCAGGATATACAGCTTGATGGAATACTTTGAGGGCTTCATCAGGTTGTATACACGGAAGCTTAGGCGCCCCTTCCACGGCAGTGAGCCCTCGTCCAGGCTGAGGTGCTCCTCGGGTAAGTAGGTGTTCTGGAACCGCTGAAGGAGGTACTCCATCACCGTGCGAACCCTGATGAGCCAGTCTTCATTGTCCTGGGGTATTGCAAGTGAATTGAAAGCATGGAAGTGTTTCAGGATTGCCCTGAAATGCCTTCCACTCATCACTTGGGTAAAGAGGGGGTAGTTGTGGAGGCGGGATCTCATCCAGTAGTGCCAGATGCTCGGGAGATTCATCACCCCCATGTAAAGGTATTGCCCCAGGAACTTGGCCATCTCCTCTTCATTGCAGATGAACCATGCGTCCAACGCAGTCCCCAGGAATGATGCATAGCTGTTGGTCTCGTGGGTGAAATACGTCAACAATTCCCTCGTGAAGAACAGCTGGAAGAACTCGAGAAGAGTTGTTGGCGGATCCATCTTCATTCCTGGGGATCGTGTGAAGGGCCCATTAACTGGTGTGAAAGGGCCACTGCTCCATCCTTGATCCATTGCAGCAACACCTCCTGCAGTGGTAGCAGTGGGTCGGCATACCGACACCCTTGTTCCTCTTCACACACCCCTTGGCCGCCCCCCATAGCTGGGCCATGGACCACGCCACCCTCATCGAGGTGGTGAGGGTTCCGACGATGAGGAGGACGAGACTGTCTCCTGCTGCTGGAAAACGTCAGGAGGGATGATTGCTGTCGGAGACAGCGCCCTTGTTGACCGGGCAGGGGACGAAGACACAGTCGCCTCCTGCACCAGTTGCGCCGCAGACAATGCGCACTGTGCAGGTGCCAGTGTTGCTTAACTTGGCCCAGCTTCCAGTGACATAGGCTCGGCCAAGAGGGAACTAGAGGCTTGAAGTGGAGAGACCACGATGGCTGTAGGAGCGAGAGGTCCAAGAGAAGGCGATGTCTGTCGTCCAAGAGAAGATGATGATTGGGCCGATAGTCCTGACACTGGTGGTGGTGGTGTCTGCTCCTGTCGTTCTTGAAACACTGGCAATGCCGCCCGAGGGGAATCCTCCTGGACCTCGTCCCATTCCTCCTCACTTGGAACATCGCTCAGCTCGTCCTCTACTTCACTCTCAGTCTCCTCCTCAAAGAGAACCTTTTGCCACCGGTCAGAAGACAGACCTTTCTTCTCCATCTTGGCAATCACTGATACAGAAAGTCAAGTCTGAGCTTTGTAGGTTCTCTGCTGAAAAAGAAGAGATATTATTCACTGTCACGCAACACCTTCCATTGAGAGTAGCACCACACATGTCATGTTATATCTTTCTGTATGGGAAATTGCTGCACCTTTTACGAACAGTTCACATAAAGGATAACTTTTCAGTGTTTTTTCACGGTCTCATAACTGTTCACTGGCGTCCGTGGGTGTGTGCCATATATACCGGTATATATATATATATATATATATATATATATATATATATATATATATATATATATATATATATATATATATATATATGTGTGTGTGTGTGTGTGTGTGTGTGTGTGTGTGTGTTTGTGTGTGTGTGTGTGTGTGTGTGTGTGTGTATATTTTTTTTTGTATTTTGTTTTTCAGGCCCCCTTCCCCAAAGTTTCATGGCACACATAATATACTCCCTCACAATATCTGAAGGTTCCCCCCACACATGATATACTCCCTCATATATATATATATATATATATATATATATATATATGTATATGTATGTATATACGGTATATATGTACTGTATATCTATCTATTTATCTATCTATCTATCTATCTATCATCTATCTATTATCTATCTATCTATCTATAGAGAGAGAGAGAGAGAGAGAGAGAGAGAGAGAGAGAGAGAGAGAGAGAGAGAGATAGAAGATAGATAGATATTTATACAGACACATTTTCCTTTCCATCCCCAAACATCCCCCCAACACATGATTCAATATTCCCACGAACACTCGTGGCACATATCACAAATATTTTAGATAAGAATCATAAATTTCAACAATTGTTCTTTAAAGGTACACTACCTGTCCACTGACGTCCGTGGTTGCCCGGCGTTGCAAGGTACAGTACCTGTTCAATGACGTCCCTCGTTCCTTGGCATCGTTACCTTTCACAGCACACCTGACGCTAAAGTATCACTCACTTATGCTATGCACCAAAACGAACACTCGCTGCACAGTTCACGTATATTTTACATAAAGTATAATTTATCAGTAAATGTCTGACCAAGGTATAGTACCTGTTCAATGACGTCCCTCGTTCCTTGGCATCGTTACCTTTCACAGCACACCTGCCGCTAAAGTATCACTCACCTACGCTTCGCACCTAAATGAACACTCGGGGCACAGTTCACGTATATTTACATAATGTATAATTTATCACTAAATGTCTGACCAAGGTACAGTACCTTTTCAATGACGTCCCTCGTTCCTTGCCATCGTTACCTTTCACAGCACACCTGCCGCTAAAGTATCGTTCACCTACGCTACGCACCATGATTTATGCCGTCATGAGGGTACGTGGCACATTTCACTTACACTTGACACAATATCATACACAAATACATGACTACCACATTGATTCCACCTTAACCTCCGCAATTACTCCCTTCCTTACTACGGTTCAACGTGACTGTGATGCAGCAACCTTCGCCGGGAGAGTACGATGCAACTCTATTGTATTGGCACAAACCACACTCCTTCACGAACACCCGCAGCATGTTTGATGTATATTTCACACAATTCCATATGCATTTTCACTATCAGAATCACAATAATTCCATCCCTAAAGACCTCTAATTCTCCCTTCCCGACTATAAAACTGTACGTGATGCCTGCCCCATTCTACACTATGGTTCATGGCATCCACAATGCTAACTAGTTCCATATTTTCACCAAGCCAGCCACAGTATCTTTCACACAAAAAACAGTTTAGGCATTAGCTTCATTATATACGTTTTTGTATTCACGCCATAGGGCCTTGAGGAGGGCGAGAGGCGAAACCCCGCAACAGTGAACACGCATCTCAGCTGTAAGCCTAACGCTTGATAACGGACACAATTCCTTTTCGTGACATGTATCTATGTTCCATCGACAATATCACATACAAATAAGCTCACAAATATTACATTATCACACTGAGTCCATTGGGGCTTCGGCTCGGGCAGGAGGAGGAGAATTAGTAGGAGTTTAAAGGGACAGTACACGCGACTCAACCCCACCGCCTGGCTGCTTGGAAGAAACTGAGGTTTCTCAGTACGTCCTGGGCCCCGTGAGGCAGCTCAGTGTTGCCAATGCCTTACCATTGGAAAGCGCTACAAGCGCTACGACGCACCAAAATTTGACACAAATCCGCCAGAAATTTAATTTTTGGCAAATTTTTTTATGCTTATAAACACGATTCGCGTGACTGAAGAAATTTAGAACAATCCACATGACACGCGAATCATGTGACTGACACTGAGAGGGTTAAGTGTACTCCCAGCTTCACTTAAGTGCAGTGTCTGTCTGCTTATTCTCGAGACGGCCAGTATCCTGCATGATACCTACAATATCTCTGCCAGTCTGAGTTTTACCTTTGTATAGAGTCTTGTGGAACATCTAGCTGTCTGGTGTTAATAACTTGGTTGTATACATGTAAGGTTGTTGCCCTACGTTTTTATGCCCTGTTCCTGTCACACTTTGTCTTGACTCCGGTCTAGAAAAGGGAACCCAGCTATCCTCTACCTGTTGCTAGGATAGGAAGCCAGCCTAAAAACACCTAGCATAAAAATATTCAATGGTAAGCCTGGATTCAAGAATAATGAAATCTTGATCTTCACAGGAAGTGGCTACCAAAACACAATCATTTCCATGTATGCTTCCTATATAGACTCTAGGATTGTTTTTCTTTATGTTTGATCTTTCTTGTAGTGGCATGCCCTTCCTCAGACTTAAAAACAGTTATTAGTCTTCCATCTGTTTTGCAATGTGACGTCCAGTGTCCTGTGGTTTTATGCTGTCTACAATATGGCTGCACCTCTTTGTCTTTATCTCTATCTTCCTTGTGTTTAATAAAACACTCAGCTCTCACGTGACTGGGATTAGCACAGAAATAACATAGAGTAGGCCTATTTCCTGAATGTGACCCACAAGATGACTTTCCATATTTTGTTTTTTTTTTGTGGCACGGTTTCCGCCTGGACTACGTCCATATTTTCGAGGCTGCCTGTGGCCTGGTGTTTGCGAATGCTGCCTTGATGTCAGATGTTTTTTTTGTCTGGTAGTTCTCAGGTCGCAATCTTTTTTATTCTGTACTTGTGTTAGGTGTATTCATGGCTGCCACTGTGTCTGTAATTCTCACCGTTATATTACTGGACTGTGATAATTCACTCACCCCTGCTTTCCTGCAGTTCATCTCAACCTCATTCATAAAATCTAATAAACACATTCCTTGGGTACAAACAACTGTTCTTGCTATCTTGGAGAGGTTGCTTTAAGACAACTAGACAAAATTCAGAATAAAGCTGTTAGAATCATTAACAACCCTGCCATTACATATAAACTACCTCCCCTGCAAGTAAGAAGGAATGTTGCCTCCCTTGCATTATTTTACAGATATCTTTTTGGCAAATGCTCAGACGAAGTTGCGTCTATGGTGCCACCTCTCCATGCCTTCCCTCGTGCTACACGGGCATCTGGTAGCGCTCATGACTGGAATGTCACTCAACCGTATTGCAGAACTTCTGCCTATCAGAATTCTTTCATTCCCCGAACTGCATCTCTCTGGAACTCGCTTCCCCAGAGTTGTTTTCCTCCAAATTTCAACCCACAACTATTCAAGTCTAACTGTTACAGATATTTTATGAATAGAGGACACCAGTAATCTGGTGTATGGATTATTTTTTTTTCCCATTTGTTTTTCCTTCCTCCGTTCTGTTATTAAAAAAAAAAAAAAAAAAAACTATCAGGTAATTTACACAATGCAGCTACATTACCAAGGATGGCAACGACATGCATTGGTGACATCTTCCCATCAGCTATTACCCAATTTGAGTTATCAGCACTGGCTAACAGCGTTCTGTTAAATATGGGCACATCTGCTCTTACTTCATCTAAGACAGGGTTTGTGGTACGTTGTCTCATTGGATCCACGATCTTATGTAATTATGGAGAACTACCTGGCAAAAAAATTACACCTCCAGTAAATTTCTTTAGAAATTCTGGTTTAAACTCTTCATATGTCTGAGCTCCCAAGAGCCTATCAGATCTCAGCAGATCGCCAGCTGGGCACCTTTCTTGGTTAATTGTTGATGAAAAAAGAGCTATCTTTTCATTCTCATCTGTTATGTGCCTTTTAATAAAAAGTTGTTCACACTCATTTAGAAGTGTCATTACATCGATGCGATCATTGTCCATGCCTGAGAATTTCGTTACATTTATATCTTCATGGAACAGAAATAGTTGATATAGGGAAGCTGAAGCTGTGGTGTTAGGTCTGCTCGCCATTGTGTTTGTTTGTTTGGTCAAATAACTTGAGGTGCCTTGTCGTTATGAGAAGAAATTGCTGCGTACATACTTCCGGACCTATGTATCGTATTGAATAAGTTTTCATGCGTATGTAGGACTGATCTATAATCTTTGTTTTCAACATCAGATAAAACTGTCCAAGAAACGTCATTATCCCCACTCCTTTCACAGGAGAAGTGGTTCATTCTCCATCTCGTGTTTGTGGCGAACTATGTGTGTTAGTTACGTTTTCCTCTCATTTTATTTGCTGTGAATCGTCATTGGGTAAATCTAATGCTATCTCCTCTGACGATAAAGTTGGTGTTTTTTTAAACATTCCATAATTACACTTATCATTAATTAAGAGACACATATATTGCTAAGGAATGTTGCCTAGCTGTACTCATGAAACACTTTTCATTATGTGTGAATGATATCATCATCATCATCAGCCGTTGAGGTCCACTGCAGGACCGGCCTATCCCTACCGAAGCAGGGACGATACAGCCAATGTATCTCTACCAAGTGGCTTAGGCTGTCTGGTAGAGACTGTATGTAGGGTGTGAAGTGCTTGTGAGTGTAATTGTAGTGCTGGAGTGGCTTTGGATGTGTGTGTAGTCTGTGAACCAAGTGTAATCGGCCCGCCTTCAGTCGACTGGGTGCAAGCATACTAGTATGCGACACTGGTTCAACCACAGCACCCCTCGTGTCCGCCAAAGTGGTCAGTGGCATGGTGAACGCTTACCAAAGTTTTTACAACTCTGGCGCGGAGGCGAACCTCCGCCCACCAGCGTGCGAGACGCACACTCTACCACTGATATATATATATATATATATATATATATATCCCATTGGATCCCAGGGGTGCTGGGCGAGTAATGGCACTGGGTGGGTACTAAGTGTATCGCCCTCCGCCTATCGGCCCATAGTCACGAAGCTCATAGGTCCCTACCCTGGGGTTCCCTACTTTATAAAGACTTGAAAAATCCCAGTTCTGTCCAGTATTCCGGACACCGGGCTCCAATGGGATATATATATATATCATAGCAGCAGCAGCCGTGGAAGTCCACTACAGGACCGGCCTATCCCGACCGAAGTGGGAATGATACAGCCAATGTACAGACGTCGAAATAAGTTCATTTCCTTTTCCGTGGTCTAAGGTGTTTGTAACACTGCTCGATGGAGATCTATCCCCTCCTCCTCCCTTCCTCATAGTCCCACACTCCCACCCAACCCCCCCACTTTTCTCTCCTACCCCATAACCCCACCCGATACCCTCCATCATAGAGGTAGGATTAGGGTAGAGTCGGCGTGAGAAGGCTCCGGTGAAGCCAGAGAACTGTCAAATGGCCATATTGGTCAAGTCAAGAGGTCACGGCAACACCTACTTGACGAAGAAGATTGCTGTGCACTCCTACCTCTATGGCTGTGCCCATAGAGGTAACAGTCCTAATCCTACCTCCGTGGGTGTGGCCATGAGATTATTAAGCCTTTAATACCTCCAGCTGTGTGTCCACCTGGTATTCTTCAGGGAGAATGCCAGAAACAAAGTAGACTTCATTCTACCTCTGGTTTTAATTGTAGTTCAGCTGTGGGTGTGAGACGTTCTGTCCTAAGTTGTATCTCACCATCAAATAACCTAAGACTCCAACAATGCCCACCACCTGTGCCGCATTTGGGTGTAATGAAAGAGGAGATAAGAAATCTGACCCATCCATTACATTTCACCGGTGAGTATCTTTAGAGTGAATTATAATTTGTAAGTGTACATTATGTATATGTCTGGAGTTAGTAAAGTCAAGCTGAATATTATATAGAATAATAGATATAAACTTTTTTCATAATGTGCTGATGTATATTATTTTAAATCATCTATCTGTCTTCCATCCTTCATTTTACCATATGTTCTTAAATGCTTCCTTTTTTTTCATTCATTAACTACTTTCTTTTCTCCTTCCATTCATAACCTACTTTCTTCCTCATTTTTTCTGTTTGCAACTAAGAAAACACTAGCGCGTGGTCAGCGGAACCAAGTCAGACAGCTGTCAAAGGGGTCGCCGCCATGTTGGTCGAGTCAGGTCTGTCGGCCTCACTCTGACCTACCCGTGGTTAATCCCTTATGCCGCCTCTACCTACTCCTACCTCTATGCTCCATACTCTCGCTCACAGCCAGCTAGGGGTTTCTGTACTTCAAGCACCTCTCTAATCACGTGTAGTCCGAACAACTAATAAAGGAATAGTACAGTATATATCATAAACTAAGTTAGGAAAAGGATTACTACACTGTGTGAGAGAGGGAGAGAGAGAGAGAGAGAGAGAGTCAAAACACTAGGAGCGACAGGGGGAGAGGGAGAGCAAGTGGAAAAATGAGAAATGAGAGGACAGTTACGGAGAAAAAAAGAAAGGGAGAGGCAAGGAGAGAACAACGAGAGCTAAAAAAAGAGACAGAGAATGAGAAGAAGAGACAGTGAGAGGTGAAATGAGATACAAGCAGTGTGAAAGGGAAAGAGAAAAGGGAGATTTGAATAGAAAGGGAGACAGGGAAGTAGAGACAAAAGGGGAGACAGCTGAGAGAAAATGGGAATGGAGCAAACATAGAAATAGGGATAACTAATGGAGAAAGTGGGAAAGAGAGCTACGGAACGGAATACAGAGAACGATAATGAGGAAAAATAGAAAAGGCGGCAAGGTAACAGGGAGGAAGAAGAAAGTGTGTTATTATGGCAAGGACGCAGGGAAAGAACTAAGCAGGATAAGTAGAACGAATGTAACATTCAAGTAAAAAGGGAGGGAGAGAAACATAGAAATTAGAGAAATTTGCGGAAAGTAGAGATTAAGGGTGTGAAGAATATTGGTTAATTTTTAGGGCAAGAAAGAGGAGGAGGATGTTAAGAAGGAAGACAAGGGGAGGGAGAGGAAGGGAGGGAGGGAAAGACAGTGGGAAGAGCGGAATGAAAGAAGATATTTCGGGTGATATGGAGAGACGGAGGGAGGATAGAGAAAAAAAGATCATGCAGTTATTACTGGGGAAAGAAAGCAGTGAAGGAAATGGATTTAGTACAAGTAAAGAAATACGGAGAGAGTAATGGAGAAAAAAGGTAAGATATGTGACAGATGAAAAAAGTAAGACAAAGTTGTGACAGAGGAAGGGAGAAAGAAAAGATGAGTAAGGTAGGGAGGGAGTGACAGAGGGGAAGAGAGACGAAGGAAAGGAAAGAGAGAGGGAGGAAGGTAGGGACTGAGCAGATAGCTGTAAAGAAAGGGGAAGGAGGGGAAAGGAAACTAGGGATGAGACAAAGGATCCAGAGACAGACAGACAGACAGACAGGCAGACAGACAAGCACAGACAGATAGGTCGACAAATATTCAGAAAGTGTGCGAGTGTGTGTGTGTGTGTGTGTGTGTGTGTGTGTGTGTGTGTTGTTACATAGCCTATGATTTCATCATCCTTTGTGTAATTCTAACGTACAGTGTGCTGCCTGTTTGATCACGAGCGTGTTCTACCTCACTCCCCCCCTTCTACCGTTATAGTAGAGTAAGTCGTTCTTTCTGTTGTTCAGAGCGGGATTGTCAACTCTTTGTCCCCATGGCTTCATTTGCTCGTCCTTCTTACAAGTTGTATCAAGCTCTGCCGGCCCCTATATAATGAGCTCAGTCTCTACATTAAGGGCCACTTAGATCTACTCCTCATTTTGCTCACATCTCTGTCCTCCCCTGTACAGTTATTATTATTGTGAGTGCTCAGGAAGTCTCCAACCATCTAGCAGCTGTGTGTAATTTGAGTATAGGTGTTATTGCATTTTTTCTTGTACTGTGTAGCATAGGTTGTTAATATGTAGGCCTAGTGAGGTTTTTGTAATTCATGTAAGGTTCTTATTGTTAGCCATTGTTCATAATAGTTTGTATCTGTAACAATTTATCTTGCATTAACTGAGCATTACTCAGTGTATTTTCATTTTATCAGGGCTGACTTAGGTAAATTTACTCTTGCTAATTTCGTGTTAATAGAGACTATTGCAGTTAACCATATATTTAATCTGTTTTTTGCCATTACATTATCCTTATGAGTCCTGAATGTTTTGTTGTTAGTTTGAGCATTAAACTTTAACTTGTAATTTTACCTAACTCTTTTGTTTTGAACCTGGACCTTTACGGGACAGTAGTGATTATTAGTATTCTCACTTAAAGTGTACATTATCTTTCTCTGTTCCGTAACAGTGTGTGTGTGTGTGTGTGTGTGTGTGTGTGTGTGTGTGTGTGTGTGTGTGTGTGTGTGTGTGTGTCACTCCTATAACTGTTCCATTTTTTCACCTGCGTGTTTTCTTCCTCTCTGCTTCAGTTTCTTCTCTCACTCACTTTTTTTTGTCAGGATTTCTCCTAATTGTTCTTACCATTCCAAGTCTCTCTCTCTCTCTCTCTCTCTCTCTCTCTCTCTCTCTCTCTCTCTCTCTCCCCCTAGGAATAAAGAGATTGTTCTCACAGTCTATATCTCCTTAATACGGCCACTTCCTGAGTTGCTGTGGAATTTCGGTTGCTTGAAAAAGACATACGCAGACTTAAAAAGAGTTTAGGAGACTAAGGTATCAGGTTCCCCTGAGGGCTGTGGGACTTTTTTAGTAGAAACCCATAGACTACGAGGTCAGCTCATTAAAGTGTTTATTATCTGAATGGGTTTCACAATCATTACACAGAAAGTTGCTTACTCTTAACACGGACTCGGCACACAGCCATGGTTGGAAGCTTTAAATATATATATATATATTTATATCTATATATATATATATATATATATATATATATATATATATATATATATATATATATACCAGCAGAATTACGTGAAAACTTTTTCACGTGCAAGATCTGCTCCACATGGAACTGACTCAACATGGACGTTGTTAACACTACAGTAGGGAAGTTTAAGGGATTCATCGGCAGGATCGTACACTAGAATAAATGTGAACTGGATATGCATTCCCAGGCAAACAAGATGTATATCCACGTTATGGGCTGCATAGTCATTTAGATCCTAATTTTTCCTTGTAACTCCTCTCTCTCTCTCTCTCTCTCTCTCTCTCTCTCTCTCTCTCTCTCTCTCTCTCTGTATGTGTGTAAAAGAGGTGTATACTACCGCAACATTTAATCACAGCAGATTTATTGTGTGTGTGTGTGTGTGTGTGTGTGTGTGTGTGTGTGTGTGTGTGTGTGTGTGTGTGTGTGTGTAAAAGAGGTGTCTACTGCCGCAACATTTAATCACAGCAGATTTACTCTCTCTCTCTCTCTCTCTCTCTCTCTCTCTCTCTCTCACAGTGTAGTAATCCTTTTCCTAACTTAGTTTATGATATATACTGTACTATTCCTTTATTAGTTGTTCGGACTACACGTGATTAGAGGGGTGCTTGAAGTACAGAAACCCCTAGCTGGCTGTGAGCGAGAGTACGGAGGGTATCGGGTGGAGTTATGGGGTCGGAGAGAAAAGTGGGGGGGTTGGGTGGGAGTGTGGGACTACGAGGAAGGGAGGAGGAGGGGATAGCTCTCCATCGAGCAGTGTTACAAACATGGAAAAGGAAACGAACTTATTCCGACGTCTGTACCTCTTCGAAGTGGCTTATGCTGTCTGGTAGAGATTGTATGTAGCATGACAAGTGCTTGTAAGTGTAATTGTAGTGCTGGAGTGGCTTTGGATGTGTGTGTAGTCTGTGAACCAAGTGTAATTGGCTCGCACAAGCCGACTGGATGCAAGCATACTTTACAGTATGCGACACTGGTTCAACCACAGCACCCCTTATGTCCGCCAATACAGTACGTGGCCAGAAGAACGCTCCCAAAGTTTATTTCCCGGGGGGAGCGCGAACCCTCATTCTTCAGTTTATGACAACGCACACTTTACCACTGTACCACAGACGCTACATATGTATGTATATATATATATATATATATATATATATATATATATATATATATATATATATATATATATATATATATATATATATATATATATATATATATATATATATATATATATATATATATATATATATACGTATGTATGTATGTATGAGCCGCTATCGTTAAAACCAAGGAAGCTGGTGGTAACCTTAACACTCCGGGTGATATACCATCTGGCCCACTTTCATTGTTGCATTTCAATCGTTTGATCTGATCTGAGACCTCTTGCAGAGTTATAGGGTCATCTGACAATTTATGTAAACGTCATTTTGCATAGAATTTTCACTGCATTTGTGTACACCTGGAGGGTTATAGATATAACCAAAATGTTCCTTAAATTTTATTATCTGTGGGCGGCAGGGTAGCATTAAGTATGACAGACGTGTAGTTTACTTCACCGTGCCAGTTAATGACACGCCACAGCTGAACATCATCGTTACCCTGTAAAAGGCGGTCTAATTTGTCTCCCACATGTCCAGGTCGGGAGCGTAACCTCGAACCTTACAATCATATGTACTATACATCCCCACAACACATCACATACATTTTTTACCCGTATAGGAACGTCAGCATCAAGCATAGGTTGCTCACACAGTGCTAGTGACTGTAAATTTTTCAGGATCTATGGTATTGAATCTCTACGACGTTTTATAAAATTGGATGATGTGTTATTGTGCAATACAACGTGATCTCACAAACGTGAAGAGTGAGCGGCCATGCTATTTAGGTTAGTTGATGGTGCATTGAGTACAGCATCGCAAACTTGTCTTCCGTCGTTAAAAATACAATAGGTTATGAACATTTACTTAAACACACACACACACACACAAACACACACACACACACACAAACACACACACACACACACACACACACACACACACACACACACACACACACACACACACACACACACACACACACAGAGGGATTCAATCTAGATGGACGTGTGACACCGGCACTCCGTATCAAATCATTACGGCCAGTGGCATTACCTAAATAGTATCTTTGTATGAGTTAAGCTCAGTGCCAGGTTAGACTAAATGACTGTTCATTATAAAAAGGAAAAAAATAATAAGTTTCAACAAGACTTGTAAAAACAGGAAATAGAACCAAGACGAAAGAATACGCTGAGTCATCTCTGAGGTTTGTTTAGACTACAACAAGACGGAGATTGTAAGTATATGCTTTCCACTTTGAGTATTGCAAAATGGATACATACTTCAGTAAAACAAATTTGGAAAAGAAAAGGGATAAAGGTAAAAAGCAAAATGATGATTTCTACCAAGAAATGGTTGAAGTAGAGACCCACAATAGACTGGTTGAACGTGTAAACAAACTAGAAATGGCTTTCAAAAATGAAATTGATGAAATAAAGAAGCAGATGCACTTGCAAAAGGAAGAAATAGAAAAACTAGGAAGGGAGGCCAACAAGAAAGATACAACCATCAGTGATCTAACCGTGGAATTAAATACACTTAGGAAGAAAATGAGTGAAATGGCAAGTACAGTAGTCAATCACGAGAGTGTTATGGAAGAGTTCAAAAATGACACAGAGACAATTAGGCAAGTTAGCAGTCTTATTGACCAGAGCAGTCATATTGAGGAGAAGATAACACAAGTAAATGAAGCTGTGCAAAGCTACAAAAATGATGTAGAAACCACGTATGCTGAAAAGGTGAAAGTAAAGAAAGACTTAGAAACAAGGGTGGAGGAAAAAAGCATTAAAAAGGTGAAAAGAATAATCCAAAACAATCCAAAGTTAGTCAGAGATTCAGTAGAGATAAACAGATCAATAGTAATCACTGGTATAGAAGAGGATGAAGTTAAAAACAAGATCACAAGAGACAAAAAGGAGATGGCAAATTTAATGAGCTTACTGAAAGATGTATCAGAGGAAATCTGTAGTAAAGACATAGAGGAACACAAAAGGTTAGGGAAATACGAGAAACGCAAGACAAGACCTCTAAAGGTGACTTTCCAGAGTGTAAACACTGTGGAAGAGATACTAAAAAATGCAAAGAATCTTAAGGAAAAAGAGGAGTTCAAAAATGTATGGATAAAAAGATGCCTAACACAAGAGGAACTGGAATTACTGAAAGAGAAAAGGGAGGAAGCAAAAACAAAAAATGAGGGAAGATCAGAAGAGGACAAGAAGAAATTTTTTTACAAAGTAATAGGATTGCAGGTACGAAAGTGGTACACAAACAGGATGGAAGAAAAAGGAGGAAGGTAGTAGAACCATGTCATGACAAGTATATAAACAAGATGATAAAGTTGATGTACTCAAATGTGGATGGAATGGTATCTAAATTACTAGAGATAAATGATTATGTCAGAGAAAATGAACCACAAATAATATGCCTAACTGAAACAAAATTAATACCAAGGATATCAAATGACATACTAAACTTAGAGGAATGCAATATATGGAGAAGAGACAGATATTTAAAAAAAGGAGGAGGAATTATAATATTAACTAAGAAAAATCTAAAAGTCAAGGAAATAAAACTAGATATACCATCACAAGTAGAATTGATTGCAGTAGAGATCGACACATCTGAAGGTAAAGTAATTGTAGCAAATTTGTACATGCCACCCAGATCAAACACATGGGAAAGAGACGAATATGAGGACCTGGCAGAGAGTACCATTCAGAGTGTAAGATCATTGCTAAATAAAATGGAAGAGAAATCGGAAAGAATTATACTAACTGGGGACTTCAATACAAATATAAATTGGAATACTCTAGATATAAATAGCCAAGAAAGCTGTTGGGACCAAAAGCTCCTGGATCTCATACAAGAGTTTTTCTTAACGCAACATGTGAGGGAAACCACCAGAAAAAGAGGACTTGATGTACCTTCAGTGCTAGATCTAATATTTACAAGGCAAGAAAATGATATTGACAGTTTAATATATCACTCTCCACTGGGCAAAAGCGATCATGCAGTACTAAGTTTTAACTTCAGGATAGCATATGACATAGTAAACAGCAATGATAGTTACAAAAAGAGCCTAAAGTATAAAAAAGGAAATTATCAAGACCTAAAGAAGTATTTCTTAGAAGTTGATTGGGAAAATGAGCTTAGAGGACAAGATTTATATGCTGTATATAAAATTTTTTGTGAATTTTATGAAATAGGAGTCCAGAAGTACATCCCACAGCACAAAGAAGCAGATAAGAAAATACAGAAATGGTTCAATACAGAATATAAAAAATCAAAAGAAAGATGAGATTTGTTGTGGAATAGATACAGAAGACACAATAGTGAAAGGGCGTATAATAATTACAAACAGGCAAGAAATGACTATACAAGAATAAGGAGGGAAGCCCAAAAACAGTTTGAGGAGGATATAATAAATAAAAGTAGTGATCAACCAAAGCTGTTTTACAGCTATATCAGAAGCAAAACCAAAGTAAAAGATATAATACAATCCATTACGGACGAGGGAATCACTTATACACAAGAGAAAGATATTTGTGAAGCACTAAATAAGAATTTCCAATTAGTTTTTACAGAAGAAAAAAATTTTGAGAGGGACTATGTGGAACACGCATGTCCACACATACTACCAGATATACAAATAGCAGAAAAAGTAATACAGGAGGAGTTAAGTAGATTAGACAGAGGAAAAGCAAGTGGTCCTGATGAAATTTCATGTTGGGTATTACGAGAATGTGCAAAGGAGTTATGTAAACCATTATTTTTAATTTTCAAGAAATCCTTGAGTCAAGGGAAACTACCTGATATTTGGAAAAAAGCAAATATTGTCCCCTTATTCAAGAAAGGAAATAGACAAAATCCTCTCAACTACCGACCAGTATCACTGACCAGTGTTGTAAGCAAGGTATTAGAAAAGCTTATAAGAAAAGCTTGGGTAAATCATCTAGAAGAACACAGTATGATAACAGAAAGACAGTTTGGTTTCAGAAAAGGAAAATCATGTGTTACTAATCTGTTGAGCTACTATGACAGAGTAACAAACACAATACAGGAAAGGGAAGGATGGGTGGACAGTATCTATTTAGATTTCAAGAAAGCTTTTGACACAGTACCACACCAAAGACTTTTATGGAAACTGTACCATCAAGGAGGAATTCGAGGCAAACTGTTTTGTTGGATGCAAGACTTTCTCATAAAAAGAGAAATGAGGACAGTACTAAGAGGAAACTACTCATCATGGAAAGAAGTGACTAGTGGAGTACTACAGGGTTCAGTGCTGGCACCAATCATGTTTTTAGTGTATATAAATGATATAAACAGTAACACTGGAAATGAGAGCTATCTGAATATGTTTGCAGATGATGCAAAAATACAAAGGAGAATTACTAGCACAGACTCTTGTAGGGAGCTACAAGAAGAATTAAATAAACTTCATGAATGGAGTAGTACATGGCAAATGGAATTCAATGTGGACAAGTGTCATGTAATCAAGTTTGGTAAAAGTGGAAAAAGACCTGATTGGGATTATAAGTT
This sequence comes from Coenobita brevimanus, assembly GCF_032717465.1. NCBI lineage: Eukaryota > Metazoa > Arthropoda > Malacostraca > Decapoda > Coenobitidae > Coenobita > Coenobita brevimanus. Next base: position 5,358,891 of record NC_136984.1, on the reverse strand, counting down.
AGGAAATAAAACCCTATACACATCAGAAAGAGAGAAAGACCTAGGTGTGATTATCAATAACAGACTATCTCCGGCTGACCACATCAGCGAGAAGGTACGGAACATGTATACACTGCTTGCAAATATGAGAATAGCATTCACATACATAAATGAAGACATGCTAAGAAGGATAATAACATCATTCATTAGACCAACCCTGGAATATGCATCAGTAGTCTGGAGTCCTCATCTCAAAAAGCACATAGACAAGATTGAAAAAGTTCAAAGGGCCGCTACAAGATGGATACCAAGCTTAAGGGATCTAAGCTACGAAGAAAGACTAAATAAACTGAATCTACCAACACTACAGGAGAGAAGGAGAAGAGGTGACATGATAATGCTATATAAATGCATATCAGGAAAGGAGAAAATAGACATAAATGATTACTTAACATATGGAGAAGCATCAGCAAGAGGACACTGCAAAAAACTGCATAAGAAGAAAGGTGATAAAGACGTAAAGAAATTTAGTTTCCCAAACAGAGCAATTGATCAATGGAATGCACTACCGAATGAAATAGTGTGTGCCAAAACAATTCAGAAATTTAAGGATATGTACGATAAATATGGTTTAAGACACGGGACAGTACGAGCTTGACTCATTCCTGTAAAGATACAATTAGGTAAGAACACGAGAATTCATTAGTAAAGTTGCCAGGGTTGTTATAATACGCTGTAATGGTCGAACGTTTCTAGTAATGAGTTCCAGCTAACTCCAGACAGTTCAGTGCACCGAGGGTGAGTTTGAGGAACCTTAATATTAATATCGGTACAAATGTCGTTCTCTTGCTCGGTTAATCTCTGATATTCTCTTCCAGCCAACGCCAGACGATGTACTCATCTGGAAGAGATGTTGAATCCCGAGGGTGTTAATACAGCCGTCATTAATGCTTTTGCCCATAATACTACCATTGGCTGCTATAGTATTCCAGGCAACGGCAGACTATTTCCTTTATATGCAATTGAGTCACAGGAGCTTGAGGAGGTAATATATTTATTATCATTAACATTGTCATCATTAACCCTGTCATGGTCGGGGTAACTCTTTTCTGTTGCAGCTGAAATCATACCATTATATTCAGCTGGGAGTAAGTCATAAACCTTCAGTGAAATACACGTACACTGTCACCATTATCCTTCTCCACTATTGCATTCCATCTAATAACAGATCATTTCACTTAGCTGAGAGTGAGTCACAGGGACCTGAGAGTGTTAGTACTGCCACCATTATATCTCATGGTTGGCACAAAATTGCAATATTCTGTTCCTGATATCTCCACAATTTTCTTTTTATACATCAGGGAGTGAGTCACGGGGGAGTGAGATCTGCTGTTACTGTTAACACTCTCGTGATCAGGCTGGCATAGTATTCTACTCCACCTAACGCCAGACGATTTTATTCAGCCAAGAGTGGGTCATACGAGCTTGAATGTTTTATTTCTATACTCAATAACCCTTCCATCGTTGGCAAAACTCTAGTATTTTACTCCAGCCAACGCCAATCTATTTAAATCAGCTGAGAGTCATACTGTATGAACCTCTGTTGACTCCTTCAGTCCAATGACGTATTATCTTTTAGTCTTGCTATCAGGAATCGACTTTACTTAGCTTAGGAGGGACCTTTAGTAGTGACGACTCAGCGAGTTGCCTGGAACGACTGTCTGACTCACTTCATCTCTGCAACATTAGTGGCCCTTCCTCTAACTTTCTCTCTATTGAGCATCACTTCTCCTCTAAACCTCACCTTCTTTTCTTAACTGAGACTCAGCTGTCTGAGGTAACAGATAGCAAATCCTTCTATGTATTCTCCTACTTTCTCTCTATTCATTTAAAGCCAAAGGTGGTTGTTGTGAATATGTATGCAATGACATATCTTGCTCTTGTATTCCTGAATTTGATTTTTCTGAGCTCTCTACTCTCTGGCTTCGGCTTTCCTGTCATTCACTAACTAAATATATCTGTGCTGTATACTTATCCCCTGATTCTACTGACTAGGAAATATTCTTCGACTATCTTACACCTGTGATAGAAGACATCATATCCATTTCTCCTTTCTCTGAAAGCTCCATTCTAAGAGATTTCAGGGTTCTCAGCCACACGTGGCTCTCCTTTCCTTTCACTGATCCACCTGGTGAACAAGCCTACATCTTTTCTATCCTTAATGACCTAGTGCAGCTTGTACAGCATCCTACTCATATCCCTGACCGCCTTGGAGAGAATTCCAACATACTTGACCTCTTCGCTACAGCTAATCTTTCCACTTACACTGTTAATCTTTCCTCTTGATTGGGCTCCTCCGATCACAACCTTATTACCTCAACCTGTCCTATTGCTCCAGTATGACCCGCCGACCCTTTAACGAAACGTCAGTTGTGGCACTATGGAGCTGCTGATTGGGAGGTCCTCAGGCAGTTTGATTTTCCCTGCAATAATTATTGCTTCCATGGCCAGGAGCTATGTGAATGTGCCTTGAGCATTACGGAGGTTATTCTCTCGCGCATGGATACATACATTCCTTTCTCATATCCTTTGACAAATGCAAAAAAAAAAAAAAAAAAAAAACTTCGATTAACCACGCCTGTTCTTATGTTGTCCACAACAAGGAAAGGGCCTATAAAAGACTACCAGAGCCATCCCACCCCTGAATCACATATTTTTGTGTGTTTCTGCCCCGTTTTGTGCTAAGTCTGTTCTCCACTCAGCTAAAAAAAATTTCATCCGTACTAAATGCTCTCACCTCCCCAACTCTATCTTCCGGGTCCTTCAGGCACCTAGCCCAAAACTTTTCTAACAATTTGACCTCATCATCCTTCCCTCCTCTTTCCCCTCTGACGGCTCTGTAGCTAGTTCTTCTACTGATAAACCATATCTCTTTGCTCAGACACTCTCCTTCAGTTCCACCTTAGACAATTCCGGTGCTGTTCTTCTATCACTTCCCCCCTCTGACATCCTCATGGTCGATATTAAAATTTCTTCAACTGATGTATTTCCTGCCATCACTGGCCTCAATACTAACAAGTCATATGGGCCTGATGGGGTCCCTCCTGTTGTTCGCAAGACCTGTGCTTCTGTGCTTATATCAGGACACTAAAATATCATAACACACTACATAATAGCTAGTGACATATACTGTATGCTGCTAAGATGTAATATAGAGGTTTGAAGGAAGTCGTGCCTAAGCTTGAGAGAGCTAGATGAAACAGCAAGGCAGATTCTAGCTAGGGAATATTGCACAGAGCACAGTATGACGCCTGATGGATAACTCCAAGGGTGTGGAAATCACCACATGTGTCTGTACACATAGCCCAACCAGTCATATACTTGGGAAATTGGAGAGACAAGAGAGAAGGGGTTAGGACATGTTAGAAGAATCAAGAGGCATGTTGGAAAAGGCAGGAGTAGAGGGCACGGAATCAGTTAGCATAAACTGCTATCCCCTTAGTACTGCTCTTGTCAAGACAACTTTCTCTTGAGAATAAAACTGCAATCAAACCCCAGACTCATCTTTATCTTTCTCCTGCCATCCAAGACAAAAAGAACTCGAAAATTCTTTCCTCTTACAACCCATACAATCTAACATTTTTGGAAACGCCTCAGCGACGGCTACGAGATTATTGATGACAGTAATCATACGAACCACGACTATAATTCTACAAATGAATCTACATTAACAAGACAGAAAGCAAGAACTGCTATAAGTTTCCGCCATACGACGTCTTACGACTTTATTATAAATCAGCCGACAACCCTGAACCCCAAGAAGGATAAACAACAAAGATAAACGAAGCCAGTTAACGTTTCTATTAACAATAAACAAACAACTTAAGAATCAACTCTACAATCAAAACAAGATACTACGATTCTACAAGTGAACTACAAGCAGGTGAGACGGTAACCAAGATCAGTTACAAGTTCGCACCATACAGCAAGACTCTACAGTTAAATGCTGGACAGGTAATCACAAGTTAAATGCTGGACAAGTAATCCGTGTATGCTTCCTATATATACTCTAGGACTGTTTTTCTTTATGTTTGATCTTTTTTGTAGTGGCATACCCTTCCTCAGACTTAAAAACAGATAATAGTCTTCCATCTGTTTTGCAATGTGACGTCCAGTGTCCTGTGGTTTTATGCTGTCTACAATATGGCTGCACCTCTTTGTCTTTATCTCTATCTTCCTTGTGTTTAATAAAACACTCAGCTCTCACGTGACCGGGATTAGCACAGAAATAACATAGAGTAGGCCTGTTTCCCAATGTGACCAACAAGATGACTTTCCATATTTTGGTTTTTCTGTGGCACGGTTTCTGCTTGGACTACGTCCATATTTTCGAGGCTGCCTGTGGCCTGGTGTTTGCGAATGCTGCCTTGATGTCAGATGTTTTGTCTGGTAGTTCTCAGGTCGCAATCTTTTTTATTCTGTACTTGTGTTAGGTGTATTCATGGCTGCCACTGTGTCTGTAATTCTCACCGTTATATTACTGGACTGTGATAATTCACTCACCCCTGCTTTCCTGCAGTTCATCTCTACCTCATTCATAAAATCTAATGAACACATTCCTTCGGTACAAACAACTGTTCTTGCTATCTTGAGCACCCTATCAGGTAATTTACACAATGCAGCTACATTACCAAGGATGGCAACGACATGCACTGGTGACATCTTCCCATCAGCTATTACCCAGTTTGAGTTATCAACACTGGCTAACAGCGTTCTGTTAAATGTGGGCACATCTGCTCTTACTTCATCTATGACAGGGTTTGTGGTACGTTGTCCTATTGGATCCACGATCTTATGTAATTATGGAGAACTACCTGGCAAAAAAATTATACCTCCAGTAAATTTCTTTAGACATTCTGGTTTAAACTCTTCATATGTCTGAGCTCCCAAGAGCCTATCAGATCTCAGCAGATCGCCAGCTGGGCATCTTTCTTGGTTAATTGTTGATGAAAAAAGAGCTATCTTTTCACTCTCATCTGTTATGTGCCTTTTAATAAAAAGTTCTTCACACTCATTTAGAAGTGTCATTACATGGATGCGATCATTGTCCATGCCTGAGAATTTCGTTAGATTTTTATCTTCATGGAACAGAAATACTTGATATAGGGAAGCTGAAGCTGTGGTGTTAGGTCTGCTCGCCATTGTGTTTGTTTGTTTAGTCAAATAACTTGAGGTGCCTTGTCGTTATGAGAAGGAATTTCTGCGTACATATTTCCGGACCTATGTATCGTATTCAATAAGTTTTCATACGTATGTAGGACTGATCTATAATCTTTGTTTTCAACATCAGATAAAACTGTCCAAGAAACGTCATTATCCCCATTCCTTTCACAGGGGTGGTGGTTCATTCTCGCTCTCGTGTTTGTGGCGAACTATGTGTGTTAGTTACGTTTTCCTCTCATTTTATTTACTGTGAATCGTCATTGGGTAAATCTAATGCTATCTCCTCTGATGCTAAAGTTGGTGTTTTTTTTAAACATTCCATAATGACACTAATCATTAATCAAGAGACATATATATTGCTAAGGAATGTTGCTTAGCTGTACTCATGAAACACTTTTCATTATGTGTGAATAATATCATCATCATCATCATCAGCCGTTGAGGTCCACTGCAGGACCGGCCTATCCCTACCGAAGCAGGGACGATACAGCCAATGTATCTCCACCAAGTGGCTTAGGCTGTCTGGTAGAGACTATATGTAGGGTGTGAAGTGCTTCTGAGTGTAATTGTAGTGTTGGAGTAGCTTTGGATGTGTGTGTAGTCTGTGAACCAAATATAATTGGCCCGCCTTCAGCCGACTGAGTGCAAGCATACTAGTATGCGACACTGGTTCAACCACAGCACCCCTTGTGCCCGCCAAAGTGGTCAGTGGCGTGGTAAACGTTTCCCAAAGTTTTTACAACTCTGGCGGGATATATATATATATATATATATATATATATATATACCCCATTGGATCCCAGGGGTGCTGGGCGAGTAATGGCACTGGGTGGGTACTAAGCATACCACCCTCTGCCTATCGGCTCATAGTCGCGAAGCTCATAGGTCCCTACCCTGGGGTTCCCTACTTTATACAGACTTGAAAAATCTCAGTTCTGTCCAGTATTCGGGACACCTGGCTCCAGTGGGATATATATATATATATATATATATATATATATATATATATATATATATATATATATATATATATATATATATATATTATAGCAGCAGCAGCCGTGGAAGTCCACTACAGGACCGGCCTATCCTGACCGAAGTGGGAATGATACAGCCAATGTATCTCTACGAAGTGGCTTATGCTGTCTGGTAGGGATTGTATGTAGCATGACAAGTGCTTGTAAGTGTAACTGTAGTGTTGGAGTGGCTTTGGATGTGTGTGTAGTCTGTGAACCAAGTGTAACTGGCTCGCACAAGCCGACTGGGTGCAAGCATACTTTACAGTATGTGACACTGGTTCAACCACAGCACCCCTTATGTCCGCCAATACAGTACGTGGCCAGAAGAACGCTCCCAAAGTTTATTTCCCAGGGGGAGCGCGAACCCTCATTCTTCAGTTTACGACAACGAACACTTTACCAATTACCACAGACGCTACATATATATATATATATATATATATATATATATATATATATATATATATATATATATATATATATATATATATATATATATATATATATATATATATATGTATGAGCCGGTATCCTTAAAACCAAGGAAGCTGGTGGTAACTTTAACACTCCGGGTGATATACCATCTGGCCCACTTTCATTGTTGCATTTCAATCGTTTGATCTGATCTGAGACCTCTTGCAGAGGTATAGGGTCATCTGACACTTTATATAAACGTCATTTTGCATAGAATTGACACTGCATTTGTGTACACCTGGAGGGTTGTAGATATAACCAAAATGTTCCTTAAATTTTATGTCTGTGGGCGGCAGAGTTGCATTAGGTATGAAAGACGTGTGGTTTACTTCACCGTGCCAGTTAATGACACGCCACAGCTGAACATCATCGTTACCCTGTAAAAGGCGGTCTAATTTGTCTCCCACATGTCCAGGTCGGGAGCGTAACCTCGAACCTTACAATCATATGTACTATACATCCCCACAACACAACACATACATTTTTTTACCCGTATGGGAACGTTAGCATCAAGCATAGGCTGCTCACACTGTGCTAGTGACTGTGTAAATTTTTCAGGATCTATGGTATTAAATCTCATACGGCGTTTTATTAAACTGGATGATGTGATATTGTGCAATACAACGTGGTCTTCCAAACGTGAAGCGTGAGCGGCCATGCTATTTAGGTTAGTTGATGGTGCATTGAGTACAGCATCGCAAACCTGTCTTCCGTCGTTAAAAATACAATAGGTTATGAACATTTACTTAAACACACACACACACACACACACACACACACACACACACACACACACACACACACACACACGAGAAATCATTAGCAAAGTTGCCAGGGTTGTTATAATACGTTGTAATGGTCGAACGTTTCTAGTAATGTATTCCAGCTAACTCCAGACAATTCAGTGCACCGAGGGTGAGTTTGAGGAACATTAATATTAATATCGGTACAAATGTCGTTCTCTTGCTCGGTTCATCTCTGATATTCTCTTCCAGCCAACGCCAGACGATGTACTCATCTGGAAGAGATGTTGAATCCCGAGGGTGTTAATACAGCCGTAATTAATGCTTTCACACATAATACTTTCATTGGCTGCTATAGTATTCCAGGCAACGGCAGACTATTTCCTTTATATGCAATTGAGTCACAGGAGCTTGAGGAGGTAATATATTTATTATCATTAACATTGTCATCATTAACCCTGTCATGGTCGGGGTAACTCTTTTCTGTTGCAGCTGAAATCATACCATTATATTCAGCTGGGAGTAAATCATAAACCTTCAGTGAAATACACGTACAATGTCACCACTATCCTTCTCCACTATTGCATCCCATCTAATAACAGATCATTTCACTTAGCTGAGAGTGAGTCACAGGGACCTGAGATTGTTAGTACTGCCACCATTATATCTCATGGTTGGCACAATTCCAGTATTCTGTTACCGATATCTCCACAATTTTCTTTTTATACATCAGGGAGTGAGTCATAGGAGAGTGAGATCTGCTGTTACTGTTAACACTCTCCTGATCAGGCTGGCATAGTATTCTACTCCACCTAACGCCAGACGATTTTATTCAGCCAAGAGTGGGTCATACGAGCTTGAATGTTTTATTTGTATAATCAATAACCTTTCCATCGTTGGCAAAACTCTAGTATTTTACTCCAGCCTACGCCAGTCTATTTAAATCAGCTGAGAGTCATACTGTATGAACCTCTGTTGACTCCTTCAATCCAATGACGTATTTTCTTTTAGTCTTGTTATCAGGAATTGACTTTACTTAGCTTAGGAGGGACCTTTAGTAGTGACGACTCAGCGAGTTGCCTGGAACCACTGTCTGACTCACTTCATCTCTGCAGCATTAGTGGCCCTTCCTCTAACTTTCTCTCTGTTGAGCATCACTTCTCCTCTAAACCTCACCTTCTTTTCTTAACTGAGACTCAGCTGTCTGAGGTAACAGATAGCAAATCCTTCTATGTATTCTCCTACTTTCTCTCTATTCATTTAAAGCCAAAGGTGGTAGTTGTGAATATGTATGCAATGACATATCTTGCTCTTGTATTCCTGAATTTGATTTTTCTGAGCTCTCTACTCTCTGGCTTCGGCTTTCCTGTCATTCACTGACTAAATATATCTGTGCTGTATACTTATCCCCTGATTCTACTGACTAGGAAATATTCTTCGACTATCTTACACCTATGATAGAAGACATCATATCCATTTCTCCTTTCTCTGAAAGCTCCATTCTAAGAGATTTCAGGGTTCTCAGCCACACGTGGCTCTCCTTTCCTTTCACTGATCCACCTGGTGAACAAGCCTACATCTTTTCTATCCTTAATGGCCTAGTGCAGCTTGTACAGCATCCTACTCATATCCCTGACCGCCTTGGAGAGAATTCCAACATACTTGACCTCTTCCCTACAGCTAATCTTTCCACTTACACTGCTAATCTTTCCTGTTGATTGGGCTCCTCCAATCACAACCTTATTACCTCAACCTGTCCTATTGTTCCAGTATGACCCGCCGACCCTCCAACGAAACGTCAGTTGTGGCACTATGGAGCTGCTGATTGGGAGGTCCTCAGGCAGTACATATTTGATTTTCCCTGCAATAATTATTGCTTCCATGGCCAGGAGCTATGTGAATGTGCCTTGAGCATTACGGAGGTTATTCTCTCGCGCATGGATACATACATTCCTTTCTCATATCCTTTGACAAATGCAAAAAAAAAAAAAAAAAAAAAAAAAAAAAAAAATCGATTAACCACGCTTGTTCTAATGCTGTCCACAACAAGGAAAGGGCCTATAAAAGACTACCAGAGCCATCCCACCCCTGAATCACATATTTTTTTGTGTTTCTGCCCCGTTTTGTGCTAAGTCTGTTCTCCAGTCAGCTAAAAAAAAATTCATCCGTACTAAATGCTCTCACCTCCCCAACTCTGCTTCTTCCGGGTCCTTCAGGCACCTAGCCCAAAACTTTTCTAACAATTTGACCTCATCATCCTTCCCTCCTCTTTCCCCTCTGACGGCTCTGTAGCTAGTTCTTCTACTGATAAACCATATATCTTTGCACAGACACTCTCCTTCAGTTCCGCCTTAGACAATTCCGGTGCTGTTCTTCAATCTCTTCCCCCCTCTGACATCCTCATGGTCGATATTAAAATTTCTTCAACTGATGTATTTCCTGCCATAACTGGCCTCAATACTAACAAGTCATATGGGCCTGATGGGGTCCCTCCTGTTGTTCGCAAGAACTGTGCTTCTGTGCTTATATCAGGACACTAAAATATCATAACACACTACATAATAGCTAGTGACATATACTGTATGCTGCTAAGATGTAATATAGAGGTTTGAAGGAAGTCGTGCCTAAGCTTGAGAGAGCTAGAGGAAACAGCAAGGCAGATTCTAGCCAAGGAATATTGCACAGAGCACAGTATGACGCCTGATGGATAACTCCACGGGTGTGGAAATCACCACACGTGCCCATACACATGGCCCAACCAGTCATATACAGTGGAAGTTGGAGAGACAAGAGAGAAGGGGTTAGGACATGTTAGAAGGATCAAGAGGCATTTTGGAAAAGGCAGGAGTAGAGGGAACGGAATCAGTTAGCATAAACTGCTCTCCCCTTAGTACTGCTCTTGTCAAGACAACTTTCTCTTGAGAATAAAACTGCAATCAGACCGCAGACTTTTATCTTTCTCCTGCCATCCAAGACAAAAAGAACTCGAAAATTCTTTCCTCTTACAACCCATACAATCTAACATTTTTGGAAACGCCTCAGCGACGGCTACGAGAATATTGATGACAGTAATCATACGAACCACGACTATAATTCTACAATTGAATCTACATTAACAAGACAGAAAGCAAGAACTGCTATAAGTTTCCGCCATACGACGTCGTACGACTTTATTATAAATCAGCCGACAACCCTGAACCCCAAGAAGGATAAACAACAAAGATAAACGAAGCCAGTTAACGTTTCTATTAACAATAAACAAACAACTTAAGAATCAACTCTACAATCAAAACAAGATACTACGATTCTACTAGTGAACTACAAGCAGGTGAGACGGTAACCAAGATCAGTTACAAGTTCGCACCATACAGCAAGAAACTACAGTTAAATGCTGGACAAGTAATCACAAGCCTACAAGTTAAGAAGAAAAACAGGAGGAAAGGAAGTAGTGCGATCAAGCAAAGCAGCAGAGAGTGGGGAGGCGCTGATTTAGTGGTGACGGGAGAGACAGTGCAGCAACACCAAAGCCTGCATTCGCCAGCCCAGACTCACCACTCACCTCACTTACCACACTCACCATTACTCACTGCTCCTCCATCATCACGGCGCTGAGTCTAGGGTGATGTTGACGCTAGCATAGCAACCATCACACACCTGCACATCCTGCACATCATCCTGCACCTATCATCTAGATAGTGATTATACTTTTACTCTACTTCTCCCAGGGAGCTTAAACATACAATCCTTTTTTGCTTATAACTTCACATATGAATATTGTCATTATCCTATAGTGATATATTGCTAATACAAAAGTGATAGACAAAACACTTTGTACAAAGATAAATAACGTGATTTGTAATTACAACTTCAGGTATCATATTTACAACAATCAAACCAAGTAAAAATTAAGATAAAGTTATTGCGGATAACAGGGTTAGGAGGAAACAAAAACAGCAAACAGGCAGTGAGTTGACTTGACGACCTGAGTTAGCACAAACAACTCACCCCCAACAACCCTCCACAGGTTATTTTATTCTGTACTTTTCACCACATTTTACTCTTTCGAGTAACAAATACAGCTTCATTAATAATACAAAATGACGTACATACACCTACTTCATTTTTCTATAATAAGTCATTACTAAGTACTAGTACCAACTGTAACAATTAGAGAGAGAGACCGGTATATATATATATATATATATATATATATATATATATATATATATATATATATATATATATATATATATATATATATATATATATATGCGTGTGTATGTGGGTGGGTGGGTGTGTGAGTAGTAATTTGTCCAGGTGTTTAGGCCATCTCTTGCAGTAAAACAGCACTATATCTTGTGTTAATGAGCATTTTTCTGAGCATCAGAACACTTGCACAACATAATTATACAAAACGACTTTGCTGAAGAAGCCTAATGAACATCATTGGTCTACATTTATGTGCCGGGCTTCTCGCTAAGTAGTTTAATTTCGCTAACAGTGTTGTGTTTGTATATTTTATGAGGTTGTTTAAATAATTACTCCATAAATACGCACTTCCACAGCACTTAAACTCATTACATATATAATTATATGACGCTGATGGTCTAATAGCCCATTTAAAACTGTGCTTGCCACCTGGAAAATGAGAAATGTCTGGCTCCGTGTGTGGTTTTGGTAGGTTTAATGTTTCTCTTGTAATTCACAGTTAATTTTTTACTCCCAGATTTCTCCACAGTCTCTAGCCATATAAAAATGTGTCCAACTCGGTAGATGAAGGTGTACCAGTTGCCATATCCGTCCAGTGTACTGTCATCAACTCCAAAAAAGCGACAGAGCATTCTGCCACTAGATAGGTTAATCGCAAGCATTCTGCCACTAGAGAGGTTAATCGCAAGCATTCTGCCACTAGAGAGGTTAATCGCAAGCATTCTGCCACTAGAGAGGTTAATCGCAAGCATTCTGCCACTAGAGAGGTTAATCGCACACTTCCAGCCTCGAAAACCTTCTCCTTACCCTGACCAAAACACTGATTTGTTGAATGGGATAGATTGGAGACCTGAAGCTTCGTTCACCGTCACGTTTTGCAGTGAAGTATTTATTTCATTTATCCTACTATTAGGTGTATTATTAAGTGTCTAGATCCACCTTCAGTTCAACGAGATAAAATTATATTGAAGTTTTAGCATATTTCAATAGAATGACCCCAATGTATACAGTACGGTTTACAGATTTATCCAATGTCTTCTAAACGATTGACTAAAATCCAAGTAACAGGAGAAGCTGTATGATTTCTAGCCACATAAATCCCTCTCCTCCCTTGTTATTTGGGTAGCTACATATCCACCCACCCACTTATCCATCTATCCACTCAGCCCATCCAACACAACCCACCCTCCCCACCCCAGCCACGCCCCCTACGCAACCACCTGTGCGACCCACCCAACCCACTGATCCAGGTCATCTAGCCTGCCCACCCACAAATGTCACCCACCAAGTTCACCTTACAGTACCACCCAGCACATCCAACCACTTGCCTACCCACCATGAACCCTTTCAACCACCCAGCCCACCAACCTAATCACCCACCCAGAGCACCCCGGCCACACAGTCTTCTCAGCAACCCTGGCGACCAACACTGCCCACTCAACCTGGCTACCCACTCTGCCCACACATTCCAACGACCCATCTTACCCAACGACCCATCTTGCCCACCAACCCAGGCCACCCGCCACACACGATTGTCATCCACTCTGCTAATCCACTAATGCCATCCAGCATATCTACCCACCAAACCCTTCCACCATACCCACACATCTCTTCCTGAATACTCACTCAACCTGCACATCCACCCCATCCAGAGAACCCACCCATCCTTTCCACCCAATCCTCCCACTGACCCAGCTGCCCATCCACATGCCCAAACACCTTTCTTACCCAAACACGTTCCCATCCTGTACATACATTCGAACCACTCATCCACCAAACACATCCAATCCAAACCTAACTTACTGACCCTCCCCCGGCCACTCACCGATCCAGCCACCCACCCACCCAGCCCACCCCACGCATCCACGCTCCAACTCATCTATCCCTACAACCCACAACCCACTCAAAGCCACCGAACACACTCCATCTAAACACCCAACCCCACACTTACCAACCATCCTGCTCACCCACCTTGGCAATACACGGAAGCACCGCACCCAAAAATCCAACTTCATCCACTCCATACAACACCAACACACATACACACACACACACACACACACACACACACACACACACACACACAAACACTAAGAAACATGCATACAAAGACAAATTGACAGAACTACGCACAGACACACATACACATAGAGACACACGCACACAAAGACACGCACATACACTCACGCTCGCACACAGACACTCACATGGACAGATGCAAGCAGACACAAACGCCCAGACGCACACACTCGCGCACACACAGACATATGCGCAAACACAGATAGGCTACTTGCACATACAAATACACACAGAACACACAGACACACTCCCACACAAAGACACGCGCACACACAGACACGTGCACACAGACACGCGCACAGATTCAGACTCCCGCGCACACAGAGAGAGAGAGGGGGGGGGGGAGACTAATACACAGACATACACACACGTCGAGAAAGTAACATTTAGTTCGCTGTTTGGTGTGTGTATGGAAGTGTACCGTAAAGGGATATCACGAGCATATGATTAGAAATATGGAATTGCGTTCAGTACCTTAGTGTGGGGGAAAGGGAAAACAGCTTGTGAAGTCAGTGCTTCAGGTTATAGTCAAGTGTGTAATAAACAATATTTTCAAGGAATTAGCCTCTGAAATGTGTGAATTTCTGCTGACAAAGTCCCACACAAAAAAGCCACTTCGAAAGATTACGTAATGCATACAGGAGAGAGTATAAATAAAGATTATTGTCAGGGGTTGTTTGCATAAAACACTGTTGTTTTCTATGTAAGACAGAAAATGAAACCTGAGAGTATTTGAAACGTGTGAAACCATTCTATGAGAACAGTTGAGAAAGGCAGATGAAGAACGCAAGACATGGAGGACGGGTTGGAAAGGAGAGAGAGAGAAAGGGAGGAGGATTTGGAATGGGTGAAGGAGAATGATGAGATGTGAAGTGACTTGTATAGTTCTAACAGCAGCTTACAACATGTACTGATTCTCGTATCCTCGATATACACCCTTTATTGTAGCTATGATGTGGATATATTTCCTTTAAATTTCCTTTATATGCTATCCAATAGGCAATAGTATTAATAAAAAATTGTTAGGAAAAATATCAAATACCAAAACTATACTAGTTTCATTACTGCTTGCTGTTCATACTGTTGAATGATTATACAGTTAACCATCAAACAGTAATTCTTAAGATTTGGGACCAATCTTCCTCAGGGAACAACAAGCATAGAGGATGATTAGTGGGTGAAGTCTTGTGAGCTATCCGTATGTCTGTGTGTCTCCGTCTGTCTGTCTGTCTGTCTGTCTCTGTCTGTCTGTCTCTCTCTCTCTCTCTCTCTCCGTTATACATACATTCTGCATCAGTCTGCCTTGTATGTCTGGGATTTACCAAATGCTGGAGTTTTTATTTAAATGGAGTTCCGCCACAGTCTTACCTCCCCTGAATATGCGCAGCAGCTTTTTACTATTTATTGCGATGACGTATTTTTCATTCTGTTCGGGCCACCGAGAGACGACTTTATTTAAGATATGGGAAGGGACAACAATGGGCATGACTGAATAAAGAAATAAGCCCACTGGATATTAAAGAATCCTCATCTGCAAGAAACGCCGGTTCCTTGCGTATGTAGGTCCCTGTAGCAAAAAATTTCTTTATAGGAACAGATCCATTCTGTGGCTCCCAGTCAGACGTGTCAATGAGTTTTTGAGAGTATTTAAAAACTGAGGACAAGGAGGAAAGAGCTATAATTGGAAGACTAAGTCTTTTAAACAAAGTGAACGAATAGAGAACGACAGAAGTAGAGACAGGGAGTTGGACTGAGAATAACAGTGCGAGATGAGAGGAAACGATTGAGCATGGCTGAAAGGGAAAGAGGGAGAGGTTGGTCAGAGGAAGGGGAGTTGAGTTAGGTTGAAGGGGAGAGAGAGAGAGATAGGGGGGGAAGAGGAAGGGAGCGAGGGAGAAAAAGAGGGGGGAGAGTTTTGTGTTAGATGGAGGGGTAGGGAGAGGGGCTGGCGGGAAGGGGAAGTTAGGTATGATGGAGGGCAAGGGTGCAAAGGAGGAGGGGGGGGGGGATGGCAAAAGGAAAGGACGTAAGAAGGAAGAGTGGCTCACAGTTTTAGAAGCAGCTTACACAATATATTTAAGTGAATTACTCAGGTACATTTGCTACGTTGTTGCACCAACAAGGTTACATTGATAATTTAACTGAATGATATCCTACCGGTATTTCGTTATTATCCCATTCCTTCTCTGCACACCCCCAAACCAGTGATGTTTACAGTGGCTCTGCTCTATCTATTCCTATTCATCAGGCTTTCTAAATATTCTTTCCATCTGGTCCTTACGTCACCCCCATGGGTTAATAATCTACCATCCACATCCTTCACACCACTATATTTCTTTCCGTTGTCACTTCAAAATTTCCGCAACTCTGTCCAGGATTCCTTCCTATTTTGAGTAATTTGTTGTCATTTTTCTTCCTAGATCATTATTTACCTCCTTCTCTTTCCTCTTCAAAAGTCTCTTTACGTGCTTCTTGCTCTCAATATATCTAGATCTTGATTCAGTTGAACCCTGTCCTGTAACAACTCTAGCCACTTCTTCCTCTTTTCCTCCACTGTTCTCTTAACCTCTTCATCCCAACACGCCGTACCTTTCTTCTTTGTTGTTACTCTTGCCACACCACAAACGGCTTTATCATTTCTAACTAAGCAATCCTTTATGCATTCCACAGGCTATCCAGATCCATTTCATTCCAATTCACTGATTATTTATTTCTTTATTCACTCATGCCCATTGTTTTCCCTTCCCATATCTTAAATAAAGTCGTCTCTCGGTGGCCCGAACAGAATGAAAAATACGTCATCGTAATAAATAGATATTAAAAAGCCGCTGCGCATATTCAGGGGAGGTAAGACTGTGGCGGAATTCCATTTAAATAAAAACTCCAGCATTTGGTAAATCCCAGACATACAAGGCAGACTGATGCAGAATGTATGTATAACGGAGAGAGAGAGAGAGAGAGAGAGAGAGAGAGAGAGAGAGAGAGAAACAGACAGACAGACAGACAGACAGAGACAGACAGACAGACAGAGACAAACAGACAGACAGACAGACAGAGACACACAGACATACGGATAGCTCACAAGACTTCACCCACTAATCATCCTCTATGCTTGTTGTTCCCTGAGGAAGATTGGTCCCAAATCTTAAGAATTACTGTTTGATGGTTAACTGTATAATCATTCAATAGTATGAACAGCAAGCAGTAATGAAACTAGTATAGTTTTGGTATTTGATATTTTTCCTAACAATTCTTTATTAATACTATTGCCTATTGGATAGCATATAAAGGAAATTTAAAGGAAATATATCCACATCATAGCTACAATAAAGGGTGTATATCGAGGATACGAGAATCAGTACACGGTGTAAGCTGCTGTTAGAACTATACAAGACACTTCACGTCTCATCATTCCCCTTCACCCATTCCAAATCCTCCTCCCTTTCTCTCTCTCTCTCCTTTCCAACCCTTCCTATATGTCTTGCGTTCTTCATCTGCCTTTCTCAACTGTTCTCATAGAATGGTTTCACACATTTCAAATACTCTCAGGTTTCAATTTCTGTCTTACATAGAAAAACAACAGTGTTGTATACAAACAACCCCTGACAATAATCTTTACTTATACTCTCTCCTGTATGCATTACGTAATCTTTAGAAGTGGCTTTTTTGTGTGCGACTTTGTCAGCAGAAATTCACACATCTCATAGGCTAATTCCTTGAAAATATTGTTTATTACACACTTGACTATAACCTGAAGCACTGACTTCACAAGCTGTTTTCCCTTTCCCCCACACTAAGGTACTGAACGCAATTTCATATTTCTAATCATATGCTCGTGATATCCCTTTACGGTACACTTCCATACACACACCAAAAAGCGAACTAAATGTTACTTTCTCGACGTGTGTGTATGTCTGTGTATTAGTCTCCCCCCCCTCTCTCTCTCTGTGTGCGCGGGAGTCTGAATCTGTGCGTGTGTCTGTGTGCACGTGTCTGTGTGCGCGTGTGTCTTTGTGTGGGAGTGTGTCTGTGTGTTCTGTGTGTATTTGTATGTGCAAGTAGCCTATCTGTGTTCGCGCATATATCTGTGTGTGCACGAGTATGTGCGTCTGGGCGTTTGTGTCTGCTTGCATCTGTCCATGCGAGTGTCTGTGCGTGTCTTTGTGTGCGTGTGTCTCTATGTGTATGTGTGTGTCTGTGTGTATTTCTGTCAATTTGTCTTTGTATGCATGTTTCTTAGTGTGTGTGTGTGTGTGTGTGTGTGTGTGTGTGTTTGTGTCTGCTTACATCTTTCCATGCGAGTGTCTGTGTGTGCGATCGTGAGTGTGTGTGCGTGTCTTTGTTTGCATGTGCCTGTATGTGTATGTGTGTGTCTGTGTGTATATCTGTCAATTTGTCTTTGTATGCTTGTTTCTTAGTATGTGTGTGTGTGTGTGTGTGTGTGTGTGTGTGTGTGTGTGTGTGTGTGTGTGTGTGTGTGTGTGTTGGAGTTGTATAAAATGGATGAGGCTGGATTTTTGAGTGTGGTGCTTCCGTGTATTGCCAAGGTGGGTGAGCAGGATAGTTAGTAAGTGTGGGGTTGGGTGTTTAGATGAAGTGTATTGGGTGGCTTTGAGTGGGTTGTGGGTTGTAGGGGTAGATGAGTTGGAGCGTGGATGCGTGGGGTGGGCTGGGTGGGTGGGTGGCTGGATCGTTGTGTGGCGGGGGAGGGTCAGTAAGTTAGGTTTGGATTGGATGTGTTTGGTGGATGAGTGGTTCGAATGTATGTGCAGGATGGGAACGGGTTTGGGTAAGAAGGGTGTTTGGGCATGTGGATGGGCAGCTGGGTCAGTGGGAGGATTGGGTGGATAGGATGGGTGGGTTCTCTGGATGAGGCGGATGTGCAGGGTGAGTGAGTATTCAGGAAGAGGTGTGTGGGTATGGTGGAAGGGTTTGGTGGGTAGATATGCTGGATGGCATTAGTGGATTACAGAGTGGATGACAATCGTGTGTGGCGGGTGGCCTGGGTCGTTGGGCAAGATGGGTCGTTGGAATGTGTGGGCAGAGTGGGTAGCCAGGTTGAGTGGGCAGTGTTGGTCGCCAGGGTTGCTGAGAAGACTGTGTGGCCGGGGTGCTCTCGGTGTGTGATTAGGTTGGTGGGCTGGGTGGTTGAAAGGGTTCATGGTGGGTAGGCAAGTGGATGGATGTGCTGGATGGTACTGTTAGGTGAACTTGGTGGGTGACATTTGTGGGTGGGCAGGCTAGATGACCTGGATCGGTGGGTTGGGTGGGTCGCACAGGTGGTTGGGTAGGGGGCATTGCTGGGGTGGGCAGGGTGGGTTGTGTTGGATGGGCTGAGTGGATAGATGGATAAGTGGGTGGATGGATATGTAGCTACCCAAATAACAAGGGAGGAGAGGGATTTATGTGGCTAGAAATCATACAACTTCTCCTGTTCCTTGGATTTTGGTCAATCGTTTAGAAGACATTGGATAAATCTGTAAACCGTACTGTACAGTATACATTGGGGTCATTCTATTGAAGTATGCTAAAACTTCAATATAATTTTATCTCGTTGATCTGAAGGTGGATCTAGACACTTAATAATACACCTAATAGTGGGATAAATGAAATAAATACTTCACGAGGCAAAACGTGACGGTGAGCGAAGCTTCAGGTCTCTAATCCATCCCCTTAACAAATCAGTGTTTTGGTGAGGGTAAGGAGAAGGTTTTCGAGGCTGGAAGTGTGCGATTAACCTCTCTAGTGGCAGAATGCTTGCGATTAACCTCTCTAGTGGCCGAATGCTTGCGATTAACCTCTCTAGTGGCTGAATGCTTGCGATTAACCTCTCTAGTGGCAGAATGCTTGCGATTAACCTCTCTAGTGGCAGAATGCTTGCGATTAACCTCTCTAGTGGCAGAATGCTTGCGATTAACCTCTCTAGTGGCAGAATGCTTGCGATTAACCTCTCTAGTGGCAGAATGCTTGCGATTAACCTCTCTAGTGGCAGAATGCTTGCGATTAACCTCTCTAGTGGCGGAATGCTTGTGATTAACCTCTCTAGTGGCAGAATGCTCTGTCGCTTTTTAGTGTTGATGACAGTACACTGGACGGATATGGCAACTGATACACGTTCATCTACCGAGTTGGACACATTTTTATATGGCTAGAGACTGTGGAGAAATCTGGGAGTAACAAAATAACTGTGAATTACAAGAGAAACAATAAACCTACCAAAACCACACACGGAGCCAGGCATTTCTCATTGTCCAGGTGGCAAGCACAGTTTTAAATGGGCTATTGGTCCATCAGCGTCATATAATTATATATGTAATGAGTTTAAGTGCTGTCGAAGTGCGCATTTATGGAGTAATTATTTAAACAACCCCATAAAATATACAAACACAACACTGTTAGCGAAAGTAAACTACTTAGCGAGAAGCCCGGCACATAAGTGTAGACCAATGATGTTCATTAGGCTTCTTGAGCAGAGTCGTTTTGTATAATCATGTTGTGCAAGTTTTCTGATGCTCAATAAAATGCTCATTAACACAAGATATAGTGCTATATTACTGCAAGAGATGGACTAAATATCTGGACAAATTACTACTCACCCACCCACCCACCCACATACACACGCATATATATATATATATATATATATATATATATATATATATATATATATATATATATATATATATACAGTATATATATATATATATATATATATATATATATATATATATATATATATATATATATATATATATATATATATATATATACCGGTCTCTCTCTCTAATTGTTACTGTTGGTACTAGTACTTAGTAATGACTTACTACAGAAAACTGAAGTAGGTGTATGTACGTAATTTTGTATTATTAATGAAGCTGTATTTGTTACTCGAAAGAGTAAAATGTGGTGAAAAGTAAAGAATAAAATAGCCTGTGGAGGGTTGTTGGGGGTGAGTTGTTTGTGCTAACTCAGGTCGTAAGTCACCTCACTGCCTGTTTGCTGTTTTTGTTTCCTCCTAACCCTGTTATCCGCAATAACTTTATCTTAATTTTTACTTGGTTTGATTGTTGTAAACGTGATACCTTTAGTTGTAATTACAAATCACGTTATTTATCTTTGTACAAAGTGTTTTGTCTGTCACTTTTGTATTAGCAATATATCACTATAGGATAATGGCAATATTCATATGTGAAGTTATAAGCAAAAAAGGATTGTATGTTTAAGCTCCCTGGGAGAAGTAGAGTAAAAGTATAATCACCATCTAGATGATAGGTGCAGGATGATGTGCAGGATGTGCAGGTGTGTGATGGTTGCTATGCTAGCGTCAACATCACCCTAGACTCAGCGCCGTGGTGATGGAGGAGCAGTGACTAATGGTGAGTGTGGTAAGTGAGGTGAGTGGTGAGTCTGGGCTGGCGAATGCAGGTTTTGGTGTTGCTGCATTGTCTCTCCCGTCACCACTAAATCAGCGCCTCCCCACTCTCTGCTGTGTTGCTTGATCGCACCACTTCCTATCCTCTTCTTTTTCTTCTTAACTTGTAGGCTTGTGATTACTTGTCCAGCATTTAACTGTAGAGTCTTGCTGTATGGTGCGAACTTGTAACTGATCTTGGTTACCGTCTCACCTGCTTGTAGTTCACTAGTAGAATCGTAGTATCTTGTTTTGATTGTAGAGTTGATTCTTAAGTTGTTTGTTTATTGTTAATAGAAACGTTAACTGGCTTCGTTTATCTTTGTTGTTTATCCTTCTTGGGGTTCAAGGTTGTCGGCTGATTTATAATAAAGTCGTAAGACGTCGTATGGCGGAAACTCATAGCAGTTCTTGCTTTCTGTCTTGTTAATGTAGATTCAATTGTAGAATTATAGTCGTGGTTCGTATGATTACTGTCATCAATAATCTCGTAGCCGTCGCTGAGGCGTTTCCAAAAATGTTAGATTGTATGGGTTGTAAGAGGAAAGAATTTTCAAGTTCTTTTTCTCTTGGATGGTAGGAGAAAGATAAAAGTCTGTGGTCTGATTGCAGTTTTATTCTCAAGGGAAAGTTGTCTTGACAAGAGCAGTACTAAGGGGAGAGCAGTTTATGCTAACTGATTCCGTTCCCTCTACTCCTGCCTTTTCCAACATGACTCTTGATTCTTCTAACATGTCCTAACCCCTTCTCTCTTGTCTCTCCAACTTCCCCTGTATATGACTGGTTGGGCCATGTGTATGGGCACATGTGGTGATTTCCACACCCTTGGAGTTATCCATCAGGCGTCATACTGTGCTCTGTGGAATATTCCCTGGCTAGAATCTGCCTTGCTGTTTCCTCTAGCTCTCTCAAGCTTAGGCACGACTTCCTTCAAACCTCTATATTACATCTTAGCAGCATACAGTATATGTCACTAGCTATTATGTAGTGTGTTATGATATTTTAGTGTCCTGATATAAGCACAGAAGCACAGTTCTTGCGAACAACAGGAGGGACCCCATCAGGCCCATATGACTTGTTAGTATTGAGGCCAGTTATGGCAGGAAATACATCAGTTGAAGAAATTTTAATATCGACCATGAGGATGTCAGAGGGGGGAAGAGATTGAAGAACAGCACCGGAATTGTCTAAGGTGGAACTGAAGGAGAGTGTCTGAGCAAAGATATATGGTTTATCAGTAGAAGACCTAGCTACAGAGCCGTCAGAGGGGAAAGAGGAGGGAAGGATGATGAGGTCAAATTGTTAGAAAAGTTTTGGGCTAGGTGCCTGAAGGACCCGGAAGAAGCAGAGTTGGGGAGGTGAGAGCATTTAGTACGGATGAATTTTTTTTAACTGATTGGAGAACAGACTAAGCACAAAACGGGACAGAAACACAAAAAAATATGTGATTCAGGGGTGGGATGGCTCTGGTAGTCTTTTATACGCCCTTTCCTTGTTGTGGACAGCATTAGAACAGGCGTGGTTAATCGAAGTTTTTTTTTTTTTTTTGCATTTGTCAAAGGATATGAGAAAGGAATGTATGTATCCATACGCGAGAGAATAACCTCCGTAACGCTCAAGGCACATTCAGATGGCTCCTGGCCATGGAAGCAATAATTTTTGCAGGGAAAAGCAAACTGCCTGAGGACCTCCAAATAAGCAGCTCCATAGTGCCACAACTGACGTTTCGTTGGAGGGTCCGCGGGCCATACTGGAGCAATAGGACAGGTTGAGGTAATAAGGTTGTGATTAGAGAAGCCCAATCAACAGGAAAGATTAGCGGTGTAAGTGGAAAGATTAGCTGTAGGGAAGAGGTCAAGTATGTTGGAATTCTCTCCAAGGCGGTCAGGGATATGAGTAGGATGCTGTACAAGCTGCACTAGGTCATTAAGGATAGAAAAGATGTAGGCTTGTTCACCAGGTGGATCAGTGAAAGGAAAGGAGAACCAAGTGTGGCTGTGAACCCTGAAATCTCTTTGAATGGAGCTTTCAGAGAAAGGAGAAATGGATATGATGTCTTCTATCATAGGTGTAAGATAGTTGAAGAATTTTTCCTTGTCAGTAGAATCAGGGGATAAGTATACAGCACAGATATAATTAGTCAGAGAATGATAGAAGAGCCGAAGCCAGAGAGTACAGAGAGCTCAGAAGAATCAAGCTCAAGAATACAAGAGCAAGATATGTCATTGCATACATATTCACAACAACCACCTTTGGCTTTAAATGACTAGAGAGAAAGTAGGAGAATACATGGAAGGGTTTGCTATCAGTTGCCTCAGACAGCTGAGTCTCAGTTAAGAAAAGAAGGTGAGGTTTAGAGGAGAAGTGATGCTCAACAGAGAGAAAGTTAGAGGAAGGGCCATTAATGATGCAGAGATGAAGTGAGTCAGACAGTGGTTCCAGGCAACTCGCTGAGTCGTCACTACTAAAGGTCCCTCCTAAGCTAAGTAAAGTCGATTCCTGATAACAAGACTAAAAGAAAATACGTCATTGGATTGAAGGAGTCAACAGAGGTTCATACAGTATGACTCTCAGCTGATTTAAATAGACTGGCGTTGGCTGGAGTAAAATACTAGAGTTTTGCCAACGATGGAAGGGTTATTGATTATAGAAATAAATCATTCAAGCTCATATGACCCACTCTCAGCTGAATGAAATCGTCTGGCGTTAGGTGGAGTAGAATACTATGCCAGCCTGATCAGGAGAGTGTTAACAGTAACAGCAGATCTCACTCTCCTATGACTCACTCCCTGATGTATAAAAAGAAAATTGTGGAGATATCGGTAACAGAATACTGGAATTGTGCCAACCATGAGATATAATGGTGGCAGTACTAACACTCTCAGGTCCAGTATTCTGTGTACCGATATCTCCTGACGCATCAGAAGTGAGATCTGCAACACTCTCCTGTCAGACAACATAATGCTAACTTTTTCATTCAGCGGTGTGGAAGCTTGAGTATTTACTCCAATGGCACCTCCATCACGTTGTGTTTGCTCCAGTAGCCTCCAGTAGCCAAGCTGACAAGTCATATGGACTCTTGTTGACCTCATCAATCCTTTGACAGTCAGCTTGCCAGGTTGTCTCCCATCATTCTGTTGAGCATCCTTCTCCTCCTAAACCTTAGTGTCTACTCTCTGTGAGCCAAAGGTATTGTTGACCTCTTACCTTGTACCTCCTGTAATATCTTTGCTCTGTATTTTTAATAAATCTTGCAGAGACCAGAGGTTCATCTCACCCATCCCTGTGTAATAACATGTATCTGTAAATCTCCTACGTATTATTTAATTTATATTAACAACATGTTATTATAATCTATATCAGACCATTTCTATAGCTGATACTATGTATATATAATATATATAATCGATTTTTTTAAATAAAAACTCGGTTTTATGCTTAAGAAAGAGCGTATATCCCTCACATATTTTTATTTATCCCGTTTTTGTCTGCCTCCAATCAGTCATCCGTGCTCTCCCCAACCTTCAGCTAATAACACACAGCCTCTCGTGACACAACTAGTTGCGATAAACCATATATCTGTGTTTCACTTCAGTTCCACGTGCTGTCCCCCTGTCTGACCAAAGGCAGCTGATGTATTTCCTGCCATAACTGACAGTAACAAGTCATATAGACTGATGAAGAAACTATAATAGTATATATCAAGTTTGCAAATATCATAACACACATGTAGTGACATGCTGTGAAAATGTAATCATAGAAGGTTTGAAGAGAGTAAGTGCCTGCATGTCTGAAACAGCAGAATTGACGTTCCCGCAGAGCACAGTATGACGTGCTTTCAGCCTGCGGGGAATTGGGGAGAAGTTAGGTGTTGAAAGAATCAGGATGTGGAAGAGCATGGGAGGAGGTCAATCAGTAGCTTCTCTATTTTGTAGTATTATTTCCGCCCCTAAAAGACAATCCGTTTTCTGCTACCGTCAAGAGAGAAAATTATTACAATGGCATTTGGAAAACAAATTATTGATGACGATGTGTCATCTGCAATTCTGATTGTCTATAGACAGAAAGCAAAAAGGGCGTTTCGCCATACGGCAGAAATCATTACATTTGTGTGACTGACAACAAAAGTAGACAAAACGAAACCAGTTGTACAATGGCATAGTCAATACAATGCAAAACAAAGCTATACATTCTACTATACTTGGGCTACAAGCGGGTGGGGCGTATTACAGGACCGCGCAGACTCTACAGATGAGTAATCACAAACATTCTAAGTAGAAGAAAAAATCCAACACAGCTGAGGAAAGGCAGCGAGCTTTGCAACTACCGCTCACCTGCTCTACGATTAACATACATAGATGAAGTGATTCTTATTGCTTATATCACATATATTCATTATCTCAATTACTCTGTAATAAGTGACACATTGCCAGATAAATAACGTGATTTATAATTACAACTAAAGGTATCACGTTGTCAAACCAAGTTAAGATAAAGTTAATGCGGATAGCAGGGTTAGGAAGAAACAAAACAAATATTACGACACCCCCAACAACCCTATCCGTGACTATTTTATTCTTTACTTTTCACCACATTTTACTCTTTTCAGTAACTAATACAGCTTCATTAATAATACAAAATTGCATTACATACACCTACTTCAGTTTTCTGTAGTAAGTCATTACTAAGTACTAGTACCAACAGTAACAATTAGAGAGACCGAGAGAGATATATATATATATATATATACATATATATATATATATATATATATATATATATATATATATATATATATATATATATATATATATATATATATATATATATATATATATATATATATATATATATATATATATATATATGCGTGTGTGTGTGTGTGTGTGTGTGTGTGTTATTATTAATTTATCCAGATATTTATTCCATCTATTGCATTATTATTGCATTGGTATCTTGTATTAATGAGCATTTTATTGAGCATCAGAACACTTGCACAACATGATTATACAAAACGACTCTGCTCAAGAAGCCTAATGAACATCATTGGTCTACATTTATGTGCCGGGCTTCTCGCTAAATAGAAACAATCAGTGACAACATTGTGTTTGTATCATTTATGGGGTTGTTTAATTATTTACTCCATAAATGCGCACTTCGACAGCACTTAAACTCATTGCATATATGGTGATATGACGCTGATGGACCATTAGCCCATTATTAAAGTATCATTGCCACCTGGACATTGAGAAATGCCTGGCTACGTGTAGGTTTTGGTGAGTTTATTGTTTCTCTTGTAATGCACAGTTTTGTTATTTAACTCCCAGATTTCTCGACAGTCTCTAGCCATATCGATAGTGTATCGGCATCATTGGTAGATCTACGTGTATCAGTTGCCATATCCGTCCAGTGTACTGTCATCAACACTAAAAAGCGACAGAGCATTCTGCCACTAGAGAGGTTAATCACAAGCATTCCGCCACTAGAGAGGTTAATCGCAAGCATTCTGCCACTAGAGAGGTTAATCGCAAGCATTCTGCCACTATATTGTAAGGTTAATCGCAAAGCGTCTGCCTTACACTAGAAAAGGGATTAATCTGAAACATTCTGCCACTAGAGATTGAAACAAGCATTCTGCTACTAGAAGGTGAAAATAAAGCGTGCCACTAGAGAGGTTAATCGCAAGCATTCAGCCACTAGAAAACAATCGCAAACGTCGGCTTTGCGTTGATCGCAAGCATTCTGCCACTAGAGAGGTTAATCGCACACTTCCGGCCTCGAAAACCTTCTGCTTACCCTCACCAAAACACTGGAATTTTGTTAAGGGGAAGGATTAGAGACCTGAAGCTGCGCTCACCGTCACGTTTTGCCTCATAATATTTATTCGGCATTTATCCCACTATTAGAGTATTGTAAATTAAGTGTCTAGATCCACCCCTTCAGGTCAACGAGAAAAAATTATGTTGAAGTTTTAGCCTTCGATGACTTTCAATAGAATGATATATACTGTATACAGTACGGTTTGCAGATTTCATCCAATGTCTTCTAAACGATTGACCATCCAAGTAACAGGAGAAGCTGTATTAGTTCTAGCCACATAAATCCCTCCTCCTATAATTATTTGGGTAGCTATCCATCACCCTGCCCATCCCCTGGCATCTATCCACTCAGCCCATCCAGCTCTAACCACCCTGCCCACCCCAGCCATGCACCCTACCCAATCAGCATGCGATACCCAATATACCGATCCAGGTCATCTAGCCTGCCCACCCACAAATGTCACCCACCAAGTTCACCTAACAGTACCATCAGCACATCCATCCACTTGCCTACCCACCATGAACCCTTTCAACAATACAACCCACCAACCTAATCACGCACACCGAGCACCCTGGCCACACAGTCTTCTCGGCAACCCTGGCGACCAACACTGCCCACTCAACCTGGCTACCCACTCTGCCCACACATTCCAATGACCCATCTTGCCCAACGACCCATCTTGCCCACCGACCCAGGCCACCCGCCACACACGATTGTCATGTCACTCATAATCCATTAATGCCATCCAGCATATCTACCCCACCAAACCCTTCCACCATACCCACCCACCTCTTCCTGAATACTCACTCACCCTGCACATCCCGCCTCGTCCAGAGAACCCACCCATCCTATCCACCCAATCCTCCCACTGACCCAGCTGCCCATCCACATGCTGGCTTTGCCTTCCCCTTCTTACCCCAACGACCCGTTCCCATCCTGCACATACATTCAGTTAACTCTCTCTCTCATCCACCAAACACATCCAATCCAAACCTAATAACTTACCTGACCCTCCCCCGCCCACACAACGATCCAGCCACCCACCCACACCCAGCCCACCCCACGCATCTGCTCACCAACTCATCTACCCCTACAACCCACAACCCACTCAAAGCCACCCACAATACACTTCATCTAAACACCCAACCCCACACATACTAACTATCCTGCTCACCCACCTTGGCAATACACGGAAGCACCGCACTCAAAAATCCAGACTCATCCATTCTATACAACTCAAACACACACACACACACACACACACACACACACACACACACACACACACACACACACACACACACACACACACACACATACTAAGAAACAAGCATACAAAGACAAATTGACAGATATACACACAGAACACACATGCACATACAGGCACGTACAAACATAAGGAGTACACGCACACACACTCACGATCGCACACACAGACACTCGCATGGAAAGATGTAAGCAGACACAAACACACACACACACACACAAACACACACACACACACACACACATAAGAAACATGCATACAAAGACAAATTGACAGAAATACACACAGACACACACACATACGCACACATAGAGACACACGCACACAAAGACACTACAGACACTCGCATGGACAGATGCAAGCAACAGACACAAACATGAGACGCACATACTCGTGCACACACAGACATATGCGCGAACACCAGATAGGCTACTTGCACACATACAAATACACACAGAACACACAGACACACTCCCACACAAAGACACGCGCACACACAGACACGTGCACACAGACACTTTGATTCAGACTCCCCCGCGTACACACAGAGAGAGAGAGAGAGAGAGAGGGAGACTAATACACAGACATACACACACGTCGAGAAGAAAGTAACATTTAGTTCACTTTTTGGTGTAACATGGAAATGTACCGAAAAGGGATATCACGAGCATATGATTAGAAAATGTAAATTGCGTTCCAGTACCTTAGAGCTGGGGAAAGGGAAAACAGCTTGTGAAGTCAGTAGAGAAGATTCAGGCTATAGTCAAGTGTGTAATAAACAATATTTTCAAGGAATTAGCCTATGAGATGTGTGAATTTCTGTATTAGAAAGTCGCACACAAAGAAGTCGCTACTAAAGATTACGTAATGCATACAGGAGGAGAGAGTATAAGTAAAGATTATTGTCAGGGGTTGTTTGTATACAACACTGTTGTTTTTCTATGTAAGACAGAAATTGGAAACCTGAGAGTATTTGAAATGTGTGAAACCATTCTATGAGAACAGTTGAGAAAGGCAGATGAAAGACACAAGACATATAGGAAGGGTTGGAAAGGAGAGAGAGAGAAAGGGAGGAGGATTTGGAATGGGTGAAGGGGAATGATGAGACGTGGAGGTGTCTTGTATGGACAGTTCTAACAGCAGCTTACACCGTGTACTGATTCTCGTATCCTCGATATACACCCTTTATTGTAGCTATGATGTGGATATATTTCCTTTAAATTTCCTTTATATGCTATCCAATAGGCAATAGTATTAATGAAAAAATTGTTAGGAAAAATATCAAATACTTAAAACTATACTAGTAGTTTCATTACTGCTTGCTGTTCATACTATTGAATGATTATACAATTAACCATCAAACAGTAATTCTTAAAAGATTTGGGACCAATCTTCCTCAGGGAACAACAAGCATAGAGGATGATTAACAGTGCAGTCTTGTGAATTATCCGTATGTCTGTTTATCATTATCTGTTTATCTGTCTGTCTGTCTCTCTGTCTCTGTCTCTCTGTCTCTGTCTCTATCTCTGTCTTTCTCTCTGTCTCTGTCTCTGTCTCTGTCTCTCTCTCTCTCTCTCTCTCTCTAATGTTATGCATGCGTTCTGCATCAGTCTGCCTTATACGTGGGGGATTCCGCAAATGCTGGAGTTTTATTTAAATGGAATTCCGCCACAGTCTTACCTCCCCTGAATATGCGCAGCGGCTTTTTACTATCTATTTATTACGATGACGTATTTTTCATTCTGTTCGGGCCACCGAGAGACGACTTTATTTAAGATATGGGAAGGGAAAACAATGGGCATGAGTGAATAAAGAAATAAATAATCTGATGAATTGGAATGAAATGGATATAAACAGCCTGTGGAATGGTTATAGGGATTGCTTAGTTAGGAATGCTAAAGCGGTGTGTGGTGTGGCAAGAGTAACAACAAAGAAGAAAGGTACGGCATGGTGGGATGAGGAGGTTAAGAGAGCAGTGGAGGAAAAGAAGAAGAAGTGGCTAAAGTGGTTACAGGATAGGGGTTCAGTGGAAAAAAGAACTGAGTATATCGGGAGCCAGAAGTATGTAAAGAGACTAGTGAAGAGGAAAAAGAAGGAGGTAAATGATGATCTGGGATGAATGCGAACTACGCTGAAAATAGGAAGTTATTCTGGAAAGAGATGCGGAAATGTAGAAGTGAAAGCAGAAAGAAATGTGATGGTGTAATGGATGCAGGTGGTAGGTTACTAACACATGGAGATGAAGTAAGGACCAGATGGAATGAATATTTTGCAAGCCTGATGAATGGGAA